>NC_080540.1:264888341-265197380 GCF_028640845.1 Ahaetulla prasina
GAGACCCCAGGGCCCTGGTCTAGGATCCATATCGATTTTGCGGCCCTTCCACGGCCAAACCTTTCTGGTAGTAGTCGATGCCTACTCCAAATGGCTGGAAATCATTCTCATGAGATCCATGACAGCCGAGGCCGTGATTTCAGTCCTACGGCACCTATTTGTAACCCACGGGTTGCCCGACACTTTAGTCTCCGATAACGGCCCGCAATTCACGGCAACCCAGTTTGAGGGTACTTGGCAGAGGAGGGCATCCGACATGTCCTCTCGGCGCCTTTCCACCCTGCGACGAACGGCCTTGCAGAACGTTTCGTTCGGGCGCAAAAGAAGCATTGTCCAGAATCAAGCCAGGCGATTGGCAAACCAAAATTGATACATATCTAGCAGTCCAACACAGAACCCCCTGTGTCACAACTGGCCGCAGCCCGGCCGAACTGTTAATGGGTCGGAAGCTTAGGTGCCCACTAGACCGTTTAAACCCAAACTACACACCAGACAGTTACAAAGGGGCACACGGTAAAACAAGAGAGATGGCAACAGGCGACCTAGTGTGGGCACACAACTACAGCGAGGGCCCGACCTGGTTAGCAGGCACAATCCTAGAAATAACAGGACCAAAGTCATATCTAATAGAGTTGGGGGATGGCCGGGTATGGAAGCGCCACATAGACCAGATAAGGAAACGCATAACTGATAACACAGACCCTGACTATTCAATGTATGAATACACAGCTGATTCAAACCCGGAGCAAACACGGGACTTATCTGAGTTCCAAGAAGTCCAGCGACGCCAACCGGTTCCTCCTGAAAACAGCAGGGACGACTCTGCCAATAATCCAGGGCCGGTTGGCCTAGAGGAGGAGCTGAGAGGAACGAACAGTCCCTCCGGTCAGCTCGACTCACTCCCAGAAAATGCATTGCGCAGGTCCGAAAGAGTCAGGAGACGCCCAGTCTACTTACGTGACTACGTTGACAAATAAGATGTTAATTTCATGTAAATAGTGGTAAAGTGTTTTCTGGGAGGGAAGGAGTGTAATGTATCTTTAAAAGTTTTGGCGGGAAAATAGCACGTTGCTGATTGGTTGAAGCCCCCGGTTAAACTGTATATAAAGAGAGGTTTTTCCCAGCGCTGGTTGCTGGGTTCACCATATAGTAAAGAGCTGTTGTCACTATCCTGGTCTCCTGCCTCGTTATTGCCCGAATCTAACACCTTCCCTGCCATGCCCTGGCACGTCATGCCCAAGCCACAACATGGCCATCAAGCCACGCCCACAGAACCAGTAGTAAAAAAATTCGGATTTCACCACTGATCTTCACCCTTAAATATGTAATTCCAGCAAATAGTGTTCATCTGGTTTTCAAAGGTTATTAAGAATAAAAGAGGGTCAGGCAACATGAAACTACATTTACAATTTATCAATGTTTTTCCAATTTTGCAATTTTAAAATCTGTGGACTTCAGCTCCCAGAATTCCCCTGCCATAATGAGCAAAGGCTGAAACAAATTTTACATTTGATTAAGGAACACTCATTCCTTCTTTTTACTTATCTTTTTCTAGAATTCTTCATTTGATCAATATCCCTTCATCGCTCAATTTGGAATTATTTGAATCATTTAGTCCACTACTTCTATAGTCCTGCCTGTATCATCTATCCTCCAATACTAACAATCAATTAATGCAATTATAGCATGTTCCTAGAAAACGAATATTTTATTCACTTTAATATTAAAAGAAACAGTTCTATGTTCAACATCTGTTCCACCATTTATGTGGAATAGAAAATCTGTTTTCTTGGAAATATTCTTAAATTAGTTATGGTGTTTTCAGTTTCCAGGAGACCATATTGTTCATTTCCTGCTGCTAACAGTTTTGATATCAGTTGCCATGTACAGATAACTCAAAATGTTAAAGTACATGATCATAAACAGAAGAGAACGCACAATTTATATTGTGAATTAACAATAACTGTTAAACTTAACTTTACAATAAAATTTACAGTCAGGCAAAAAAAAAATCTGGGTTATTTGTTATTCTTATATTGTGCTGAATTAATGAGCTAAGTTAGTTATAAATGTAAATCTCATTGATTTTAACAATTGCAAATAAAGAAATTAGGATCTATCCCTCTCTGAAGCTTGACATTTAAAACAGATTTTCAAACATCTTAGCTGTCAAACTATATAGAAGGATATTTGATAATCTATTTTAGAATGAAACCCATTTATTTTATATAAATGTCATCTAAATCAGCCCCAGAAATCAGAGTTGCACTCACTTTTCTAAAATAAACCCCATAAATAAAACCCAAGTTCCAGTTGCCATGAATCTATACTTTCTCCATGAATATTCTGACCAATATCATCTACTTCTAGTTCAATAAATAAACATTATACATAATGACATTTTCCACAGATTTCATCTAGGTTGATCCCCAAGTAAAATGGACAACTTCTGATTCAGCTGCAACCAAAGTGGTCTTTTTTCCATCATGCTGATTAGGATCCTGAAGTAAATCTGGCCAGGAAGCTTACTTAGTATTTAATGTATTTAGCTAGATGGATGACTCTGACAATCATAATTTTATAGTGCTTTTAGGCAAGTTACAAATAACATGTGCACTGCATTCTTACTTTTCCACTCCAGGAAAGCAATTGCTCATCATTTTTATAGTGGGAAGATCTTACTGGAAATGGTAATCTTTTAATAGCTTTATATATATATCTATATATATATAACAAATATGATAAATAATAAATAAATATATATTTGTAGGTCTTTGGTTGTTTGGGTTTTCTCCCGAGTAAAATTGGAAGTGTCTTGGCGACGTTTCGACGAAGTCTCATTCGTCATCTTCAGGCTTCAGCTTCGTGCTTCTGGGAGCAATGTGTGATCGCAGCTGTTTCTTCCTTTTAACTGCTAGTGGGGGTTTGAACTGATTGGGTGGGAGCTTGGCTGTGCTCTGATTGGCTGGGGGTGTGTCCTGTTTGGGTGGGGGCTTGGTTGTGCTCAGTTTAGTCTGTGTTGCAGGGGGATTTGAGCTGGTGAGCTGCATAGCTGTTGTTTGGCTTTGTGGTCATGCTACATCTTCATAGTGGGTGTCAGTCTGCTGCATGTATGGATTGGAGGGGTTTGAAATGGCTAATGTTGCAGCTGCAGTCTGGCTTCTGGTCCTGCACAAATGAGACTTCATCGAAACGTCGCCAAGACACTTCCAATTTTACACGGGAGAAAACCCGAACAACCAAAGACCTACATACAAACACCCGTGAAAACCTCAGAAAACATATATATCTTTATATATCTATCTATCTTTTATACATACATAAACATACATACACAAATATGTTCATACACACACACACACACACACACACACACACACCATATGTAAGTATATATGTTTACAGAGTTAAAGCAAAATGTAGTCCTCTATGAAGGCACAACAAACAACTTTTAAATAAGAATTGCTTTTTCGTCCTTGCTCTCTGTTCATCATTAAAATTGTGGCAGTATCTATTACAGATTTTTGTTTTAGTAAATAGTGGTTATAAGGTTTCCAGCAGATTTTAAAAAGAAAGAACAAACTGTATCACTTCATCATTTTTTCCAGCCATTTCTGGTAGAATTATTTTTTTTAGGGAGCAGGTTGTTCCACTGCTTAATGGCTATCTCAGTCAGAAAATTCCTCCCTTATTTCTCCTTGAGCCTGTCTCCTAGGGTATTAGCTGTCCACTCTAGCTTTGTATCATCCACAGATTTTATGAACGTCCCTTCTATATTGTCCTCTAAGCCATTCATGAATATGTTGAGTTTGAAGAATATGAACATGCACAAAGATTACAAATGTGTTGACAAGGCCAAGGATAGAACCCTGAAATATCTCATGGCATTCACCCTCCATGTGGTAACTGACCTGTTAAGGACCATGTATTAACTACAGTTACTACAGTTACTAACTGTGAATCCATATGGTAATGATTCCACCTGTCCTTCATTGATCTAATTTATAAAGAAAGCATGTATGGTATATCTGGAGATTGGATCTATGTTTTTGTGTTCCTTGGATTTACCTGGATATTAATTTATGATATTCTGTTTCAACAACATGTCCATCAGTTTTGTCAAACTGAACAGAAGGGTCACTTATTTAGTGACTCCCTTTTTAATGGGAGAGTTTGATCTAAACAAGTTAGCATTATAGAAATCCAGACACTGATGTCTTACTTTTTAAAAAATGCACCATGTGTGATTAGGAATTAAAATAGAAAGGAGAAAGAGAATCAAGTGAAATAGAATGTGGCATACTGAGCTACTCTGCTGGTAGCTTGAAGGAAAAGAGGCATTTGCAAATATGACCAAATGATTTAATTTCCACTAGCAATTATTTAGGTGTATGAGATTGACGCCAGCCACAGTTTCCCTGAAGAATGTTTGAAATTAATTTTGTATTGATAATAATCACATCTCTATAAACTTTGACAACAGGAAATCATATTGGTTGGATAAAGTTGCTTGGAAGGAGATATTTTAAACTGCATACTAGTATGAATGAAAAACACTATTATTTTCACCACACTTACGGTTTCAATTCTCACTTAGCCTTAGAATTTACTAGATGCTCTGGAAGCCTGTCACCTTCAGTATGTCATTTTAAAAGAATTGTTGGGAGGATAAAATGAAAAGGACAATCCAGCCTGAGCATTTTAGAATTTTCTTTCATTGCCTTTTTTTTTTCCACTGCCTTTCAACCTCAGTGCATCTGAAATGGCAGCAAGCATTAGCCATTTTAAAACATTATATTTAGCTGTAGGCTAAAAAAATGTCAATAATAAAAAATTATCAACTGTGATAATTTGTTTATTCAGTGGCCTCCTGCCTTGTGGTATTTTAGTGTGTGCATCTATATATCTATCTATCTTGGAAATTGAAGATAAATATATGTGTGTGTGCATTTATATGTGTGTGTGCAGAAATATTAATATTCAATTTTTGAAGGGAATAGGAGAGAAAACAAACTAGATATTTAAAATCATTTAGAACATTTAAGAAGTCAGGTTTTTGTTAATGGTGCAAAGATATGGAGATTTAATTGCAGAGGTGTGAAAATCTTTCTCAAACAAAAGATCATCTAGCAGCCAACTTTTTATGATACTATACAAATCCCATTTGTTTATGAGATTGTGATTAGAATAACATATTTCTGAAAACTTTGTTTTAAAAGAAATAGATAATATTTTTAAGAGACTGAGATTTCATGTAGAGATATTGACTTTTTTATTTTTAAAATATGTCACGTTGTTGGCTCTTAGCAATCTCCATTAAAAATGTATGGTGTATTTCACTAGGACTGAAATGTTCAGAAATATCCATGCAAGATCTTGCCCTAGCATTCCATTCCATCTCTACAGCTACAGTAACTCTGAGCAACTTTTGGAGAATTTATGAGAAATTGGGTCACCCTAATTGAATACTGACCAGCTCTCTAGGGACAAAATTAAGGAAAGGAAAAATATGTTTTGTTACTTTTGTAAGAAAAGCTTTTACTCAATTAGATTATTCTTCATTTTTCTGCAGTGATGTCTATTGCTGTTTCATTACCAGGATTTCTTATGACAATTGGGGACTTCTCTAGGATTGACATGCACAGAAAGTCAATACAGAATCAATCCAATCCAAACCTGTCATTGTCTTCTCATTCCAAATGGAACTAAAACCATAGGAACAATTCCAAGATTCATCTGGAACTCAATCAGGTCCATTAGGTGTCTGGGTAGATTTATTTAATAGGTTCTCTGCATCCTCAGAGAACTAACTGGTCAATAGGGAGGAGTCTGTCCATGACAAATGGAACTGATGTAAGGTCAGCTACTCTGACTCCAAGTCATATTACCACTGCTCTGATATTATAAAAGGTTGATGTATAACCCATACTGTAAGTCAGGCTAGAGATAATTTAGATCAGGTCATCATTGCCATAATGGCCATGAACTCTAGAGCATTAAACGATTAAGGATTAAAGATTATAGTTTGTCAGTGCTATAAGCCTAGTGAACTCTATTATCAATCTACTACAGACTCAGGTAATATAACAGTATATGGGAATTACCTTGAGAGACAGGAAAACTGTCACAGACTGGACCACTGCATATAAAAGATACTTCAACCCATAGAAGAATAGGAAACATCAGAAACATTTCAGGAGGGATTCCCCTCCCAATTTTCTCAAGAGTAAAAGGTTGAAAGAATAACTTTCAGTCTTGCCAGCTTCTGTTAATGTAACCTTGCAATAAACGTAAGAGTTAGTATTCATGATTGTGTTTCTTGTCTGGACTACCTTGAAGGACTAACAGATAGGTAGCTCAAAAAGAAGTGTATATAGCAGGGACTACAAACTAGCTAGTGTAGCTAGTACAAAGTAGAGTTTTCTCTAATCGCTACAGTCTAATTTACCCCCACCCCAGATTCCAGTTCATAGCAAGTGCCACCCATAAAACCCAGCAGGCACATCGTCTCCCAGTAATGTTTCAATAATGTGAGCAAGATCAATTTTCTGATCCTGTATTAGTATTAGTAATAGTCAGAAACCAGGGGATTTGGAGCCCTCATTACCAAGCACTGGGTAGAGCACAGGAAGCTAAAGAACCAACACCATCTTCTCCATAAAGGACAATCAGCTCCCTCAACCAAGTAATTGAGAGTAGGGTGGGGGCAACAAAAGAAACACTTCTTCAGAATAAGTGAACAAACATACAGCCTTACAACCCCTGACTTACAACCCCCACTAATATAGCAGAACCCCTAAGCATAATCTTTGAAAAAACTTTCACGACCAGTTCCCTACCCAAACTTTGGTCACTAGCCACGGTCATCCCTGTCTTCAAAAAAGGCGACCACAGCCTAGTTGAAAAGTACAAACCAATCTCTCTATGATGTGTCACCTGCAAAGTAATGGAATCCATCATTAACCAATCCATTACCCTCCACCTAGAAACAAACAACTTACTCTCCAATAAACAGTTTGGTTTCAGAAAAAATTTATCATATAATTTACAACTTCTACACTGCAATTCTTGAATACAGCTCAACTGTCTGGAACCCATACCACATTTCTGACATCAATACAATTGAACGTGTCCAGAAATATTTTACAAGAAGAGTTTTCCACTCCTCTGAATACAACAAAATACCTTATGCCACCAGACTTGAAATCCTGGGTTTAGAAAATTTAGAACTACGCCATCTTCGACATGACTTGAGTTTAACTCATAGAATCATCTATTACAATGTCCTTCCTGTCAAAGACTACTTCAGCTTCAATTGCAACAATACATGAGCACACAACAGATTTAAGTTTAATGTTAACCGTTCCAACCTTGATTGCAGAAAATATGACTTCAGTAACAGAGTTGTTAATGCTTGGAATACACTACCTGATTCTGTGGTCTCTTCCCAAAATCCCAAAAGCTTCAACCAAAAACTGTCTACTATTGACCTCACCCCATTCCTAAGAGGTCTGTAAGGGGCATGCATAAGAGCACAAGAGTGCCTACCGTTCATGTCCTATTGTTTCCTTTCGTTATATCCAATTAATTTAGTTATTACATACTCATACTTATATATATAATTATATATTGTATAGTTATTTCATGCTTACGCTTATATATACTGTGTGACAAAATAAATAAATAAAAATAAATAAATAAAAATAAAACTTTCCTGGGGAAAACCATACAATGCCATCCCATTTAGCATCTATCTACCTACTTCTCCCACCAAAATCTACTAACCCCAAAATCAACAGTTTGATATCTTACAGTCACACAAATTTTCAGATAGCTGGGGGGGGGGGAAACTTCTTAGGTTTTCATGAAAAAAAAATCCTTTAAAATCTTATTCTGGAATTTCCAGGAAACCAATCATGGGGCATAGACAGGGGGTAAAACACAAGTAGACTAATAATGCTCACTTTTACAAAAAAATATCTCTCTCTCCCTCTTCTTCTCCCTCTCTCTCTGCACGTATGTGTGTCCAAAGGTTTCAAAGCTTATCTTTATATCACAAGAGTCTGCTAGCAATCTTGGTCTTTTCTGTTACAGTCAATTGTAAATTGTTTACAATTGACGGTACAGTTACAAAACAATTCTTTGTTCCCAGATATCCTGTTCACACCTTGATAGTTTCCTTTTCAACAGGTACAGAAATGATTTGGCATGGTCTGGAGGAAAACAGAATGCTCACAAATACTCTGATAAATAGTAGTTCATTTCCAGATTCATAAATTTTGCATATTGGACTTCTAATGGCTTTTACACGTGAATTTAAAACGAAGGAAGAGTACTATGCAAGCAACCTTGGGCTTCTGAAGGAAGTAACTGTAAATGTAACAAGGTAGTAACTGTTATTTTTGCTTACTGGCACAGCAGGAGGGATTTCTGGAAAGAAGACATGTGCCTTCTTTTAAAACAAAGAACACATATATGCCTATGGAATTGCAATTAGATGCAGCAAAGTGCATGTCCCTGTGGGCAAAAAAATATATTCCCCTTCTCTTGTCCTAATGTATAATCCAGGTTAGAATCCTATCTTTGTTCTGGTTTCAACTCTTACACTCTCAGTTGCTCGGTGAAAGTAACAATTTGAGTAGATAACAGAAGATGAGGGAGGATAGGAATGTAAATCAAAATAGAGACTCTGGGAAGGAAGCTTGCCTGGGTAATTATGCTTTCAGTAGTAACATGCAGAAGAGAATTCAAATCCAGTTCGATGTTCAGAAAGGCAAGTCAGGTTGTCAGTCAGTCCAAGTCAGAGTTCCATAAGCAGAATCACAGCAACAACCTGCCAGAAAAAAAGATCAGAAAGTTGTTTCTAATGGAGAAACATGGGTCAAGGCTACCCCATAAATCAGCTGCAACCAGTTGTTGTTAATTAAGAGAGATAATTCCTTGCTTAGAAGAAGGTTTATTGAGCTTATTCCTATTGTCTGAGTCCGTGCGACATCATCTGACAGCTTCAACTCTACTGAGGATGATTGTATTTGATCAGCCTTGACTGCCTCCTGGCTTGGAGACTTCTGAGGCTGATGTTCCACTGGTTCAGGTGGAACAGCTTCTCCAGAGTCAGAGTCTGAGTCCTGGGCATGGTAATTTTGGTCTGAAAAATCAATCAGTTTTACAATCCAGCACATTTATTTCAGCAAAAAGCTTCCTAGGTTAGATCCCATTTCATCTGATCCATGAAATATGCAGACTGAAAAATGACAGTAAGTGCTCCAGATATGCCAACTGAGGACTTGATACTATGCTGACCAGCCATCTTTAATAAGGAGTACAAATGCTGTTATAATTAGGAGGCCTGTATCATCTAACAATGTAGGAAACCTATTGCCATATGACTAAACGCGTGAAAAAAATTCATTTTGCAGTTTCCTTAACTCCGCTCTGCTCATATGTTGATTAATTTTATGAGTTCTAATAGGTGAACACATTTGAATTCTTCAACCTCTTAGGGCATTCTGAGATATAAATGGACTTTTAATGAATGTCTGGGGTTGGCCTTGAATTGACTCCAATGCATTAGGTCTCTAACCTAATATGAGGGGTTTTATACAAAATATCGCAGCCCTTCTAGTTTCCTTATATTTTTCATGTTAACTGAGAAAAGACATGAGGAGCAGATGTCTGTGTGTAACCTCCTGTCTTCAAGCAGATTGAACCTTTCATTAGTACCATTTTCAAGCCGTTGTATTCAATGTCTCCTCTGTAATTTTCTCTGCAACATTTTATCCGAGATATAGGTGGGTGGATATTGTAATTAAATGTCTTGCTACTTGACCTCTTCTGTACCAGCTGAATGAAATGTAATTACAACGATTGGAAAATGGAATCTCCATGTTTTCTTTCAATTATTCCAGAATTATCCATGTAACTTGTAGCTGACACTTTTATAAAGGTGATCCCTACTTTCAATTTTTATTTTGCTGATGGAAAGGGAGAAGAGTGGCCCTGTAAGAAGTGATAAACAACTGGTTGTGCTCATGATGCTTTGATGTTTTATGAAGCTTAACAAAAATGTATACCAGTTTAAGTTTCACATTTGTGAGAAACTCTTGGGCAGCTCTTTAATGTGTCCAGTAGCACGAATGACTTTCTACCAATAGATTGTTTCCAGAAAATCTCATCCTCTCTTTTATTAGGTAACCAAGATTCAGATTTTAAGTATTAGAAAATATTTTCTGTCACTATGTATTAAAGTCTTGGATTAAAATTGGCAAGATTGTGGTATAAATTGACTCTCAATCATGGAAGTTATTCAGTAACTTCACACCAGCAATGCAATCTATTTCATTGGTTTGTTCATTGGTTATTTATGAAGGAAGAAACCATATCACCATATCCTCATATCCTGATAATGGTAGAGCAAGCTACCATAAATAAATAGGGAGCAAACTCATCTCATTAGAATCAGTGATGTTCCTAATTGAGTAATGAAACATCTACAAGCAAATAACCAAGCTCAGAGAGCACTAAGAACTCCATATTTAATTTAGTTTAAATCTGAATTAGCCCTGCCTGGAATATTTTGCAGAAATATAAATGAAAACCAAATGTTTAGAAGTGAAGACATTTTCCCAAATACATTTTATTGACTGATAAAAATAAATGCATTTTTTCCAGAAATAATGTTATATACTGAGAAGCTTATATGAATCTTCTCACAAGTAGAAAAGTAAAGAAAAATGTCTTCATATATATTTCTGTACTAAAAATGAATTGAGGAGGTAAATGTAAGTAGATAATGCATCTTGTACAATTAAGTGGAAGACAATTATTATTATTTGTTAATTTTATTGGCTGACCATCTTATCATAGGGCCGTGATGGTGAACCTTTGGCATGCACGCGAGCCATCACCCCAGTTCAGCTCTGCTGCACATGCACGCATGCTTCCTGTCGGCCAGCTGGTCTTTGGATCTCTGCCACACTTGTGCAGGGGGCGGTATGCATGTGCGGGGCACACACACACACACAATGCATTTTGGGCATTTGGTCCAGAAAAGGTTAGCCATTACTGTCATAGGGTAAGAGTGGCACCATAGAGTGGTTTACAATATGCCTTTTCCAACCTCATTCTACATTCCCTGAACTATTTATTGCTGTTGGGATTACCAGCATGTATTTTGCTTTTGGCTGTAAAATGATTGCTCTTGATTTTGAAGATTGTTCTGACCTGGAGGTTCAAAAGGTTACAGAAAATTTAATGGAATTCAGTTTAATAGAGAAAATACTCCTCATATTTAAAAGTAACTCTAACACCCACCTGAATAGCTAAGAAAAAGGCCAAGTAAGGAAAATAGAAAACAGATATAAGTAATCCTAAAATGTCTGTCATAAATTTCAGTGACAGGACAAAGCCACATATACATCAATTCCCTTTGAAAAGGACTACACTTTTATTACAGATTATCTTGTTTAAATTAGAAATTAAATTCTACTTGTCTTTTACTATTTAGCATAAGCTTACTTATTCTGATCTGTTGTTATATGGACTTTGCTAATCTTCTAAACTCTATTGTATACTCTTTTAAAGCTTTATACTAGCTTTTTCTGTTTTATTCTTCTTCTTCTGTCTTGTGCTTATGTCTCTGTTTCTATCTATCTGTCTAAGTATTTCCTAGAGTTATCCATTTAAGATTCCTTAATATTCTTTTTTTGGTCTTCATTTATAAACTTTATGCCATATTCTATTCTGGCTTTGCCTTAATTATATTTATTTTGACCCTAATCACTGGTACCATGTGCCACCTTTCCCTGGCAATTTTTCTGCTGGACTAGCCTCTGCCATCTATTGGTTGGTTGGGTCACTGTGGTGGGACTTCTACTGGTGCTGCTGTCACCACTAGAAATATGCTTTAGGCCCTGAAAGGCAATTTCCATTTTAATCTATTTGGCTGCTTTCTACTATGGTTGACGTTCAGTGATCCACAACCCTGGCTGTCACTTCTAGATCTTTATTTGGCCACTGCATCACTTATCTGGAGTTCTCCTTCCTTTCCTGTCACTCACTCAGGCCAACTCCTTTCGGTCCACCTTGAAGCCATTCCTCATAGTTTATTTGTACTGCCTTCACTTTTTGAAAATGTACCAATGTTAAGTGCAGTGTATTCAAAGCTGGCTCTGAGCCACCTTGGACCAACCTATGTAAGTAATGTCCTACCTTTCAGTGATTACTTCAGCTTCAACCACAACAATACACAAGCACACAATAGATACAAACTTAAGATAAACCACTCCAAACTCAATTGCAGAAAATACGACTTCAGCAACAGAGTGGTCAATGCCAGGAATGCACTACCTGACTCTGTGTTTCTTCCCCAAACCCCCAAAACTTTAAGCTTAGACTGTCTACTGTTGACCTCACCCCATTCCTAAGAGGTCTGTAACGGGTGTGCATAAGAGCACCAGCATGCCTACCATCCCTGATTTACTGTCCCATTTATTCGTATCTATGTCCTTTATTCATAATCATGTTTATACTTATATCTGTTATCTTATACATGCTTAACAAAATAATTAAAATAAAATAAAATAAATAAAGACTATGCTGGAGTTACTTATTTTCTGCTGCAAGATGTACCTTCTAACTCCAATGTTTATGTGGGTAAACATAAACATGTTTATGCAGAGTATCTGATACTAAAGAGCCCTCAATTTTTCCTTTATTGATAAAGTAAATGCTTGTCATTTTCAAATTATCTTTTTCTCAAACTTCATCCCTTATATTATCAGTATACACTTGACCGACACATATGAATCACCACAAACTGTATATTCTTATCTTCATAGATAAAATTCACCATCTACTTGGCACCAGTTCATACTTTCCAACATAGATTTATGTTCATACATTAATTTCCATGCATATGATCTTCAGCTTCATTACGCAAGATCTGACCACCTTTACTCACCTCTATTACATCTTTTCTCTTCTACTATTTTTCAGATACAGTCAGCATAAAGCCAGGAAGAGGCAGGTTCTGCAAAATAAAAACAGAAATAAAATAGTAATAATAAAAAATGTGGGCTTCCTGAAGCCCTAACCCTAACATTGCATGAGCCTTATCTGCAAAAGACCTGCCAAATAGAAAATGTAATATAAATTTCATTTATAACTTCTGTAGTTTGAATAGGAAATACAAAGGAGCTAGGAAATGAGTACTGCCTGAAAGAGGTTTAGCCTTTCATTTTGCTCTGTTTTCATATCACCAATCTTTCAAATCCCATGATTCTCAATGAAAACAAATATTTTCTTACAAAAGTGGCTATGTTCCATTTTTGTCATATCTATGATTTATTTTACTTTGCCAAAGGTCAGTTTGCTTTTCTATGTGTTATAATTGGTTTTGTAATTTAAAGCCATAGCTGCAAATGGAAAGTATGTTTAATTTATTTTAAGTGATGGTTATTTAATTTTGTTTCTATCAAGTTTGTATTCTCAGTAAGCTAAACTGTGGTTTAAATTTTAAATAATTCACATTGTTTTTGGAACCCAGCTTCATGGCTCAAGAATAAACCATAAAATGTTTATTGTGCAATTATTATAAAGGGAATTTTGAAGCAGCAGGTGTTGCTTTCATGTTGGTTAGTACTGCCTCCATCTGCTAAGGGGATAGTTTTACTCCCAGTTCTCATCTGCTATAGTTTACGTACTTTGTCTGCCTTGCTTTCTGATTTTCTCAGTCACTGATTCACATCCTTGACATTAGTTTTGTACATGGCTTATCTGATTGCAAGTCAATAAAGCTTAATCTTTTCATTACTGAAACTGATAATGATTGGGAAGAGACAGTTTTAAAATGCTGATTAGAGTTACATAACATTTGAATGATTTGGACCAGAGGTGGGTTTCAGCAGGTTCTGACCAGTTCTGGAGAACTGGTAGTGGAAATTTTGAGTAGTTCAGAGAACCGGTAGTAAAAATTCTGACTGGCCCTGCCCCCATCTATTCTCTGCCTCCCGAGTCCCAGCTGATTGGGAGGAAATGGGGATTTTGCAGTAACCTTCCCCTAAATTGGAGAGGGAATGGAGATTTTACAGTATCCTTCCCCTGCCACACCCACCAAGCCATGCCCACCAAGTCATGCCAAACCCATCAAGCCACATCCACAGAACCGGTAGTAAACAATTTTTGAAACCCACCCCTGATATGGACCACATATTATCTTTAAAAAAAAAAGAATCCATTTAGATGTGAAGTTCTATGTTAGGAATCTAGATTGATATGATATTGACTTGCAGAATGTAACCCAACTCTGAAATTATAATAGCATAGTTGGTGTTATATTATAATGGAGAAATTATCAATAAACTATTTTTTCTCCATGGTATACTTACTGTTTTTTAAAACAACCACGTAAAGAAGGACGTAATGGCTGTTTTCTGCTTTGCAAACCATAGAAACATTTTTAATAGCTATAAAGGAAATCATGGCTCCAATTTCATTGTTTTATCCAAAAGTACAGAAATAAAGTTATGCTGAATCAGTACATTTAAGCCCAGTGCAAGCATATCCAATACCTGCCAACAAAACAAAACAACTTGAGAAAATTTGTTTTAGGTACTGTTTTTTTAAAAATGAAGATAGCGGGTACATCCTGCCAGTTCTTTGCAAAAACATATGAACTGGTGCTCTTAAGAACACTTTCTGAGAAGATCCTTTGTTGGTTTTTCTAAAATTACTAGGATGGCATCATTCCTAATTCCTAACACTATCTTCTCAGAACTACATGAGATTGCAAAGTAGTAGCAGTAGTAATTTGAGAATCAAAGTTTCTCTGGATTAAAACTAACCTAAAATAAATTCTGCGTTCTTATAATTTAAGATTCTGAGTCAAAGATACCTCGCCTCAGGTGGGTTATTTTGTAGGAATAATAAATGTAGTTACATTTTATTTTAATTAATTGCCTATTGCATGAATCAAGCTCATCCACCATCAATGATGATGTTACTTTGGAATAATTTACAGCAGCAATGGACAGATTTTGAATTAATACCCATTTTTATTTTGTCCTTTTTAGGGGCAGAATTTTTAGATGATTCCTTGTGATCTTATTTATGAGGCTTTAACTATAATTTTTATGTATTTTCTATCTCCCAGATTATGCCATTAGTTTTCAGTAATGGAGGTTAAAGAAATCTCTTGAAGAAATTTGGTATTGGGGGGCTTTTATGACTTTAAGGCTCTGGTTGCCTCTCCCTGATTCAGACATAGAAAAGCTACAATAGAGTTGATTCCTCCTCACTTTAATTTCCTAAAGGCCAATTCACACAAATTCCTGAAAATATACCATGCACTGTTCCTAGTCAATGATGCATAGTATATTTTCAGAAAATATATGTAGATATATATGCAAATGAACTTATTTTCAGATATATTAAAATGCTATATTGTATAACCAATCATAACCGATCTAAGTACTCGAATTCATCAGTAGAATGTTAGAAAGATTAGAATACTGTGGGCAGAAGAGGAGGAAGATAATAGAATGCTGCTATATTATGAAGGCAATTTCAGCTATTTCAGAAAATGAGAAGGCAGGAATGACATTATTCAACTGAGTGGACCTGAAAATCAGTTATGAAAGGCTACCAAAATCACCATGAACAACAACTGAAACTTGTTTGTGAAGTTTAGCAAGGAATAGACACACTCCAAAAAATTATGGATCAAACATCCAAAGTTATTTAGCAACATTTCAGTAAATCAGTGTTTTGTGATTGTTTATGTCATCATTGATCATCAGTTTTGGAATATAAAACCCACAGTGGCCGCTTTTCGTGAGAAGGCCCCAAATTCCAAGTGTGCCCAACAACTGTGACAGTGCAGTAGAGCTTTTCCTGCTATTTATCTGAAGCTGGCTTTAACTAAGATGAAAATATGATGGAATCGTCTTGAGTAATGTAACAAAGGCAAATATAAAAGCAAAGAGATCTGGGTGGTAAACCAATCTGCATGATATAAAAGCAAAACACATATAGCTAAACTGAATTAGCAAGCTGAGTTTGAAAGCACTTCATTCTTCTGGCACAAACAACTGCCATGCTTTCCCATAAAGACTAATCTTTTAAAGTTAACTAACATTCATCCAGCTATTATAAATGCTAGAGTTGAAAACAATACTGTGGATGCCTTTCAGCTATGAAAGTAAAGATAAATGGTGTCAAGGGAGGTGTGAGACATGTAGAGGAGAGAGGGAAAAAAAACAGATTTTAGCTTTCAGGAGTGCTGTAATTGTACTGAAACAACAGTACAAAACATCAGTTGTTCTAATTTTGCTATCGCTGTGTAGCCAATTGCTTTTAACTACACTATTAAAATGAATCCATAGACAATCTTTTACTTCAGGAAGTGTGAAAAAAATATTTTGCTAGATTTCTCACAGGGGGTATTAAAACAATGTTTTATTCATGGGTTAGGGTTGAAAGAGCAATGATACATACAGTACATACAGAGGCCTTGTATCATTTGCTCAGGAATAGTTGAACTAGAGACTGTAATAAAACTGGAACTCTAAGCAAATCTGCAAAATTGCTGTTTCATGCCATAGCTGACATGTTTCCTTCCCAGCACATTTTATATACATAATCACTTAACATCTTAAACCAAGATGGGAGAAACAGATTAGAGATTTCTTTGAATCTCAGGTTCACTTTGGTTTCTTTCAGCCTTCAAACTGTCTTCTAAAAAAGCATGCCTGTAGTGGTTCACCTTGGAAGGTCTCTGGTGAACTCAGGTATGATTCACCCATATTGACAAAGTGCATGATCATCTTATGCCTTTCTATCAAGATAGAAAACTGACCTGCAAATTGGGAGCATGCCTACTCAGTCTGAGCTGTAAGGCTGAAGAATTTCATCCATTCCTTTCTTTACAGTTTCCCAGAAAGATCCTATCCAGAACTGTGACTCCTCCCAGCAGCTCAACGGTCGAAGGTCGAATGCCCCATTTTCCCAAGCAGAGTATGCTTTCAAGGTATACCTCTGATTGATTACAGGTTAGAGTACTGTCCCTGGGGATTCCATTAATTAGTTGACAGACTCCAGCATCTCTTTGGTGCAGTATGACCTTTGCAAAATTGGCTGTGTTTTGTTCACCTTGAGGCAATTAAAAATTAATACTTGACTACCAATAAAGGAGAATATTTGTAGCTCAGGGTTGAAATGACGGGTCCTTGGTGCTCTGAGCACTGATAATGTTACGTACCATGTAAGAAAACAAACAAGCTCAGACAGCACCAAGGACTCCTAATATTTGAGTGCCTGGCTCCAATTCCCATTTGTCAACGTACTTTTCATTGAAGAGCTATTGGTCAATTTGCTCACATAACATCCTTTAGACTGGCTTCAGAGTCTCTTATAAGATTTATAGAGTTGGTCTATAATGCACAGAATCTTTACATTGCTGGGAATTTTTCTTTCTTTCCTTTGGAAATGAACCAATACTAAAGGGCTCTGGATTTCCTTCTTTTTCACAAATTGGAGAGAAAGAACCTATGATTTGGACATAGTACTGCCCAACAAACAGCAGTTGAGCAACTCTATGTGCCACTACTTAGAATATTCATTAAAAACATGAATCATAATATTTTTTTAAAAAAATGAGTGGCCATGTAGATTCAGAATTGGCCGGTTATTTTGAATTGGCCGTTCATATAGAATTTTGATTAATTCTATATGAACATTCTTCAGACGTTTTCTTCCCCTTCATTACATAAGACAAAAAAAACCTTGTCTTACAAAATGTTTGAAGTGAAGATATATTGAGTGGATTTGGATTAAACTCTCTTCAGTTTAAACGATTCTTTGAAGTATCTTTGTGCATAATTATATATTATAATTAAGTATATTAGGTACATAAGTTGTACATAAGGGGGCAATAAGTTGACTTTGTATATAATATACAAATGGATGAAGACTATTGCTTAACATAGTGTAAGCCGCCCTGAGTCTTCAGAGAAGGGCGGGATATAAATGCAAATAAAAAAAAACCAAATTATACCTAATTTAGGTATACATTGAAAAAGCAGATTAAGACACATGCTAACTTAATTTTTGTGCCATGTAAACGGTAAACCCTTTTCCTCAGCTTTCATGTACCCTTTGAATTTGTTTTTAAGACACACTCTGCAGACTGTTATTATTGTGATATATGTACATATACTGTTTATATAAATATTTTGATTTTGCAATATGTTTTTTAATCTTTTGCTCACTATCCAGAATTTTATTGGTAAGATGGGCAGGCATAAAAAATATGTTAAGTCAATCAATCAATCATGCCCAAATGCAGACAAAAGAAGAAGAAAAAAACTGCAGCTGGTATCCTGGAGAGCTTAGCGTGATGACAGGCATCATCTATCAGGGATGACCTATTTAGTGACGTGGCTGACTCTCCATTACTACTAGGTAGGGCCTATAAGTCCACTTCTATGTATACTCACTTTTGCCTTTGATCTTTCAGCCTTCTATCTCAGAAACCAAAAATAATGAATCAGTGCCACATCAATTTGCTCTGGTCTTTGAAGATATTGCTCATGTTTTATTTAATTGTCAACTATATGCCTCTTTTAGTCTTAGATAAAATCCCTACTTGAAAGAATAGACCACAAGGACCTCAACTGCTGGTTGTTGTACTGGGCTCTTAACATATAAATTGTTGGCAGGAATGCTAAGACAACACAGTTCAGGTAAGAAACGATTATACTGAACAGATCAAGTTTTATGTAAAGCAGAGATCCCAAGAAGAATCTTCTTGGATGAGAAGTGAAATGTCTACAAAAGAAAAAACAAGAAAGTCCAGTTGCTTCCTGAAAAAACACCTTTGGGACAGCCATGATCTGGTTGACTGAGAAGCTCTACAGTCTTTTAGCTATACAATTTGGGATGAACACCCTTTGAATGGTGTGGGAGTAGGAATGGATTTCTAGAGGGGGCAAAACTGCAGACTACAGGAACTAGGAATACTACTCAGGTGACACAGATAAACCAGGGATGAAATTTAATTTTTTTTGCTACCAGTTCTGTGGGTGTGGCTTGGTGGGCATGTCTTGGTGGTGGGGGTCATGTGACTGGGTGGGCATGGCTATGTAACCATGTGACTGGGGGATCAAAAGACAGAAACTCACTAACAATGTCCTGCTGGAGCAGGGTTGGACTAGATGACTTCCAGGTCCCTTCCAGCCCTGGATTATCCTCTGAAGCTGCATCTAGTGTCAGGTTTGTACTCCTTCCTTCCTTCCTTCCTTCCTTCCTTCCTTCCTTCCTTCCTTCCTTCCTTCCTTCCTTCCTTCCTTCCCTGCCTCCCTCCCTCCTTTCTTTCCTTCTCTCTCTCTCTCTCTCTCTCTCTCTCTCTCAAAAACAACCCCCTCACACACATACCCCGTTTTTTGGCTAGAACCCAGCTGAGCTGTGCAATCATCAGAGGCTTTTTTTTTTTAACTTTTAAAAGCATTTTTTCGGCCAAAGAAAAAATGCTTTTAAAAGTAAAAAACAAACAAACAAACAAACTCTGATGATCGTGCGGCTCAGCTGGGCATGGGGGGTGGGCAGGGATTTTTGCTACTGGTTCTCCAAACCACCTGCCGCCATCACTACCAGATTGGGCGATCTGGTCTGAACCGGGAGCATTTCACTCCTGAGATAAACCTCCAAGTGATTCAACGACCCTCTAAAAGGATGCAAATTAACAGCTGTCTGCAAGGAATATATAAATCTTTCCATTCCCCACTATCCTGTCAGAGCCAAAGAAGCTTCTTGGATGAGAAGGGAAACATCTTCAAAGGAAAAAAAAACAAGGAAGTCCAGTTGCCTCCTGAAAAAGCACCTTTGGGACAACCATGACCGGGATGACTGAAAATTTCTACAGACTTTCAGAGATTCCCAATCTTTCCACTCCACGGACTGGCAGTGGTGGTGGTGGAGTGAGGAGGGGATGTTTTTACACATGTGCCTGCCACTTGCAGAAATGGAATTTTGCACACTCACACACTTACCTGCTACTTGTGTGGCCTAGTTCCCAATGGTCGTGGCCCGGGGATTGGGGAGCCCCGATATAAAGGCTATATATTTATCTGAAAATTTTTTTTTTGCATTTAGCACATATGCATTTTATAATTGATTTTGTCATGCTTATTTTATCCTTGAAATAGGATCAAATTGTGTTTTGTGTGTTTTACTTTTTGTGGGGTTTTTTTTTTTGACATGGTTATAACTAATCAATAAATGAACTATTTAAACCATTTAAATTGTTCTATGGTTTTAAAATCTGAACCCAGTTTTTGTGGCACAGACCTAATTGAATCTCTTTATTTATGTTAAAATCTATACTACTCAGAGTTCTTCATCATATATGAACAACTGAAAAAAAATACACCAATTTGTAAGAAATGCATTGAAATTTTGTTTAGAAGAATGCATGCAACTCAGGGGGGAAAATCCATCAGTGACAATAAATTCTGCAAAGACTAATGTCATTATCCAGATTAACAGGGAATATGAAGGTAGTTAAGTGACATCTTAATTCAAACAAGAATATCACAAAAATGAAGGCCACTAGAACCCATCAGCACAAGTCTAATGTAAATCAATAGATATTCACACAGAAAAACCATATAAAAATACCTTAGAGTCAAGCTGTTGCATTTCTAAAAGGCTTCATTAATTAATAATTCCAGTCCTTAACCCCTACCCATGGGAGAAAATGTTAAACTGAAAAATTAACACAATAATGGCAATCTGATATATTTTGCATTGAACATATCTTAATTACAATTAACAATCCACATGCAGGAAATTGGCTATTTTACCATTGAAGCCTTATTACAGATAATGAGTTGCTTTGTATAGCCTCATCATTATGAAAATATTGTTATTGTTCCTGTACTACAATTACCAAATAACAAATAAATGTTATTGTCTAGAAGGCTTAGCCAATGTGTGAAAACATTTGTGCTGCTTTATTTCAACCAGAATGTGGTTTGTCACTGTTAAAATAGCAGTGTTTAAAGGGCTTTTAAGGAGTATGGAATATTATAAAATGCACAGGTAAACATTTTTTCTAGAAGAATGAATTGTAATGCAATCTTTTTTTAAAAAAAAATGCATTTATTTATTATAAGAGAATAATCTTTAACTTTACAAGAAAAAGAGAATTTAAAAATTTAAAATCCAAACAAAAGATACAAACTAAAAAGTACAAAAATCTAACATTTTATGCCTACCAATAGTTAGGGGCTTACTAGTGAATTCACTACTATAATATAAACAACACAAAAGATCACAATGATATTATTCAATACTCAATATATCAAAAAAGTATATCACAAAATCTTTGCCGTAGCAACGCATATTGTTGCATCCTTTGATTGGTAAAAAAAATTGCTTTTTCCAAAACAGATAATTTGCACATTCTAACAAACATTGGAATAAAAATTGCTTTCCAAATTCTTATTGTAATTCTTTTTACTGTCTCCCATGTTTGATACAATCCTGATAAACTGATACATTCCAAATATTTGGTATATAATTCAACATTACATTAATATCTTTTACATTTAAAGATTTTCCCATAAGCCTACTAATATACATTAATACCTATTAATAACATTAACATACATTCCATAAACCCACTACCCATGTTTACCTGAAAATAAAACCCTGTCTTACATTTTTTTGCCACCAAAAAAGGTGGCACCAGGTCTTTTTTTTTTTTTGGAGGGGGCTGTCATCCACTGACTCACCTCACTTGCACGCATCACCCCTGCCTCCTTTTCACTGTCACACACCTTCAGGAACTTCTTCTAAGGCCAGGAATTCTTTCCAGAAGATCGCTGCAGCCAATAACAAACCTCTGGATCAATCTGGAGTTCTGTTATTGGCTGCAGAGGCCTTCAGGAAAGCTTTGCCGGCCTTGCTGGCTGCAGAAGAAATGGGCCAAAAAGACAGGTGTTGGGGTATGCAAGGCCTGGCTGCAACTGTCCAAAGGTAAGTAGTAGGGAAGCTCCACCCTAGCTTAATTTTTATCCATGTGCCCTGGAATGACCAAGGTCTTAATTGGGCTTATTTTTTTGGGGGGGGGGTAGGGCTTATATTGGGTAAACGTGTAAAAATCAAGTTAGAACTTACTTTTGGGTTGGTCATATTTCCAGAAAACACGGTACTGTACGTTAATAAAAAGAAGCT
This sequence comes from Ahaetulla prasina, assembly GCF_028640845.1. Classification (NCBI taxonomy): domain Eukaryota; kingdom Metazoa; phylum Chordata; class Lepidosauria; order Squamata; family Colubridae; genus Ahaetulla; species Ahaetulla prasina. The sequence continues at coordinate 264,910,575 of NC_080540.1, forward strand.
AAATGATCACATGACCATATCATATGTCAGTGGCTCTTCAAATTTCTTATAACTCTAGTACTACAAAAAATCAGCCTCTGGTGGCTCAGACTGCTAAGACAGTCTGTTATTAACACAGCTACTTGCAATTACTGCAGGTTCAAGTCCCACCAGGCCCAAGGTTGACTTAGCCTTCCATCCTTTATAAGGTAGGTAAAATGAGGACCCAGATTGTTGGGGGCAATAAGTTGACTTTGTATATAATATACAAATGGATGAAGACTATTGCTTAACACTGTGTAAGCCGCCCTGAGTCTTCGGAGAAGTGCGGGATATAAATGCAAATTTTAAAAAAATCCATCCTTTTATATATATTCTTTATATGTCCATCCTTTCATATACATTCTTTATTGAGCCCAATACATCTAAGCAGTTTTTGATAAATCAATTTTAATCTCAAATCTAAACATCTCATTTCAACATATTAATGCATTCCTAATGATTCTGCAGGGAAAATATATTTCCAGAACCTAGACATTTTCTATTGCATTGCTATTTTTCCCCCCTGCAATGGATCAAACTGAAATTGGAATAAAGTCTTGCAATTATACTAACAAATTAGTATAACATAATTATATGATTGCCAGTATCCAATATTTTTTCCAACCCCAAATTTATTTTGAAATTAAATAACATGATGGAATTAAGATTAGAATGCAAAATTTCTCAGGAAAGTAATATTTATTTATTTCTTAAATTTATATTTGTCTCTTGAGAAACCTGTATGCAGGTCAAGAAGCAACAGTGAGAACTGGGCACGGAACCACTGATTGGTTCAAAGTTGGGAAAGGAGTCTGGCAAGGCTGTATACTATCACCCTGTCTATTTAATTTATATGCAGAGCACATCGTGAGAAAGGCGGGGCTAGATGAATCAAAAATTGGAATTAAGATTGCCGGGAGAAATATCAACAACCTCAGATATGCAAATGATACCACTCTAATGACAGAAAGCGAAGAGGAACTAAAGAGCCTCTTGATATGGGTGAAGGAGGAGAGTGCAAAAGTTGGCTTGAAACTCAACATTAAGAAAACTAAAATCATGGCATCCGGCCTTCTCAATTCCTGGCAGATAGATGGGGAAGAAATGGAGGTAGTGACAGATTTTATTTTCCTGGGCTCCAAGATCACCGCAGATGGGGACTACAGCCAAGAAATTAAAAGACGCTTGCTCCTGGGGAGGAAAGCTATGGCAAATCTAGACAGCGTCCTAAAAAGCAGACACATGACCCTGCCAACAAAAGTGCGTATTGTCAAGGCTATGGTTTTCCCAGTTGCAATGTATGACTGTGAAGGTTGGACCATAAGAAACGCTGAGTGCCAAAGAATTGAGGCCTTTGAACTCTAGTGCTGGAGAAGACTCCTGCGAGTCCCTTGGACTGCAAGGTGATCAAACCGGTCAGTCCTAGAGGAGATCAATCCTGACAGTTCTTTAGAAGACCAGATCCTGAAGATGAAACTGAAATACTTTGGCCACCTAATGAGAAGGAAGGACTCACTGGAGAAGAGCCTAATGCTGGGAAAGATTGAGGGCAAAAGAAGAACGGGACGACACAAAAGGAGGTGGCTGGATGGAGTCACTGAAGCAGTAGGCGTGAGTTTAAATGGACTCCAGAGGATGGTAGAGGACAGGAAGGCCTGGAGGAACGTTTTCCATGGGGTCGCGATGGGTCGGACACGACTTTGCAACTAACAACAACAAAACATCATGCTAGCCAATATTTCATCTTTACATTTTGCTAAATATGTGAGTTTCTTTTCACTCAAATCTGCTGTCTTCCATTGTACTCTTTCCAAAGAATGTTAGAAAAGCACCATGTTCACAGAAAGTACTTGTTATTCCTTTCTTACATCTCAAAAAAATAAATAAATCTGTAACATACAGCTACCAAATCTGGAAAAAATGGTATCTAATAGGCCAAAGATGAGATCTGTTTGAGTTTTAAATTTCTTTACCCATCACATTAAACTGACACATATTTTCATTGTTATAACTCAAAGCAATTTTAATTATGGCAAGGTGTTTGCAGAAAAGCCATTAATTACTACCACTTATCTCTTGCAATTTGATTGAATAATGGAAAAACAGGGCATTGTCATCCCACTTAGATACTTATAACATATACTTTTCGTTTTTGTTTCTGACAATAATGAGGTGGGATTACAGGATTTAAATAAATCTTAACGATCCCAAGACTTTTGAGTAGTCTTTATTCTGTTTGGCAGGTAAATATAAAAGCAATGTATACCCACCAGCCAATTCATTTTGTGTACTACTGACAAGAAAATCAAAACATTGCATACCAGAGAAAGAAAAGCAATGACTGTTATTTTTACTAGTCAGATTTATTCAATTTTACTGCTTTTATTTTGGTTTGGTTTGAAGATTCCAACATAAAAAAGATCTGTAAAAAGATTTAAGAGTATAATAAGCAAATAAATGAATAATATATTAATCAATAGATGGATAGGCAGGCCAAGGTAAATTATAGCTTTTTGTTGTATAAAGTTCATATCCAAAAGGGAATGCATGAATAACAATAATGGAAAACACAAGTTTCTCTACTAGGCAACTTACAACTAGTCAGTTATAAAATTAACCAATTGCTTTTGGAACAATTGTCTAGTGATATCTAGCCTTTTACAATTGGGTTTCATTACTTTTTCATTTCTTGTGTCTTGTTATAATAATTAACATTTATATTTTAGAAAACCAAGATGAATTTTTACATATATAATAATGTTAGGTAATTATATCAGGCATATTTGAGCATTATCAGTGAGTTTAAGTATCCAAATGAACTTATTCATACATAATTTCTATTTCTAGGTAGGGAAAACAGGCCTGAGTATATTCTGTTATAATTTAGACAGCATAAGAATGATTTATTTGTACCTAAAGGGTTGTGTCTTTCTTCAAGAAATGTAATTAAATTTTGATTATCTTCACCTTTTAAAATGCCTATTGAATAGGAAGGATCTGGATGTTCCCTGGTCCTTCCTTCCTTCCTTCCTTCCTTCCTTCCTTCCTTCCTTCCTTCCTTCCTTCCTTCCTTCCTTCCTTCCTTCCCTCCTTCCTTCCTTCCTTGATAGTCAGAAGCCATAAGGAAACATAGCACTTGAAAATTACATTTATTGTGTAATAAAAAGAGAAAAAAATAAATGGAAGATTTGGTTTCATTATCTTACATGTAAGACTTTGTGACGCATAATAATACTTTACCAAGGTTAGAAATTAATCTTGGAAATAAATAAGGCTAAAATCATTTTGATTGTTTTGTGTCCTCTGGCTAGCATAATTCTTTGAAAGGAGGCATATTTCCCTGTTCTACATGATGCTTTCAAAGTCATCAATCATTAATCAAAGTCAAACTATCCTCAAGCAATCAGTGATAATCACTCTTTTCAAACCATCTCCTCTGCATATTTCAAAATCACATTATTACAAGTACTACCAAACCATTCTAATGGGCTGAAAGCTTCCCAACGTTTAGGTTATGTGAAGTAGTGGAGAGGAAAATCACACCAAAACTAATTACTGAATAATGAATTGATGTCAGTGGTGTATTCTCAGTGGAGTATTTTTTTTTTCTGATGCATTAACCTGACCTTTATTTTAAGACAATGACCTTATCAACGAGAAGCCTGCATTTATAATAATAGTATGATTTGGCTCACAAAGTGGTATATAGTTATTTCATTTTAATCACATCTGTTGATTGAGGTTACATTTATGTCAAGAAAAATAAAATCTAGTGTGGCGGTTGAACCATTATAAAAATAAAAGTTTATTTAACACATGAACTAAAATTTAATTCATGAAACTTTCTGCCAAAGCAAAATGCACTACTCTATAAAGCAGGGGATGTGCGTAGAATCCTTTTTTTTTTCAGTCTGGAGTTTAATTTGGACAATACTAAGAACGCTTTTTGGGCAAGCAAGGGGAAAAGCCCTTTTACCACATGCACAAGTATACCCATATATACAACCACAATCATGCAGACAGAGACAGATTCTGTTTTTCATATACTCACATATTTTTCTGCCCAGATATACAGTATGCACTGCCCAATACAGTACATGCTTACCTTTCACAGTCTTAGATTTGCACACAGGCATTCATATATACTTCATGAAATGCATTACATCTTGTGTGTGTGCCAGATTGAGATCCCAGAATGGGCAAAGTTGTAAATTACTATCCAGGTTTAGGGTTTCTAGGGTTTTACCAGCTCCAGCTCCTTGCAAAGTATTGCATAGACTCAAAAACAAAACAAACAAACAAAACAACAACATCATCAACAACAACAACAAAAGACCCTTTGCTTATTTTTTTTTTTTTGTTTACATTTATACCCCGCCCTTCTCCGAAGACTCAGGGCGGCTTACAGTGTATAAGGCAATAGTCTCATTCTATTTGTATATTTTTACAAAGTCAACTTATTGCCCCCCCCCCAACAATCTGGGTCCTCATTTTACCTACCTTATAAAGGATGGAAGGCTGAGTCAACCTTGGACCGGGCTTGAACCTGCAGTAACTGCAGGCTACTGTGTTCTTAATAACAGGCTTTACCAGCGTGAGCTAAACCGGCCCAATTAAGACAACTGGGAACAGATATACCTATCATTTGATGACAGTATACAAAAGGGGCAGATGTTTTAGGCAATACAGCTTGGTTGTCTGAAGTTGTGGGACATTGCTGATATTTCATTTGTGCTGTATGGACTAGAAGTGCTTTATAAATTGTGACACAATTGGAGAAGAAATCTGCACCAGAGGAACCAGTGGCATTTGGAAAGGATAGACCAGATGTCAGTAAGGACAATTGGCAAAGCTTTTGGAATCCTAAAAAGTTAAGGAAATAATTGTGCCCTTGGATCTAGGCTTTGTGCCCTTGGATCTAGGCTGAAAAGAAACCAAGATGAGAAAGTACTGAAGCTGACTAACATATCAAAGAAATGTTAAGAAACCTTTGTGGCAAATAAGGAATGTAATGCTGGTGCTTTCACCAGATAATTAGCAAGGGAAACTGGAGAGTGGTGAAGTATCTCTTTCTTTTAGGTACATAGAACTCTGGAATTCTTGAATATGATTTGATTGCTTTTTCAATTTATATATATATATATATATTTAATTGAAAAAGTTTTAGAACAACAATTAAATTTTTCCCCCTCCCCCACCTTCCCCCTTCCCTCCAAAACCCCCTCCCCCCCAACTTCCCGGAGCAAACACAAGGTATAGTTCATTAAACAAACAGTCATACATTAAAATTTTAAAATCTAACACAATTATAATCCTTCTCTCCCACATAACCTGACTTCTTCCATTAAAATCAAAAACAACATCCTTCATTCAAAGGCAATCCGAAATTTCTTAATCTGATATCTATTTTGAATATAATCAATCCAGTTCTTCCATTCATTTAAATATTTTTCTTGAGTACTGTCTTTCAAGAAGGCTGAAATTTTAGCCATCTCAGCCAAATTGGAAACTTTCAATATCCATTCTTCTATTGTGGGTAATTCTTTTTTCTTCCAATATTGTCCAATCAACAGTCTTGCTGCTGTTATTAAGTTCAAAATCAACTTAGTCTCAATCACTGTACAGTCCGTTGTTATTCCCAAAAGGAAAAATTGCGATAGGAACTTTATCTTCTTCTTCAGAACATTCTGCATAATCCACCAGATTCTTATCCAGAAAGACTTAATTTTCTTACAAGTCCACCATACATGAAAATATGTAGCATCATCACAATTACATCTCCAACATTTCGCTTGCATATCTGGATACATACATGATAATTTCTTAGGATCTAAATGCCATCTATAAAACATCTTATAAAAATTTTCCCTTAAATTATGCGCTATGTAAATTTAACATTTCTAACCCAAATTTTTCCCATGTTTCCAACATTATTGGTTCTTGAATATTCTGTGCCCATTTTATCATACAATCCTTTATTAAATCTCTTTCAGAATCTATTTCTATCAACACAGTATACAATCTCTTTATATGCCCCTGGGTTTGATTTCTAATTTGTTTAACCAAATTTTCTTCATTTTGAATAATACCAATTTTCTGATCTTCTTTCCATCTAGCCTTTAACTGTCCATATTGAAACCAAGTATAATTCCTCCCTTCTTCTTTTAATGTATCCAAAGATTTTAATTGTAGATTTCCCCTCTTATTGTATAAAAGATCTTTATAAGTAATCATTTCTTGTTCCTGTTCTATATTTATATTCTCTACTGCGTGCCGAGGACTTGCCCATATGGGAATTTTATAATTTAACTTATAATAATATTTTTTCCAGACACGCAGAAGAGAAATTCTCAACACATGATTCTTAAAAGCTTTATCTACTTTCTTATCATACAATAAATATGCATGCCAACCATATAATAAATCATAACCTTCTATATTCAAAATCCTTTCCTCCGTCAAATTAAACCAATCACTTATTACCGAAAGAACAACTGCTTCATAATACAGTTTTAAATTAGGCATTTTAATCCTCCTTTTCCCATGTATCTTGCATTATTTTCATTTTGACTCTCGCTTTTTTCCCTTCCCATATAAATTTATTAATTCCAATCTGCCATTCTTCCAAATTTTTATCTTTCTTAATTATTGGTATCATCTGAAACAAGAACAAGAACTTAGGCAAAACATTCATTTTTATAGCTGCTTTTCTCCCCAACAAAGATAATTGTATTTTTTTCCAAGTATTCATTTCCTTCTGAATTTTTTTTCCATAACACATCATAATTATTCTTATACAATTTTACATTTGATGAAGTAAGAAAGACTCCTAAATATTTAACCTTTTTTACAATTTCAAATCCTGTTATTTCCTCTAGTTTTTCGTTCTGGTTCTTAGTCATATTTTTGGTTAACACTTTTGTTTTATTTTGATTCACTTTAAACCCTGAGACCCTTCCATATTGATTAATTACTTCCAACAAATATACACTCGAATTTATAGGCTGAGTCAACATAACAACCAAATCATCTGCAAATGCTCTAACTTTGTATTCATGTCTTCTAATTCTAATACCCTCTATCTCCCTTAACTCTCTTATCTTATCCAATAAAGGTTCCAAAGACAAAATAAACAATAAAGGTGATAAAGGACACCCCTGCCTTGTTCCTTTCGCAATTTTAAAACTATCTGTCAAACTACCATTAATTATTATCTGAGCTGTTTGCTCTCCATAAATTGCCCTAAGTATTCGTATAAAACCATTTCCAAATTGCATTTTGTCTGTTAATTTAAATAAAAATTCCCAATGCAAACGATCAAAAGCTTTCTCTGCATCCAAGAATATAAATGCTGCCGGAATCTGATTTTTCTTTTCCAAATATTCCAGTAAATTCACTATCTGCCTAACGTTATTCCTCATTTGTCTCCCTTTTATAAAACCAGACTGGTCATTATGAATCCTTTGTTGTACAATTTCCATTAACCTATTTGCCATTATTTTTGCAAAAATCTTATAATCATTATTCAAGAGTGAAATCGGTCTATAATTCCCAGGCTTAGTACAATCCTGATCCTCTTTTGGTATCAATGAAATAAAAGTAGTCCTCCATGATGGTGGCACTCCTCCTCCCATCAGTATCTGATTAAATAACTCCATAAGTGGACCAACTATCTCATCCTGTAACTTTTTATAATATATTGCTGTAAGTCCATCTGTGCCCGGGGATTTCCCTATTTTTAATTGCTTTATTACCAAAATAATTTCCTCAGAAGTTATAGGCCGATTCAACTCTTCCCTTTGTTCATTAGTTAAACCTTTAACCTTATATTCTTTCAAATATTTATCAATATCCATATTCAATATTGTATCTCTGGCATATAAATTTGTATAATATTCCAAGAAAGCTTTTTTAATTTTATCCTGTTGAAATCGCACTTTACCCTTGTATTCAATTCTTTCAATAGTACATGCTTTCTGTCTTTTCCTTAACATGTAAGCCAACCACCTCCCTGATTTATTGGCATTACAAAAAGTATTATGTTTAGCATATTGTATATTGGTTGCCACCTGATCTGCCATTAACATATTAAATTGACTCTGTAATATCTTTATCGCCTCAGTAGTTTTTAAATCATGTGGATTATATACCAATAATTGTTGTTTCCTCTGAATTTCCTCTTCTAAATCCCTACGCTGTTTTTGTAATTTTCTCCTCTGTCTACTATTAATATATATCAAATTTCCTCTCATAAAGGCCTTGCTAGCGTCCACACCATTTCTATCAAGTTCCCTTACCCAAATTATAATCAAAAAATTCTTTCATTTGTTTTTTACATTGATTTACATTATCCTCATATCTAAACAAATTTTCATTTATTCTCCATGATCTTCTTCCACCTTCATATTGCAACTCCATCCATACCGGACTATGATCAGTTAAACACCTTGGAAATATCTTTGTTTTCCTAACCCTAGAAAGCAAATCATTGGTAATTAATATAAAATCAATACGTTAAAAAGATTGATGCCTATCCGAAAAATAAGTATAATCTCTATCATCAAAATTCTGCCTTCTCCATATATCTTTCAACTCAAAATCTTCCATCAAATCAAAAAAAGATTTAGGCAGTTTTGCATGCATAGGAATTTTCTTAGAAAGAGTTATTTTATCTTTTCTAATGTCCATTACACCATTCCAATCCCCTAATATAATAAATGTTTTATAATCCCAAAGAGTCAATTTTTCATGTAACAGTTTATAAAATTTTTCTTGTTGATTAGGTGCATATATGCCAATCACAAGTATCTTTCTTCCTTCTAAAATCAATTCAATAGCAATATATCTTCCTTGAATGTCCATTTCAATTAATTTAGCTGATATATTTTTCTTCAAAATATAACTATACCATTTTTCTTATTCGGAGCAGAAGAAACAAAATGTTTACCTAATTTCGAATTAATCAAATATTTCTGATCTGATAATTTTATATGTGTCTCTTGCAAACATATCACATCATTTTTAAATTGTTTCAAATAATGGAATATTTTTCTTCTTTTCTGTGCTGAATTTAAACCATTAACATTCCATGTCAAAAATTTATTTGCCATCACTGGCCTCTTGAAGCTTCTGAGCAATTAGCTGAAGACTCTCACTCTTCGGCTTGGCTCCTCCCACAGCTTCAGTAGTAGAATCCTGTTCCTATCTTTGAAGTCGTTCCTCTATCTCCTTACGCCTAATAGCTCCCCTTGTCACTCTTTGTTCTTGAGGTTGTTCTTGAGGTACTGACATCACAGGTGCAGTTTCAACTTCCCCACTCTGTTTCTCTTGAAGACTTTTATCCACTGTTTCTACATCCACTTTCAATACATTAAAAAGAAAATATTTTGCTTTCAACTCAGTATCAATTCGATATCTCCTGCCTTGAAAAAATACTGTTAAGCCAATTGGACCTCCCATCTATATTGAATCTGATGCTTCTTAAGCTCTTGTGTAAAAAACCTAAAATCCCTTCTATCCTTTAACATTTTAGCAGGGATCTCTTTCAAAACCAACACCTCCTGTTCTGCTATTTGCAATTTCTTTTGATATGTAGCTTGCAAAATCTGATTTATTATTGTAGAAGTCAAAAAATAAATTACAATGTCTCTTGGGAGCTTTTTCTGCCAATTTATATTATGTTTTTTTTATAGTACCGTTGTACAAAATTTTAAGTATTCACACTGTATGGTCATTATGTCCAAAACCTGTTGGGCCAAGAAGCTGTGATCCAACCCTGCTGCATTTGGGATAGAGCATTATAAGGAAAATGGGACATTTGAAAAATGGCGAAAAAGCTCTAATAATAAATAGTAGTAATAGAGAAAGTGAGTAGAGAGACATCTTCTAACACTAGTCTTGTACATGCACATACCTGCTGATTATTCGTAATTATTGTGCATCTTCCTTTTGTGTACAGAGTTTTTTAGCAGGAGAGATGCAATTAGCTTATTCATTTCCAAAGCTCACCTTTACATTCCAGGCCATAATTAATTAGTGAACTGTTGGAACTGCAGGAGTTTATTACTGAATCTCACAAGTGCAGTATATGTTTCACCAATATTTTATAGAAAGTTTGGAATGTGTTCCTTGGGCTACATAGTGGTCTTAAGAATAGGACTTGCATCTAAGCCTACTAGCCATAGGTTGAACACTGTCTTCTTAGGGCCACAATTCTCTAGCTTTGTCATAATGAATATGACAGAGTAATGGAAGTAAACTCCACCACCAGTGCTGGAATCTGGATCCTTGTGCAATGTGAATCCCACTAGCTATATATCTCCATGCATTTTTAGTGAGGGCATAGACAGGAGATGTGTGTTGTCTTTATCCTTCATGCATCAGTTCTCTGTATCTGTACATGGAGTGGATGATCTAGAGTCTCATCATTGGATCTTCTTCATGTCTAAAGACAGCTGTCTGTAGAAGAGTCCCAGGCATCCACAGGCTCCCTTTTCCATTCATCAAAATGATGAAAGTAATGTGCTATTGCACTGAAAGTTCTGTCTGTTTGGGACGTGGAGGAGATATCATGACCATGTACTGAAGGGAGTGGGGCTTTCATGCTGCAGTTATGAATAATGTGTGGATGAAGGGCAGCACTTGATGATGTTGATGGTGTGCTTATTCAATTCTACGGGTATGCTATTGTTGGTTTGAATAATTGTTGAAGAATGTTGCATTAGCTTCCACTACATATTGAAAGATTGACTAAAAGAAAATATACTTCTGCAACCCAGTCTGTACAAATGCACACAAGAAATGTTTCCCTGGTAAAATGTGTAATACTTAAGCATTGTGAAATTTTTATAAAAATTGTCCTCTAGAGTATAATACAGTATCTTCATTTAATTGTGCACATCTGAAATAGATGGAGATGAAAATACATTCTTTGCTTTTGTTAACTTGTATGAAAAAAGTATTTTGTTGGGCCGTAGAGAGATTGAAAGACTCAATGGCTTACTTTTCCACCCAAAAATAGTACACAAATTACCAACTCTATCAATCTGGTTGTTGGAAGTTGCTTCAGTTTATGCACAGCTAGGTTTCCCCAATACTCAGTTACTTTGAGAAATGGAATAACACTCTTAGGACTTGTATGCCATGAATTCAACATTTTAAGAACAATAGAACAAAACCGTTAACAAAACCACATGTAGCTAGAAATTGTAGGTAAAATTTTCAACCTTTTCCCAAAGTGTTGATAATTTAATCACGAATGAAATAAAATTGGACTGGACATTTTAAATATAATAAAAAAGGTTCAAAGACTTTGGAAGAATTGATAGGTTATTTAATTTAATATGACAATTTAATATGGCAGCCTGAATTGAAATTCTGGACAATGAAGGGAAAATAAATGTGCTTACTGTGGATAAACTAAGCAGATAATGCTCCTTAAGTATTACATTTTAGAAACAAATCCAGCCAGCCTGAAAACAAGATATTAGAAGGATTATAGGCAAGATTAAATGAGTTCAATATACAGTCCCCAAATATTCAAAGTAATTCATGACTCATCATACAATAGCTACTATTTTCATTGTGATTATTTTTAAAGCTGCTTTGGCCTATCTTTTCAGTCCAGAAAGCTAGCTCATGCTGGCTGTCAAAAAAGGAAGCTGATCCAATGAATGAAATCCTGATTCAGAGAAAAGAAATGCTTTCCATAATGAGCACTAAAATCTCCAAGAAATCCTCAAGATTGTCCTTGTTCAATCAAAAGAAGCACAGCCACAGAAAGACTGAACAATCATATTATTCTACCTATCTTAGCTAGTATTCCATGAATAGGAAATACATTTATGAAATTTATTAAACATATTCAATTTCATAGCTACTAAGATTGTTTGGCCGTGTATAAAGTTAGCCAAGGAAATGATTGAAGCTTGGGAAACGAGCCCCGTGTCAGACAACAGGAATGCTGATTTACCATCAGCAGGTTCTTAGGAGCAAGGACTTGGCAACATAAGCAAACAAGAGCCAATTGCCGGCAATCAACACAGCAATTGACCAATAGGAAGGCAGCACATATATATGACCAGAGGTAGGTTGCTACCGGTTCACCCCAGATCAGGCGAACCGGTAGCGGAGGCGGCAGGAGGCTCTGCCCATCCACCCGGATGTTCCTGCACATGTGCAGAAGCATCACGCATGCATGCGAGCGCCCACAAGCAAACTGGTAGCAACAGGTTTTGAAACCTGCCCCTGCATATGACACATATTCTGGTAGAGAAAAGTTCCCTGAGGATGGGCTCCAGCACAAGTCGGAAAGCTCAAAAGACTAAACCTCTGCTCCTGGTGACCAACCCAGATTGGATTTTGTAACATATATTAAGTTCCTAGGTCTATCTGCAGGAAAGGTTAAAAAGTCAAAATGTAACCCTGGTCATAAGATCTAAGTACTATTTCTTTTTTTATGTGGGTTGCCAGCATAAGCTTTATAAAAAAGGGACATTAATTTTGTGCACTTGCAGCTGCCATCTTGACTTTTTTTGACACCCTTTCCAGAGGTCCGTTTAGTTCTTATTGCAATGCAAAATCTCCAAACTAATGCACAAACTGGAACACAAAGGATCACAACTTTTTGTCCTTCTCCCTAAGTTATCACAGTCCGATAAAATATTTATACTATAATGCAACCATTTAGGAAACTCCACACACAAGAATACAACCCTTAGGAATATTAATATACAAACAGGACATATCTAACAACAAGATGCTTGTTTTTCAGGGAATGGTACCAAGGAAGAGATAGCAATAGCAGGAGAAGGAATTAGGAGAAGGAGAGAGACTAGACTAGACTAGACTAGACTAGACTAGACTAGACTAGACTAGACTAGACTAGAATAGAATAGAATAGAATAGAATAGAATAGAATAGAATTCTTTATTGGCCAAGTGTGATTGGACACACAAGGAATTTGTCTTTGGTGTATATGCTCTCAGTGTACATAAGGAGAATAAAATACATTCATTGAGAATAAAAAGATACAACACTTAGTGATAGTTAAGGTTACTAATAAGCTATCAAATCGTACTTGGAAACAAATAAAAACAATATAAATTGAAAGATACAAACGACATGGTTATCATAATAAGTGGAAAGAGATAGATACTACTAACGAAGAGAAGAATAATATTAATACAGTCTTAGTAAATTATTTGACAGTGTTATAGGAATTAGTTGTTAAGTAGAGTAATGGCGTTCGGGAATGCCCAGAATGTCCAGAGAGAGATGGCTGGAAGAAAGCAATAGAATACTTCATTTGCTTCCTCTCTCCTCTGCTGGTAAAAATGACTGAACAACAGGATGCCAACAGGACACAACCCCAATGACAGAATTATGGTGGATTTATGGATTTTGAAAGAGTAAACTTGTTTTCGGCTTCTGAGTAAACTTGTTTTGGAGGTGAGCTCTAAGTCCCTCATGAATAGCTAAAATTGTAATCTGGAGTTCCATGAACCAGAAGGTGCATTCCCAAACAAAATCAAATGACACAGAAATTTCCTTCTTTAATATAATCCAACATATGGAAGCTGTTGTAAATCAGAGAATAGCAATGCATGGAAGGATTGTCACAGCTAAGTGTTTCAATATTTTTCTAAGTGAGATAAGTGCCTAAAGCCCTCTCCAAATATATCTGGGCCTAAAATGACCTAACAGCATCACTTTCTCTTTCATGTCTCAGTTCAATGGGGAAACTTTCTGCCTTCTTCTAGCCCTAAAGAATGTCTAAAAGGAAGAAGTGTTAATTTGGCTCAGATACAGTATTTCAATATTTTTTTAAAAAATGCCTGTACTTATTAGAAAAACACAGGTGATTTCTTTAGTAAATGATTTTTTTTCTCCTAAGAAATGCAAAATGGCATGCTTCTTCTCCCTCTGCTTGAGCATTTAAGGTTCTCTCCCTCTGCTGCATTATTTGCTACATTTTAGATACCATTTTGAAGTGGTTGGATATCACCCGAAGCAGAACGTGCATTAGGAATGTCATCGAGTTAATGACCAGAACTGATCATAAGCAGTTTTTGCTTCATGGCTGATTTGGTTGTCAAACCCATGTTATTGCCAAGCTTTTTCTTCATACTTACCACTAATGTTGCACTATTTCAAAATACTTTCCCACAAACAGCTGATATCAGTAGAAACCTCCTTGGCAAGGAAAACTTGAAAAAAATTGCTTCGTATATTGGAAATTATTGTTGCATTTTGCATGGCAACCATTTGAGTATTTTTCCTTGAAAAAAAAATCAAGGACCTATAAAAATTGACATACAATATTAGCAGGTGCTTATATTAAATATTTCTGTCTGAAAAATAATTATTCTTAAACTACAGGAGTCAAAATCAACACAATTTGGATCCAACCGCAACTAATAAAATTGAACAAAATTAAAGAACCAATAATGATCAATGGAAGGATTTTGGATTTTTTTTCCTTTTTTTTTAGGGTAGAAAACATGGAAGAGCTATGGAAGGGCACATTGACTTATTGACTTATCCTTCTTGTTGTTGTTGTGCCATATCCATCATCAGACATTGGCGATCATGTCGGCAATCCTATTTTTATCAACAGCCGCATGAAAAAGTGCTGCTCAGTTTTGTCCAAACCAATCCGTTAGATTTTGAAGCCATGATGTTCTTCTTCTGCCTGGACCTCGTTTGCCTTCAATCTTTTGATTAACTGAAGTATACCATATTTTTCCAGGTGTCACATCACATGTCCAAAATATTCTAGCTTTCGCTTTTTAATGGTTTTGATACATTTCTGATTTTGTCAACCCAGTTTATATGTAGCAGCCTGTAAATCCACATTTCAAATGCTTCTAGTCTCTTAAAGTGGCTTTCTGTCAAAGACCAACTCTCTACTCTGTATAGCAGGATAAAAAAGATGTACCATCTAACTTGTCCTAGGCAGAGGATTTTGAAAGCTTATCCCCCAAATACCTGAGTTGAAAACCTCTATAACAAGATTATATTATAGACAATATTCAACCATGTTTTGAACATATTTGCATGTGTTTGTGTATGAACTTTGAATACACATATCTATATTTATGAAATAATATATACTGCTTTAATAACTACAAGAATATTTTCTTGGTGGTGCTAATGTACCATTATCAGTAAAAAAAGTCCTCCTCCTCCAAATTTGATTAACTGGATTTTGGCCTCCAATCTTTTGATCATAGTGGCTTGCTAATCAGAGTGGCCCAATTAGTGAGTGACAGTATTTCAGGCCATGTGGTGTTTGACATATTTGACAACTACACAGTCTAAGGCAGGGCTGTCCAAACTTGGCAATTTGAAGATTTGTGGACTTCAACTCCCAAAATTCCCCAGCCAGCATGGATGGCTAAGGATAAAAGGGTAAAATAATATCAGTTAAATAAACTATGTATTTCTAAAATATCGTGAAGGTTACAGCATTTTAAAATGTCACTAATTAGTTATGAATAATTATATATACATATATATATATATATATACATATATACATATATACATATATACATATGTAGGTTTTTGGTTATTCGGGTTTTCTCCCGCGTAAAATTGGAAGTGTCTCCCAGAAGCACGAAGCTGAAACCTGAAGATGACGAATGAGACTTCATCGAAACGTCGCCAAGACACTTCCAATTTTACGTGGGAGAAAACCTGAATAACTAAAGACCTACATACAAACACCCGCGAAAACCTCAGAAAACAAAATTGAAAGTAAAATTGGAAGTGTCTTGGCGACGTTTTGACGAAGTCTCATTCGTCATCTTCAGGCTTCAGCTTCATGCTTCTGGGAGCAATGTGTGATTGCAGCCGTTTCTTCCTTTTTAACTGCTAGTGGGAGTTTGAACTGATTGGGTGGGAGCTTGGCTGTGATCTGATTGGATGGGGGTTTTTTTGTGCTCTGATTGGCTGGGGGTGTGTCCTGTTTGGGTGGGGGCTTGGTTGTGCTCAGATTAGTATGTGTTGCAGGGGGATTTGAGCTGGTGAGCTGCATTGCTGTTGTTTGGCTTCGTGTTTGTGGTCGTGTTACATCTTCATAGTGGGTGTCAGTCTGCTGCATGTATGGATTGGAGGGGTTTGAAATGGCTAATGTTGCAGCTGCAGTCTGGCTTCTGGTCCTTGGTCGTGCTTCATGATTAGTGTGGATTTGGGTCTGCTTTCTGGGTGGATGTGTGGTGGTGACATCCTGTGTGGACCTCGTGAGTGTGGGTCTGGTGTCATTCCTCGTGTTAGGGACTCGTTTGTCAATAAGGGCGAGTTTCCAAATGGCTGGTAGGTGGGAGGTATCATCTTGTTTGTTCATGCTGTGTGGGGCATTTTTCTATCTCGATGGCTTCTCTGATTATTCTGTTGTTAAAGTGTTCAGTTTTGGCGATAGTTCTGGTCTTTTTAAAGTCAATATCGTGTCCTGTGGCTTTAAGGTGTTGGACCAGGGAAGAAGTTGTTTCCTCTTTTTTGACTGAGTTCTTGTGTTCTTCAATGCGTGCACTTATTTTTCTGTTGGTTTGTCCAATGTATGTGGTGGGGCAGGTGGTGCATAGGATTTCATATACTCCTTGATTTTCTAACTCAATTTTGTCTTTGGGGTTTCTTAGGATGGTGGATATTTTTTGGTTTGTGCAGAATGCTGTCTTGATGTTGTGTTTGTGGAGGATCTTGCTGATTCTGCCTGTGGTGCCTTTTATATATGGGAGGAGGGCTGTGCCATTTTCTTGTTCTCTGTCTTGGATTTTAGTGGGGGTTCTTTTTGGATTAGTTTGGTAATCTTATTTCTCTGGAATCCATTGGATATTAGTACGTTTGTGAGAGTGTGTAGCTCGGTTTTTAGGTGTTGTTCGTCAGCTAAGCGTTTTGTTCTAGTGATGAGTGTCTTGGCTACGGAGTTGATCTGTGGTGGGTGGTGGTGTGAGAGTGCATGCAGATAGCAGTTTGTGTGAGTTTTCTTCTGGTAGATGGTGTGTCCTAGGGAGCCATTGGGTTTCCTGTAGACTAAGACATCTAGGAAGGGAAGTTGGTTGTTAACTTCTGTTTCCATGGTGAACTGTATTTTGGGGTGTAGGCTATTGAGGTGTGTGAGGAAGTTGTCAAGTTTTTCTTTCCCATGTGGCCAGATTATGAAGGAAGTTGTCAAGTTTTTCTTTCCCATGTGGCCAGATTATGAAGGAAGTTGTCAAGTTTTTCTTTCCCATGTGGCCAGATTATGAAGGTGTCGTCTACGTATCTGAGCCAGAGTTTGGGTTTGTGATCAGATTTTTCTAGTGCTTGGGTTTCAAAGTGTTCCATGTAGAGGTTGGCAATGACAGGTGAGAGGGGTGATCCCATGGGTGCTCCTTCTATTTGTTTGTATTTTTGTCTGTTATAGATGAAGTATGTGTTGGATAGGCAGTGGTTGGTCAGATCTAGGATGTGCTTGGGGGGGGGGTTATATTTGTTTTGGATAGCTGTCAAGGTTTCTTTGATTGGCACTTGGGTGAAGAGGGATATGACATCAAAGCTCCCGAGTAGGTCGCTGAGCTGTAAGTTTTGTTTCTTTATGATCTCTATGAACTGGAATGAGTTTTTTACGTGTGAGGCGATGGATTCTGCATAGGGCTGTAGTTGTTTGGCGAGAAATTTGGCTAGGTTTTGTAGAGGTGAGCCTATGGAGCTGACTATGAGTCTGAGTGGGGTTCCTTCTTTGTGTCGAAATGTTGCCAAGACACTTCCAATTTTACGCGGGAGAAAACCTGAATAACCAAAGACCTACATACACACACACACACACACACACACACACACACACACATATTTGTTTTCTGTATATATATACAGAGAGAGAAAGAGTTAGGACATTACAATTCAGTTTTAAGCTAAAAATGAGCAGAAAGACCCCAATCAATGCAATATAAATAGAACAACATTATATACAATGTAGTAAATTCAGTCTGTTTTACTAAAATTGGTCTAGATATTTTAGATATCTCATAAATCTGAAATATAGATATTATATATACCCAACATTTGAATGAAGTAGTAGTCCATGCTTTACATTTTAATTTAAGAATGGTTTTAGGTTTAAGCTTAAGTATCTATCAGATTTGATTTTAAAGTAGAAAGTTACTCTAGACATTGAAGCATATTCCTACGAATTGGTTGACCATTCTTTCATTGAAAAACCTTAACCCTAACCTTTTATCATATATAGAGCTGATTTAGTACATTATATTTGGAAACAATATGTGTTTTAACAAACTTTAATAGGAATTTCACAGGTTCAAATGGGAATTCATCATTTAATAATTGTTTCATAGAGGTTTCATACCGATGTGAATCTTTTCTAGAACTGTTGTGTTTATGGCATTTATACCAAAAATAAAAAAAATGATACAACCTCCTCATTATATTTCCTATAAAGTTTTAAAAATGAATTATCCTGGGACAATATACTAACAATAAAACATTATTGTATAATTCTTGGAAGCAAAACCCATAATGTTCTCAGTGCTGTATATCTGTTGAACTTGGTGAGGAAAGCAAGAATTCCATTTAATTTTTACTGTACAAGAATCTCTGTCTGTCTGTCTGTCTCTGTCTCTCTCTCTCTTTCTGTCACACACACACACACACACAGCTACCTACCTACCAATTATCTGCTATGGTCTAGTTGTTAAGGCAGCAGGCTAGAAAGCTTGAGACTGTGAGTTCTAGTCCCCACCTCAATCATGAAAACCAACTGGCTGATCTTAAGCCAATCACTCTCTCTCAGACCAACCCAC
The DNA here is from genome assembly GCF_028640845.1 of Ahaetulla prasina. Lineage (NCBI taxonomy): Eukaryota > Metazoa > Chordata > Lepidosauria > Squamata > Colubridae > Ahaetulla > Ahaetulla prasina. The sequence continues at coordinate 264,929,396 of NC_080540.1, forward strand.
CTCCCAGGGTTGTTGTGGTGGGGAGAATAGAAGGAGGGAAGTGTTTTAGATATGTTTTCCACCTTGTGTTATTTGTAAAAGTAATAAGGCAGGAAATAAATAAATAGTCTAGCGTCTGTTACATTTTTAAAAAAAAGAAAAGTTAGAGAAAAATCATGTGGAAACGGGAGAACAAAAAGGTTTAGAGGAGGCTGACAGTGCAGCTGCATACATATGAAAGTATCACAATTTCTGTATCTATGATTATAGCCGTTAGCTTTGGAATTCTTTCTCCCATTTTTGGCCATGTAGTTTAGAAGTTCCATTGTTTTTGATGGGACTTAACTCCCTTGTGAAATTAATATAAGGAAACAATATGGTTCCTAAATTGAAAATATGTGTGATGTATTTGTATGTTTTTACAGATTTAATGTCCTTACAATTCAAATGCAAACAAAATTGATACATCAAAATCTTTCCTTTCATGGGTAAATTAAAAATGGAAGTGACCATACACATAATTATAACAAACTTCTGAAAATAGTATGCTACAGGTGTAAGTCATGGATCAGAATCAACTCAAAACACATTATATTTTTTTGACAGATGAAACTGTAGGTTTTGCTTTTGTGGATGTATTCTCTCAATTTTGGTGGTGCTATAGAGGCTGTCTGGTTAGCAGAATCAAAGGAATGTAATGAAGAAGTCTGATTTGCAAGTGAACCCAACAAATGGTTTCATAATTATGGGATAAAGATGAGATGTATACTTGATTAGTTTGGCTCACTCCCTACAGATTCACTGATGGCAGAATATTTGAAACCATAATGATGAATCATGTCATTTTAAATACTCAAAGAAATCTAATTAAGATGACAACTCTATAACTTACACCTATAGCATTACTATTATCAAGACATTTGTTGTAATTATGTATAGGTTTACTTAAGTTGATCAGCAATATATACATTATTCACCATTGTGATCTTGATATCTATACTGCTATAATACAGTTTCAAAATTAAAGGAATGTATTCCCAAAGACTTTCTTCTTTACTCACCTTTGCATTCAAAGCATCATTTTGAGAATCAACTTGTATTGGGGGATCCATTAGGCATTTTATACTTCCTTATTAGTAGTCACACAATTCTACTCCCTAACTCATCCAGCACATGCATAATTACATGAGTCCACACATGGAAGAAGAAGGCAAGTCCTTTACATCAGAGGTCTTCAAATTTGGTAGCTTTAAGACTTGTGGACTTCAACTCCCAGAATTCTCCAGCCAGCTATGCTGAATTCTGGAAGTTGAAGTCCACAAGTCTTAAAGCTGCCAAGTTTGACGACCTCTGCTTTACATAAACAAAGCCACATTTTTATTGATATTTATCAAGGGAAGTGATAATATCTATAGGCTATGGTCAAAGGATGTTACGGCTCCTTATTTTTTTTATTAGTTAAGAAGATGAATGCTATCCTTTGTAGCTGAGCCTTTCTCTTAGTTTCTTGGCAACCCTGGCCTTTTATTGCATTAGGTGTCATCCAATATTCCCTGAGTATTTTCTTGAAGCAGCTGTTTTCTTCCTGATGGGCAAACTGCCAGCAGATTTTTATTGAGATTTTCCTTTCTGTTTTTTTTTTTTTTAGTTTTAGGCACAATAGGGAAATTCACAACTCTTTTGAATTTAAAATATGATATTAGAAAATATTAATAGAAGGATCTGGATACCCTCCCTAAACAGATTGGTATTAACCCAATTTCAGATGAGATGATGATATCCCTTGCAAAGAGGCTATTGAGCTTTTGTTTTCCCTTTAGGAAAATATGAGCCAGAGAGCAAAGCTTTCCTTTCTACCCAAATTGAAATCTTAAATATGTTTACTCAGATGCAGTCCTTTATGGAATAAAGTATATTGAATATCTTTATCCTCATTAAGAGCTAATGGTTAAATTTCTCTCTAAACCAGAGCTTGCTCTCTTTCCATCCCCTCAGACAGAGAAGAGTTTCTCTCAGGAAATATTGTTTGCTGATATTTAAAGTTAATAACTGCTAAGAGAAGTAATATCTAATGTTTGGGATGTACGCATTGAATTTCAGTGTCATTCTAGGTCGGGTATGTAAGACTCCAGGAACAAACCTGAGAAGAGAGATTGTGGGATTAGGCCAATAATATGCTTTTAATTAAAAGGGACATGGTGGCTCAGCAGCTAAGACACTGAGCTTGTTGATTGAAAGGTCGGCAGTTCAGCAGTTTGAATCCCTAGTGCTGCATAACAGGGTGAGCTCCCGTTACTTGTCCCAGATTCTACTAACCTAGCAGTTCGAAAGCATGTAAAAAATGCAAGTAGAAAAATAGGGACCACCTTTGGTGGGAAGGTAACAGCGTTCCGTGTACCTTTGGTATTTAGTCATGCTGGCCACATGACCACAGAGACGTCTTCGGACACCACTGGCTCTTTGGTTTTGAAACGGAGATGAGCACCACCCCTAGAGTCAGGAACAACTAGCACATATGTGCAAGGGGAACCTTTACCTTTACCTTTATGCTTTTAATTGGTTAATAATTTGGGGGCAGGTCAGAGTAGAATATCCTTTTTCTTTTGAAAGGAAGTCCTCTTTTCCTGAAATAATTTTCAGTAACCACAATTCCGGATTAAGCATTCAATAGTACAGCAAATTTGGTAATTTAATACTTCCTGTTATATAAACATTTGTCCATAGTTTTTAGTTATGTGTAATGTTTTTGTTTTATTTTGTTTTCCAGGATGCTCTAATTGGTCTCTGCTGGTACAATTAAATTCATAAATAAATATTTTTTTTATTTCTCCCTCTTTTTCTAGCTTTAATTCAGCCTACACAAAAAAGTGGAATCCCAAATAGTTAAAATGACTATTGCTCCTTGTCACTGCATATGACATTCTCTGAGCTGTATTTTCCATCACTTCTGCCAGATTAGAAAATAAGAAATAACTAATCTCCAAATAGTTAAACAACAGGTTTGTTTTTTTCTGCTGGGCGTGTGCATGTGTGGGCAAAAGCACACATAGCAAATCTCAGTGAAGAAAAACGCCTTTCATTATCATATACTTTATGACTTTGAATATCAGCAAGACATCAACTAACACTCCAACATCTTTTAAAACATCAGAGGACATGAAACTAAAGTATTACATTTCCAATTTCTCTACTCCCCTTGGTTGAATAAAAACTCCCTGTAGGTATTCACTAATTCCAGTGTTTTTCCTTAGCATTACTTTCTAGAAACCACTGCAGTGCTATGTGAATTAAGTCCATTATCTAATATCAAGTTAACATTTTGTTTTATGGGTAATACACATGCAAGATATCGATTTTCAGAAGAGAAAGATTTGCTTTCCCATTGCTTGACAGTTTATCAATATTCTGATAGCATGCAATACTTACAGTTATTGCTATTTTCCCTTTCAAAAACAGTGATAATTCCTCTTTAGTTGCCGAGATGCATTATTTTTCTTTCCCAAGATATAAATCATATACTCTTTTTTAAATATATATTGCTAATGCAATTCTGGGGAGTATTTTAATTTTCAGTATTCTGGGTAGGATTAGACTTGGTGTAAAACTACAACATATTTTTATTGAAAATACTTCTACAAATTCTGTAATCCATGTTAACAGTCCTAACTTGTTTTAACTGGTACAAAGATACTCCTTCTCATATGTCTATGGGGATTCTTTTTTATTTTTTATTTATTTTATTTTGTCACAACAGTATACACAAACATCAACATAAAAGAACAACACATCATATAAGCATATATATAAGCAAAAGTATGCAATAACTATATTAATTTGATATAATGAAAGGGAACAATAGGACAGGAACGGTAGGCACTTTTGTGCTCTTATGCATGCCCCTTATAGTCCTCTTAGGAATGGGGTGAGGTCAATAGTAGACAGTTTTTGGTTGAAGTTTTTGGGATTTTGAGAAGAGACCACAGAGTCAAGTAGTGTGTTCCAAGTGTTAACAACTCATATTTTATGCAATCAAGATTGAAGCAGTTAACATTAAGTTTAAATCTGTTGTTTGCTCTTGTATTACTGCGATTGAAGCTGAAGGAATCATCTTAATATGATTAATTTTAATCATCCAGGTCATGGGTGTCAAAAGGCAACTGGGCTTTCTTGTTTGTTTTCTTGAAAATGTTTCACTTCTCATCCAAGACGCTTCTTCCGTTGGTCAGAATTGCCTTTTGAAAAAGCACCTTTGGGTTTCCTTCTCTCAGAAGCCGCCTGTTTTCTAAGGAGGACCTTAAAATGAGAAGAATCCACAAACTCTTCAGGTCAAAGTCTCATCAAAAACTAAAGATGGAATATCAATGGAATCAGATGACTTTTTAACTTGTAGCCATTCATTTATTTATTTTATTTGTCTTAATTGGTCTTAAGCTCATTTGTCTCAGTCCAAACCCTAACGGGCATAGAATTTAGCAACATATATGTTTAAAAAAATCACTACTACTACTATTACTACTGTTATTACTGTTAAGATATTAGGACATAATCTTGAACCTTTCACCTCTGTTTCCCCGAAGCTGACACATAAAGTCGATATCCTGACAACCTATTGTAAGATCATCTTCCCCAGCAGTTTCATGTAAATGATAAATAAAAGCTAGAGGTGCTGACCCTTGTGGCACTCCATAACTAAAGAGTTTGACACTTGATGTCTGTGCCCTGGCTGAAACAACCTTCCTAGGTGTTTCTTAGGAATAAGAAGAACCACATAAAAAGCAACGTTTCAAACTCTTGGAGGCAACTCAGAAGATTTTATAGTCTATGGCAGGAGTCTTCAACCTTGGTCCCTTTAAGACTTGTGGACTTCAACTCCCAGAGTTCCTCAGACAGCAAAGCAAAGCTCAGCCAGCAAAGCAAAGCTGGCTGAGGACTCTGGGAGTTGAAGTCCACAAATCTTAAAGGGACCAAGATTGGAGACCCCTGGTCTATTGGAATATTTCCCTATCTCAGGAGTTTTAGGATGCATAGAGTTCAACTCTTAAAAATCCTCTAAGCAAACATGCATGACTGGGGAATTCTGGGTTTTGAAGCTCACACATTTTAAAATTGCTGAGATTGAGGAACAATTGATATTGAAGGCTAATAAGAGTGGTACCTGTCTAATATTTCTGAACTGAATAATGATTTATTGACAGTGTGGGGTAACACTGATTCGTCGATGCAGGCAGCAGCACCACCTTAAGAATATTTTCACCACCACTCTGATCCAGATTACTGCTTTCTGCATGGAAGATTCATCACCAGAAAGGCTGAGTCCAGAATCTTGTCCACTTCTTTGGGAGTCAACAGCATGACATTAGTAATGATTGTTGAGGCTGACAGGAGTTCATTCAAACCTCATAGTTACCTAGTCTCATTTCAGATAAATGGAATTATTTTCTCAATGAATCAAATGGATAAAGATCTCTATTTCTGGAAGGAAAAATCCAATCTTGACCCAGCCATTATTTTAAGATTCTGAGAGCTATTTTTTAAATAATCCTTTAATGGTAAGGATTTTAAAAAAGAAGAAAAGGAGACATGGTTAACTCCCATTTTGGCCTTGTTTATGCATGCTAGTGGAAAATTAGATATCTTGGCTTTTCTGACACTAGAATGCTCTGACAATAAATAATCCTGTAAAAATAAAAAATTAAATAATAATAATAATAATAAATAAAAAATTACATCCTGTAAAATAATAATTCTAAAGAGATTAACCAGCTAACAATGTTCCTAAATATCCAGGGGAACTGCAAGAAAGGGATAAAGAGAGAAGTTAGTCAATTATATAACATGTATTAAGACAATATGGTGCACACCACTGACTTATGTACTTGTGTGCAATGATAGTCACAATAAGTTTTGTCATTTTTGCACCACTGGAATTTTAAATTTCACTAAGTCACATGTAATTGAGCACTAGCATTCAGTATAACTTAAAGAGGAAAAGTATACTTTTAGACTTTTTGTACTAAATAGGTTTTTGAGGATTTTTAAAAAAATATGTAACTAATTAAAGACTTCTAAAAATACTCAAAATTAAATACTGGTTTCTGTAGTTTCCATCAAATGCATGCATAGAAGGAAGGAATATGTTGGAAGATATAATTTTTAGATAATTTGAAGAACCTTTATGGCCTAACTATTTATTCTTTACTTTTTATCCCTAGAACCAGTAGGAATAAATTATAAGCATTCTATTTTCCAGGAGATGGGGGAATCGCTTCTGAATTTTCACTTTATAAGCAGACATTTCCAGTATTGAAATAAATAAGTGTATTTACAGGTATCGGGGTGACAGTGATGAACAGTTTAGAGAATAAAGTTATGAGTGAAAATGTAAAAAGAGATAACCTGAACAATAATATAATGGATTCTGAGTCTAAAATGCATATTAGGCAAAATGCTAAATCTACAGAACTGTCATTTAAGGCATGAAAATTGATTAGCTGAGAAAATGGGAAACATTCTCCTACTAAGCATGAGCATAACATCCCAAAGCAGATGGGTCACCAATGTAAAGTTAAAAGTGATGACTTATCAAAGATTTCTCCAAAGAACTTCTCAAAGTTTTCTACAAATCAGTAAAAACAAAAATAAGTGATTTGAGAGATTCACAAAAACATGCAAAATGATGGTTCGCTAAAATGTAAGTTCAAGCATGAATAGAATAGAATAGAATAGAATTTTTTATTGGCCAAGTGTGATTGGACACACAAGGAATTTGTCTTGGTGCCTAGGTTCTCAGTGTACATAAAAGAAAAGATACATTCATCAAGGTACAACATTTACAACACAAATGATGGTCAGTATATCAATATAAATCATAAGGATTGCCAGCAACAAAGTTACAGTCATACAGTCATAAGTGGAAGGAGATGGGTGATGGGGACGATGAGAAGATTAATAGTAGTGCAGATTCAGTAAATAGTTTGACAGTGTTGAAGGAATTATTTGTTTAGCAGAGTGATGGCCTTCGGGAAAAAACTGTTCTTGTGTCTAGTTGTTCTGGTGTGCAGTGCTCTATAGCGTCGTTTTGAGGGTAGGAGTTGAAACAGTTTATGTCCAGGATGCGAGTGATCTGCAAATATTTTCACGGCCCTCTTCTTGATTCGTGCAGTATACAGGTCCTCAATGGAAGGCAGGTTGGTAGCAATTATTTTTTCTGCAGTATGAATCTAATATAGCTTAAAAGTCACCAAGAATGGGAGGTAGTTTAACTCCGTTGAATCTGGAACCAAAGAGTGAAAATAGAAAAATATCTGAGGGAACAGTGGACTTATCTGAAGTCCCAAAACATCCCAGTGACAATGGAGAAATTTCAGTGGCCATATATCATATCACTCATTGCACGTCAGGGTTAAAATTCCCAGCAGGAAGGGAAATGACATGAGTATAAGAATGTTAGAGATGTCTATGATGAGAAAAGGCACATTGCAGAGGAAGTAGGACTGAATGTTGTTCTGCTTTGCCTGCCAAAGAGGAAGAATAAGTTGTAGCGATGGGTTTATGCAGAAATGACCTCACTTTTGAATCTACTAGTTGATTGCTCCACTGCTATAGACAATCTTCAGTTGAATAGATCCATAATATGGCTTGCTTAAAGTAATTTCTTTTCACTATGTGCATCTTCTAATAGACTTTAAGGGACATGAGGAAGAGATGGGAAAGGTCAAAATCAGAATAAGTTGATTTTATCTGACTCTTGCAATCTACCTAATGCTTCTGGCTAATTTCCAAACTTTCCAGTCTCTAACTGGTTGTGATTGCTATAAAACAAAATGAGAAGCACATCTGCTTCTTCTTTAAATATGTCTAACCCAGAGACTTTGCTAAAGTTCCACTTATAACTCTAAGCATATTAGTTGGTACAAAATACTATTGTCAAGGGAAACTGATTTCTGAGCAAATGAATAGCATATATCTTATTGGTTTAGGAAAGTACTCATTATCATATACTAATTCCTTAACCAGAGAGTTTAGACTTGATAAATATAAGGATTTCAAATTTCATTTTTCTTGCTCTGCTGTCTATATAGCTTCTCCTATCACATAAATGTTATGTCATCATTTGCCTCCCATTCAAATTCAAGTAATATAACATTATCCCCTTCTCCACTAATGTATGTGTGTGTGTGTGTGTGTGTGTGTGTGTGTGTGTGTGTGTGTATAATCAAGCTTCTATCATGATGGAAGAGCCAAAACAAGAGAACTAAGTAGCTTTATTGATTGGTTGATTGATTGATTGATTGATTGATTGACAGCTTATTTCTGCACAAAGCCACTTTGTGGCTTTGTGCTAAAGAGCGCATTCTACTCCCCAACTATGAAACTGCCTGTTAAAATTTTACTTTTCACCCATTTCTTTACAGCTGAATAAGGGAATCAGAAGAATTAGTTTTTTTCTGTTCCATTACAAAAACAACTGAAACTATTTAAAAAGAGAATAAGCTTGCCCAAAACAGAATGAGAACTTGAAAAAAAAACTCTTTGGAATAGCTTTAATAAATAAAACCAAATTTATCTTACCTGATTTTGTGAATTTAACTAGGAAATGTTCCAGCAAAACATTGTCAGGGAGGTAGCAAACTCTAGTGGGATTTAGACACCCTAGTTCAGGGGTGTCAAATTTGCATCATCACAGCAGCATCACATGATGTATCATGACTTTTTCCCCCCTTCGCTAAACCAGGTGTGGGCATGGCCAGCATGTGACACATCTGGCCCGCAGGCCATGAGTTTCCAGCTATATATTACAACTGGGAAAAGCATAGCTTTCGTAATCTCCCAAACAGCAGAAATCTCTTGATTTCATTATTACAGATACTATCCCTGTGAATTTTTGACCCTAAGAATGTAAACCCTGTTACAATTTCAACTAATTCACAATTTTTTGTGGCCAATAAATTCGAAAGCCTTTGTATAATCAATAAAACAAAAACAAATAAAGGAAGAAGAGACATTTTTTCCTTTTCCATTATACATTAGATGTTAGCAATGATATGCCATGTATTCCTGCCTCTTTTGATTACACTTCTGGCTATTTTTGTTACCTGGATTGTTGAACCATGAATTGCAAAACCTTGAGCATTATCTTACTTGTATGTAGCAGTTTTGTCAGACACTTTAAGTAATTTTTAGTAATATCTTTTCTTTAAAATTGGGATATAAATTGACCTTTTCCAGTCTCTGGGCCAGTGTTCTATTTTCCATACTTGCTTAGAAATGACAAGTATAACTTCATCTGCTGCAGGAGTGAAATCCAGCAAGTTCTGGAGAACCAAGAGCAGAAATTTTGAGTAGTTCGGAGAACCGGTAGTGGAAATTTTGAGTGGTTTGGAGAACTGGCAAATACCGCCTCTGGCTGGCCCCAGAGTTGGGTGGAAATGGAGATTTTGTAATATCTTTTCCCCAGGAGTGGGGAAGGAATGGGGATTTTACAGTATCCTTCCCCTGGAGTCAGGTGGGAATGGAGATTTTGCAGTATCCTTCCGCTGCCCACCAAGCCACGCCCACCAAGCCATGCCCACCAAGCCAAGCCCACAGAACCAGTAGTAAAAAAATTTGAATTTCACCACTGATCTGCTGGTATTTCATCAACTTTTGAAGCTGATTGCAGTTTGATTTTTATTAGTTTCAGACAAACACACACACACACACACACACACACACACACACACACACACAATTTTAGTTTCTTTGGGTGTATTTTGTGTAGTGAGCTGCCCTGTTCTTCATTTCTTTATTAGAGCATTTTAATTTGAGTATGTATTTAATAATAATAATCGTTTAAATATATAATACTATATAAAAATTTCCCCCTCCTCCTCCTCCTGGGTTCCCAGTTCTTTGATATATGCAATGCTAGCAATATGCAGCAAGCAAATTGCATTGGAGAAAATCAGGATCCTGGATGTGAAGTAGATACAGTATTAAGAAATTGACCAAAGGCAATGCTAAGCAAACTAAAGATGTTGATCTAGCAATTATCTAAAACTGACAGTCAGCTTTTATTGTTAGCATGTTCATTATTAATCATTCCTGCTCTGAGCAAAGAACTGTTTTTTCTTTTTTAAAGCTGAGAGTTATATCACAGAATTCAGACCAGTGTAGAAATCAACGGATAGCTACATTTTGAATGATGTATTAGTGAGCATGGGATTGCTTTGTTTTAAAAGGTACGATGAGAGAAAATTTCCAATATTATTAAAATTCATATTATCTTAGGTTATAAAAAAAAACAAGTTCCTAACACCTAACCATTTCTATTTCGCTGAGCTCCCAAAGGATAAATAGAATGGAAATTAGAGTAATGAAAAATAAATGTTTGAATTCTGTAGATGTTCAAGTCAAGTCATGTTTATTCAGTGGATTTATCACAGCTCAAATAATAAAACGTTTTTTGGATACAATTCTTACTGGTCTTTGCCTTGAAGTAAGAAAAGCTGGAATAAAACTTAGATAGTTCTTCCTCCCTTTTAAGCAGGAATCATAGTAGTAAAGTTAATATAAGCAATTTAATGGAGAGAAATGAAGTGATTATGATCTAATGGTCTCATTTTAAAACATATTATATTATGCGTTGTTATCAATATATTAAATGATGGTGAATTCTACTCATCATATTAAATTATCCAGAACATTAATGTGTCAAAGTCTAAATACTTTCAGGATTATGAAATACTGATGTTAAATGAAATACTAATTAAACCATTGTCAGTTTAGATCTTTAGGGCAATGCAGAATATGGAGTTAAATAATGAAGCTTTTTATAATATATTTTAAATTTAGAGATATAGATGATCATTTGTGCTCTCTTATATCTAAATACTGAGTAATATCAAGACATAACGCTCAAGTCATAAGTGACATATATATCAATTAACCATCTTTCATAAATTAAGTGAAGTCTTGAAGTTGTTGGTTTTGATTTGTTGCTGTATTTTGATGCTACCTAGTTATCAAAGGATTAGTTATCTTATTTTTGTTTATACTGCAGAATGGTGAGATAGTTTTTTTGATTGATAGCAGAATAAACACTAAATCAAACCCTGGATCTATTATGCAGACAATGGCTAGAACTTGCTTTACAGACCTAAGATGAATTTCAACAGAAACTATGGCTGAGAGTTGATTTGGAATGGAAAGCAAAAAGTGCTGCAGAATGCACAGTGGCACAAATATGACTGCTATTTGCAACTCAGATAATGAGAGTATGGATTCAAAATGAACTCACTGAAGCAGATTCTCCTGGCATCACATGGCAGCCGCAATTAGAATAAGATTAGTATGAAGTTATCTCCATTTTAATTGCCTGGCAATAAAATGGCAGTGATTTAATCTTGCCTTCTTTTGGGGTATTTTTTTTTTCACTTTCTAGTCTAATCTTCAGCCCTGAGATTTGCTGTTATGCAGAGTTTTTAACAAGGATTTTTCTGTGATGAAGTGTTACTTCACTTAAAATAGAATCACAAAATTGATGTGTCTTCCCTTCTGAGTGCTGGAATAGTCACATTGCTTTGTTTTGCTTCGCTCCCAGCCATTGGCAGAAGTGAAGCCAACGCTGGAAGGACACATTTCAAGGAATTATGTAGCCTTCTGTTCATCAAAATAAAGTATCTTTTGCCACCTCAACTCAGTGGTGGGATTCAATTTTTTTTTACTACCAGTTCTGTGGGCATGGCTTGGTGGACGTGCCATGGCTTGGTAGGCGTGTCAGGGAAAGGATACTGTAAAATCTCCATTCCCACCCCACTCTAAGGGAAGTATACTGTAAAATCTCCATTCCCACCCCACTCCAGGGGAAAGTTAGTGCAAAATCCCCATTGCCTCCCGATCAGCTGGGACTCTGGAGGCAGAGAATAGATGGGGGTGGGGCCAGTCAGAGGTGGTATTTACCGGTTTCCCAAACTATTAAAAATTTCTGCTACCGGTTCTCCAGAACTGATCAGAACCTGCTAAATACAGCTCTGCATCAAGTCCAGCATTGAAGCAGAGCAAACTGGCATTGCTATTATCTAGTATTTATAAGAGATTCTCATTCAGTGATTGCAGTTATGGCAGTGATAAAAAGTAACTTTGCAACTACTTCTCACATTTATGATCTTTTTAGGTCTGCAAAGCAAAGAAAACATGAAGCATGTTTGTAAGTACAGTCATGTTTTCACTTAGCAATCACTTCACATAACAACTGATTTGCTAGTTCCATTTATTTATTTACTAAACAAGAACTATTTGCATACATTTAGATCATAAAGATTTATATTAATCAGTCTGGAGAAAATTGCTTCAGATCAAAATATGTTAGAATTCATTATTGGTAGATCAAAAGATTTCTTTGCAAGTTTGTGTCAGGGAATCATCGTAGTACAGCTGCATGTTGAAAACAGGTGACATTGTATGCTAAAAGCCTTTAGCCAACTTCATGATCAGTCAGACTGGCTGAAGAGAAATCTCTGCAAATCACCTTGGAGACTTGGAGGCTCAACCTCAATCGACGGTTTGGGGAGCACTAAACAACAACCCTCCCCCCCAGGCTCCTTTTGAGTAAACATCACTTTTTTTAAAATAGTGAAACATTGACATTTGCAAACCTGTTACTGAGAAAAGAAACTATAAATAAATATTTACCACAAAAGGGCATTTCAGTCAAAGATGAGAAGAAAAGGGCACACAATGTGTCTCATTAATTAATGCTTTTAAAATGTTTAAAGGTAAAGGTTTCCCTCGCACATATGTGCTAGTCGTTGCCGACTCTAGGGGCGGTGCTCATCTCCGTTTCAAAGCTGAAGAGCCAGTGCTGTCTGAAGATGTCTCCGTGGTCATGTGGCCGGCATGACTCAACACCAAAGGCGCGCGGAACGCTGCTACCTTCCCACCAAAGGTGGTCTCTATTTTTTCTACTTGCATTTTTACATGCTTTCGAAACTGCTAGGTTGGCAGAAACTGGGACAAGTAACAAGAGCTCACCCCGTTACACGCACAAAAGAGGTAACTTGATATTCTACCCATTTGAGTTCATAATTTACTTTTTTATTTCTACATTGCTAAATAGCCAGTAAAGGGTTTATATTACATTCAGAAGGAGTCAATCATGTCACAATTTCTCTCTATATCATCTTCCTTAAAAAATCATTAAAAAATTGCTATTATGATTTTTAATTAAAAAGTATATGTATTTTGCATGCATTACAGCAGGGATGTTCAACCTTGGCAACTTTAAGATTTGTGGGCTTCAACTCCCAAAGTTCTCCAGTGATGGGCTTGGGAATTCTGGGAGTTGAACTCCACAAGTCTTAAAGTTGCCAAGGTTGGAAATCCCTACATTACAGTCTTGTAAGTGGGCATGTGCATAGAAATAGATAAAACGGACTTGGAAATATTTGTAAAAGTAACCCACAAATACACATAAAAGTTAAATGGTTGATAGGTGTCTCTGAATCTACAGGTTGTCATAAAAGCATGTTCTGTAATTGAAATTCAGAATTCTTTCTTTCTTAACTTAACCTTTCCTAGAAAGTCCTTCGCTGACTTTCTTTCTATCAGTGCCATTGATCTAAATCAGGGGTCTCCAACCTTGGTCCCTTTAAGACTTGTGGACTTCAAGTCCCAGAGTTGGACTCTGGGAGTTGAAGTCCACAAGTCTTAAAGGGACCAAGGTTGGAGACCCCTGATCTAAATTATATATATATTTTATCTGCAGCAATTCCTTGTTAAATGATTTAAAGTATACTTCATACCAAATACAGAGCATGGAAAGACTTCTATATCAGAAATTTTATTTTTTATTATTATCCTAATTTTCTGCTTCAACAGCCTTTCCAAAATGATTCTAGATTCTCCAAGGCACACTGCTGCTGAAATTTAGAAGATAAGACTGCATTTTACCTTGCAGGTGCTGCTGCCCTCACAGAAGCTCATAACTGATACAGGGTGAATAAAAGTTGTCTTTCTCCCTTTCTCTAGCAGCCTATCTTTTCTTTTGATGAAATAGCAGAGCTCTGGGGGTGTCCCCCTAGCTGTGTCAGGTTATAAACCTACACAGTTTGCTTGTCGCAACCATTTAGAACTGTTAACCGGTAGACTATCTGCTGTTACTACCAATTCAGTCTATGCCTGCCTCACTGCTGTTCTCTCACTATGTTTCTACAATCAGAAACTATTGCTGTCTCAGTGGGGAGCTTTTCCCATCGCTGTAATAGTTCTGTGCTCCAATGCGGTGATTAAATAGTGTCAAAAATATTTCTGAATCTCACCATTACTTTCACATGTAGAGTTATTGCCAGTGAGATTTTACTGAGAAACATTTGCTGCTTTGATGCCTAATAAAAGCATCACGGGGCCTACATGCAAGAATAGCAAGCATACAGGTGGAATTGTTTGCCCATCTCTTCTCTGCTCATGAATTCTCCTAACAGTGCACTAAGTAACTCCATGCCTATTTATCACAATGCACTGATGTGGGACTGATGGGGTAAAGGACCAAAGCCAGCTCTATTAGGAAATTCAGAAGACAAGGTGTATGTGATCTTTCTTCACGACAAGGATTATTTTATGAGCATTTATTACACCCAGCCACTGTACAGATGACTATTCGAGTAGAGATGCATCTAATAAAATGTATTTTATTGGGTTCCTACTGCTTAAAGAGCTGGAGAAGATATTTTTTCCTAAATAGATCCTTAACATTTGTTTTCCTTTTACATATAGAGTCAGCCAGGTTTGGAATTTTCTTCCCTTTTTCATATATCATTAGTTACTAGTCTTCCTATTCTGCTAAATTAAATTAAATTAAATTATTAAAGTTTAGGCATGACTTGCCTACTTTTGGGCATTTCTCCTCCTTAGGAATCATTCAGAGGCCAAAAGAAGTTGTGCACTCTTGCAATAAATTGCTGTTTTGGGGGGAAACTAAAAGATACAACACTACTTTTACTGGCATGGTCAGCCAACTTTCTTATCTCATCTCCATTTCTCATTTTTTTAAAAAAATCTTCAAAATTTTATCTATACTGTAGTCTTAAAGTAATCTTTTCACGCTTAATTGTCAACCGTCTTTCAAATCCTTATTTCAAATCCTTCCATCCAAATCCAAATTTCCCCTAGTTCTTTATCAAACCATGTATGGCTTTAAAGGTCAAAACCAGCAGCTTGAATTGAATGCGGAAGCAACTGACAGCCCAGTGCAGTTCAAAGAATAAAGGTGTGATATCACATAACCAAGTGCATTGCCACACTCTTCACCAATTGAAGGCTTTGGATGCTCTTCAAGGACAGTCCAATGTAAATTATATTATAATAGCCCATGATGGAAGTTACCAGACCATGACTAACTGTAAATAGAACTATATGGTCCAGGAAAAAGGTGCAACTGGCACAAAACACAAAGCTATGCAAAGACCCTCCTAGCCACAATCGGCACCTGCTCCTCAAGTAAGAGTCAAGATTTTAGGACTCCTAACTGTTGCTGGGTCTGTCTGGAGTAGTGCAACACAGATAACAGAGTCCCAGATCCAGAAGACCTAAAACCCAGAACCACTCACTATTACAGAGTTCAGCTGAAGTCTGTCATTCCCCATCCAAACCCCCAGAGGAGCAAAACCCCCCCAAAAAACCAAACCCCCAGAATAATGGAGTTGGAAGATGTTCCAACTATTTTCCTGGCTGATGATTGGACTCTGGTTGCCTTACTACTGGGGGATGGATGAGCCGTGGGGTTATTTTCAATGACATCAAATAATTTGCCTGGGGTAGTGATATGTAGCTGGGTATCATTAGCCTGCTGATGATGCTGTGCCCATGGCAACAAATGAGAGGCTTCATATAGATCAGGGGTGTCCAAACTTGGTCTGGGAGTTGAAGTCCACAAGTCTTAAAGGGACCAAGTTTGGACACCCCTGATATAGATTTTTAATATGAGAAGGCAGAACACTGAACACTGCAGAATCCCTTACAGTAGAGGTTGATGGTGGGAACTCTCAGTCCCAATGTACACCAAATGGTACCAGTTTCACAGAAAGAAACAGAACCACCATAATACAGTGCTGCTGGCTTCTACTCCATGGAACTGACCAAGAAATATATTATGATCCTTGGCATTGAAGGCCACCAAAAGGTGAAGTAGAACAAGGATAGATGCATTATCTTTGTTCTGCTCCTGGGAGAAATCATCCAAAAGTGCAACAAATGTCATTTCCATCCCATATCCAGATCTGAACCCTGACTGGAAGGGGTCCAGATAATACACTTCACTTCATCCATCTATTACACTCACACCCAGAATATACAGTGCTGGAAGAAGGATGCTAGACTAGTTGAATCTTTGGTATGTTCCAAAAACTCTATAGAGAAATCTACATACTTCAAAAAGGTATTTTTGAATTTTTTTTCTAATCAATAAATAATTGATGGTATTAATGTGTTAATAAATTAATTAAGGTGATTATCTGCAGCAGAAGATTTTAAATATAGAAATATTTTCTAGTGGCAAAGAAATGACAAAAACTAGGAAGAAGAATGTGACCTAGATACCTATAATGGATAATCTCAAGGTCAAGAAAAGAAAAGCAGCAGCAACAGCAGAAACAGGGATCATTTACTATAGTACAAGAGAGCTATTTCTATACAATGGCAGAACAATACTTTGATTAAAACCAGTCATGGGTATTGTTGTGTGAGAAGTGATTTCAAAGATGATACAAGACTACTTTCCCAAACACTTTTCACAGAGAGGGAGTTAGAAAGTGATGTTAGTAAGATAAATGGGCAGCAAGGTCAGAAGACTTTTCAGGGAAGTAATTCTGGATACTGCATCTCACCCTATGCCTTGAAAAAAATCTGAGTCTGACAATTCTGCAGTGTTCAAAATACGGAAAATTGTTCTACCAGAAAGATTATTTAATATATACCAAACCACGGTGGTGCAGTGGTTAGAGTGCAGTACTGCAGGCTACTTCTGATGACTAATTGCCTGCAATTTGGCAGTTAGAATCTCACCAGGGTCAAGGTTGACTCAGCCTTCCATCCTTCCAAGGTCGGTAAAATGAGGACCCAGATTGTTGGGGGCAAGAGGCTGACTCTTAAACTGCTAAGAGAGGGCTATAAAGTACTGTGAAGTGGTATATGTGTATGTGCTATTGCTATATTGGAGTGAGAATATATTTGGATTAAAAAAATAACAGTGCTACCACTTGGATCCAGATGGTTGGGATGTTCAAACTGCCTCAATTTAGAGGGGGGGGGAAAGGACCATAAGGAAAGCTGAGTGTCAAAGAAGAAGAGCCTAATGCTGGGAACGATTGAGGGCAAAGGAATAAGGGGACGACAGAGAATGAGGTGGCTGGATGGAGTCACTGAAGCAGTTGGCATGAACTTAAATGGACTCTGGGGGATGGTAGAGGACAGGAAGGCCTGGAGAAAAGTTGTCCATCGGGTCACGATGGGTTGGACGTGAATTCGCAACTGACAACAACAAATTAAAAAAATGAAAACAAAATCCATTAGAATACAAAGTTCTGGAATTAAAAGCCACTCATTTTTAAAACAATATATATATTTTACAGTTCGTTTAGAAGGCACCAATAGGAATCATAGTTAATTGGTTCCTGGAATATTACATCCTATTTGGGTCAGTACAGAACATGGATGATGCTGAAGAATTAGAGTGCAGCAAAGAAGAGAAATGGCTGGGAAGCTAAATCTTATAAAGAATGGTCAAAGGAGTCAGCTGTCTATACTCTAAGGAAGATAGAACAAAAGAGAGACACGATAGCAGTCTTTCAATACTTGACGGGCTATTACAGAAAAGAGGCCATGGATTTATTCTCCATGGTGACTGGGGCTAGGATAAGAAATAATGGATTGAAGTTTTACAAAGAAAAATCTTAACCTGAAATAAGGAGAACTTTTCTGACCATGATGGCTATTAAGCAATTGAATAAGCTGCCTCCTTGAGTCATGGGTGTCCCATCACTGGAGGTTTACAAGTAAAGGTTGACTGTCATTTATCTGGGATACTGTGAGGATTCCTGCCCTTATTTAGACCAAACCTTTTGGAATTCCCTTCCAACTCTATGATTCAATTATTTGGTAAGCCAATGACTAGTGTAACAGGCCCAGGAACACTCCTTTATCTCAATGAAGTTCATGCACCAGAGCGACTGATATGGTTCCAATTCCATGCTTCACCTTGAATTCTTTATCATCTATAACAGTGTTTCTCAACCTTGGCTATTTTAAGATGTGTGTGCTTCAACTCTCAGAATGCCACAGCCTGCATAGGATATTTAATATAATATACTGTATTATAACCCATATTTGAAGAAACATCTGTTGCAGTACTCCTACAGTCAGGTGATAAAAAATTTTTGGTTACATGATAAAATTTTCAGAAAACTTCTGGCCCTTCCCCATTCTCACATTGCTTCAGAAGACTTTATTCTCCAAATCACATGTGCCATTCTTTTTCCCACCTATCCATTCTTGTGAGATCTACAGAAGAGCAGAAGGTTCTAAAGGACAGTGAGAAAGGGATGTGTGACTTGGGGAATGAATGGCATATGTAGTTTATGGTAGGAATAGGACGCACGGACTGGAGAAGAGCCCAAGAAAGCAAAGGCAAGTGGTGTAGAGCTTGAGGTAGCATTTTTCAGGGGCAGCAGCACTATTGGGGCTAAAGAACAGGCCTGTGGGCAATTGCAGCTGGCTCAGACTACTGAAGGCACCCGGCCACTACTTCAGCCCAGCCCTGGCATTGTGATGAGTGTCACTGTGAAGAACAGCCAAAAGGACATAGATTGTGGAAAGATGAAGGTGATGGTGGTGGTGGGGGAATTGATATAGACCCCTGCAGTCATAAACAGGGCTGGGTGGGGTGGCTGATACTTCCAGAGGCAGTTTTGGCTTGTGCTCCTATCAGGGCTGTCTCCGACCAGTCCCTAGGAAAGAAAACCCTTGATTCCATAGATTTAGAGAAAAGGTACTTTTACTAGGAAAGAACTGATTGCAGCAAAAGCCAGACAAGGTCTGAAGCAAACACGAACAAAAAGACAAATTGAAAATAACCCCAGGGCTCCCCCCTCCCAGTAGTCTGGCAACCAGAGTCCAATCATCAGCCAGGAAAATGTTTTGGGAACATCTCTGGTCTAGGTGCTCCGCTCTGCCTTCATGCATACCCTTCGCAGGATGGTTGACCTTGAAGATGTTAACCAAACCAAGCTGGCCTCTCTGACTCCAAGCCTCCCCATCACGTCTCAGCAATTCCAGTCTCACACCATCTGCACATTTCCCCTCCAAAATACCAATTGCTCCCTCCCTTTGTTTTCATGGTACCTAGTAGCAAGCTTGAAGGAAAGTGAAGGCAGCCAGACTGACAGCCCCACTGTGGCATCTCCAAGTCATAGTCCTTTCAGAGTCTTCCAACTCTCTGGCAGCAATCTGTGCTCCTTCCCTGGGACTCTTTCTGCTTAACGACCCATTATGTGTTAGTATGTGATCTCACTTTATAACTGCAACACTTAAGTAAGTGCATAAGTCAATGACTAGTAATGTTCAGTAATGACAAAGAAAATAGAATAGAATAGAATTTTTTATTGGCCAAGTGTGATTGGACACACAAGGAATTTGTCTTGGTGCATATGCTCTCAGTGTACATAAAAGAAAAGATACGTTCATCAAGGTACAACATTTACAACACAAATGATGGTCAATATATCAATATAAATCATAAGGATTGCCAGCAACAAAGTTACAGTCATACAGTCATAAGTGGAAAGAGATTGGTGATGGGAACGATGAGAAGATATATATATATATATATATATATATATGTCTTTGGTTATTCGGGTTTTCTCCCGCGTAAAATTGGAAGTGTCTTGGCGACGTTTCGACGAAGTCTCATTCGTCATCTTCAGGCTTCAGCTTCATGCTTCTGGGAGCAATGTGTGATCAAATCCCCCTGCAACTCACATTAATCTGAGCACAACCAAGCCCCCACCCAAACAGGACACACCCCCACCCAATCAGAGCACAAAAAACCCCCATCCAATCAGAGCACAGCCAAGCTCCCACCCAATCAGTTCAAACCCCCACTAGCAGTTAAAAAGGAAGAAACAGCTGCAATCACATTGCTCCCAGAAGCACGAAGCTGAAGCCTGAAGATGACGAATGAGACTTCGAAATGTCGCCAAGACACTTCCAATTTTACGCGAGAAAACCCGAATAACCAAAGACCTACATACAAACACCGAAAACATATATATATATATATATATATATATATATATATATATATATATATATATATATATATATATATATATAGGTCTTTGGTTGTTCGGGTTTTCTCCTGTGTAAAATTGGAAGTGTCTTGGCGACCAAGGACCAGAAGCCAGACCGAATGAGACTTTGTCGAAATGTCGCCAAGACACTTCCAATTTTACACGGGAGAAAACCCGAACAACCAAAGACCTATATACAAACACCCGTGAAAACCTCAGAAAACACACACACACACACACACACACACATACACACACACACACACACACACACACACACACACACACACACACATATATATATATATATATATATATATATATATATATATATATATATATATATTTTCTGAGGTTTTCACGGGTGTTTGTATATAGGTCTTTGTTGTTGGGTTTTCTCCGTGTAAAATTGGAAGTGTCTTGGCGACGTTTCGAAGTCTCATTCGTCATCTTCAGGCTTCAGCTTCGTGCTTCTGGCAGCAATGTGTGATCGCAGAAACAGCTGCGATCACACATTGCTGCCAGAAGCACGAAGCTGAAGCCTGAAGATGACGAATGAGACTTCGTCGAAACGTCGCCAAGACACTTCCAATTTTACACGGGAGAAAACCCGAACAACCAAAGACCTATATATATATATATATATATATTGCTTTCTTGCAGATGTTCCATCCCTAGTTTGGAAATGTGCAAGAGAAAATCAAGCTCAGAGAGCACCAAGGCCCCTCATTTCATCCCTGAGTTACAAATATTTTCCTTTAAAGTCCATCAAGGGTTACCAGAAATAACAATACATCTAATTTAAGGTTAATAACGTAAATCAACTTTATGTTCTTTCCTTTTACCTTTAACAATCTTGGTCTTTAATCCCTTCAAATAATATCCTAGAAATTGATTCCCTTTTATTTATTTTTCTATGTTCCTTCTAAAATATATATTTTATAACATTAACAGATCTCCTTTGTAAATTCAATGCAGGAAAGTTATCCAAGTCCCTCTTCTGCTTTGTTATTTGTATGTTCTTTTTATTATTAAGACATCAGCTACTTTCATTTATATATTCAATGTAACATATTTTTCCATATCGTTCTGGTTGCCTGTCATTTTAAATCCACTTTCATATCAATTTCAGTCTTGTCCTGCAGAGTGTTTTCCTCTTCTATAATGTCTTTTAAACACAGCCTATTTATAATGGCAGACACTCTTAAAATTGTCTTCTGGGTCCATTATTCAAAAATATTCTTCAGTATATTAAAGTATTTTGCTCTACTCTCTGATTTAAATAATAATTGAAATCTTCAGTTTCTTCTGGTTCCGTTTAGAGTTCACTCTTCTAAGTCCCAGTATGATTTTTAAAGAATTCAAAACAGCAGCATTTTCCCACTGAAAGAATTCTTATAATTAATCCCAAAATCTTATTTCAAATACACCTGGACCAGTGGTGAAATTCAATTTTTTTTTTACTACCGGTTCTGTGGGCCTGGCTTGGTGGGCGTGGTGTGGCTTGGTGGGCATAGTTTGGTGGGTGTGGCAGGGGAAGGATACTGCAAAATCCCCATTTCCACCCCACTCCAGGAGAAGGTTACTGCAAAATTCCCATTCCCTCCCCACTCCTGGGGCAAGGATATTGCATAAATTGCATTCCCACCCTACTCTGGGACCAGCCAGAGGTGATATTTGCTGGTTCTCTGAATTACTCAAAATTTCTACTACCGGTTCTCCAGAACCTGCAGAACCTGCTGGATTTCATCCCTGACCTGGACCCTAAGTCCATTTGCAACTTTCTAAAATCAACATTCTAACCATCCTTTTGCTGTTTATGATTGATGTGATTGAGCAATTGTAAAAGTTAAAGGGCATTAAAGAGTAATTTTTCTAACTTTCTAAATGATTTTTATACAAATCCTATTTTTTTATAGTTATGTATATATAAGAATTGAATCTTTGCTTCCAAAATTAAGTAATGGGAAGTGTTTGATACATTATTGATTTGAAGGCATTGTGTAGGTATTCTATGAAGCAATGAGAAAGAGGCCTTATTTGCTTTCTTTTTGACAGGAAATTATCATGAAACTTTAACACTGAAATTTGTCAGTTTGTTTATGAATGCTAATAGTGTGATTCTGGAAGACTGCATGTGATTCATGGAAAAATGGGTTCCCTGTTCTGGAGCTACAGCTTTGGAGGCAAAGGATACTTTTTTGACCATTTCAAATGCAGTCCTAGAACTTATCTCTGAGAAAGATAATTTGCTCCTTCTCTTGGGTAAGAACAGTTATTGTGATCTTTCCAATTCTCCTTCAGTTTTCTCTCCTGAAAATTTCAACATTTATAATGTAATTTATGTACACAAAACAAATAATCCTGTTTTCAAATTTTGGTGGGATAATTGTCAAACTCCAAGATATTATTGGATTGCAATTTGCAACTCTTAATGTTCTTGACCATTGACTTTATTGATCAAAAAATGTCAGGGAGTAAATTCCAAAGAATCTAAAACTTTACAGATGTCTTGATATCCAGTTCAAATCATGCTTTCATAAGAGTAAGCAGTAACTGATATAAATTATATTATGTGGAATATCTTCTTTCCATAGGTTTTTTTTTAAAAAAAACATACTGAAAAATGAAATGTAAATTAAATGGTGAAGCCCTAAGATAATAACATGAACTATAGACTGAAGCATAGAAATTGTACTTTTGGATAGTTCATTAAGGAACAATGTATTAAAATCTAGCACAGCAATTAGGTTGGATGGAAGAAATCAACAACAGAAACAGGTTATAGGAAAAGGCTGTTGGAAAAATGTAGGAAGTATGTAGCATAATCTGAATTCTGAATGCAGGTACCATTTGCAGATGTTTGGGTTACAAGTATTCCTATATGACCTTGGTTTATTTGCAAGGCCTTGATTTATTAGCAAACTGTATTCAAGGAAATGGTAGAACAGAGGACAGAAGTCATAGCTTTATCTGACTCATTGGGACAGATAAAATACTTCCCTGTCTGGCAGCCTGTCTTTACATCTTAAATGTAATTACATTTATACCTTTAGTTGGATTCAATAGCTCACAGAACAAAAGAATTCATGAGTCATGCATATAGCCCTGTTTTACGAAACAGTTCTTTTTACACTTGAAGTGCTAAAGGAACAGAAAAAACGGCAGCAAATGAGTCAAATCAAGAAGTTCAGGCATGTTCAGAATTTAAACCTTACGGCATACACAGACAAGCAGCATATTAGCTTTTATAGAAGCCTCTCTTCATTGTTACTGCCATTGTTTATATCTGCACTGAAGTAGCTTATCTACTCAAGAGGAGTTCTTGTCCTGTGAAAACACTGACTTCCAGAGAAAGAATTATTATAGAGCGTCTGGGGTAGCTTTTGACAGCACTGAGCTTCAAGCACAAGACTGAAGCACTCCCATACTATCCTACCTTCTGGCCTGAATCACAATCACTTGGATAGTTGGGGTGGCTGCTTGAGTGCCTGGATCACTGCTATCTCATATGCTCTGGATTAGATTTAAATTTAGCTTCTTCTCTCCTGACCTTTGCTTCAGTTCCTAGCTGCTACTGGATGTGAGTGGGCTGCAGCATCAACACCATTACTTCCTCCACCGACAACCTTCTTTAGCATAACACCAGCTGGTGTCACTACTGCTGCCCCAAGATGAGAAGGCATGACATTAAAATTAACTTTTCTTTCAGCAGTTGTCTTTCATCTCTCTTGAGCAGGAAACATGGCACTGCTCTTCCTTAGCCTTGGCATGTTATGGCCTAGCTCCCCTAACCATGATTTCTTCATAGGATTTTTATACAAAGATAGAGATTGAAGTATGCACCTAGCTGATCCTAACCTTAAAAAAGAAGGAAAAACTGTTATAATAGAATTGGGTTGTAGAGGTTGCCTCAGAGCAAAGTAGCAATCAGATGTTTATCTCCAGTTATCAACACTCAGCATAAGCACCAGTTCAGTGCTGAGTCCCATGTTCCACAACAGCAATTTCTTCCTCTGTAATTCATGCTCCAGTTAGTCTACAATGCAATTAGCTCCAGAATGGCTCCCCTAGGGTCCCACATGCTTCTTAAATGTCTCCTTCTTTCACTCAAATACAGTCTGTTGAATAAATGAATAGCAGGAGGGGCATGACAAGTCCCTCCTGTTGTACTGGTACATCTTATTTCAAAACACATCCCAACTGCAAAAGGCAAGAAAACTTAAAATCACAGCAGCTAAACAGAATGGAATGCTTGAACCACTTCTAGTTGGAATAGAATCCAAGTAGAAGTAGTATCAAGAATCTATGAAAAAGCACCAGAAGAACCACATATAATCACTTCAATATGCATAAAACGGTTTATGGCCCAGAATGTTTTGCATACCTCTAATATGATTCAAAAATTAAGCGGGACTCAAAGTAGCTCAAAAAGAAAACACAAAGCAAAAATATCCATGCAATTACAAGGCTTCATTAAATCCTAATCTTTATATTTACTAGTTAACTGTGTTAAATAAACCATTTCATTTTATTAGCAAAGCATGTTGTAAAAATTACATCCCTATTAAGAATATTTCCTTCACTCTAAGCGAATTGAATAGCTTGGTTGGTGCACTTCAAATTAGCTTTTCCTTAAAGAAATACATCCATCAATATTATTTTTTCTACTATTGGATTTTAAGAGTTATGTGTTGACTTCTCATATGGTACATGCTTATAGTAGCCTTTCATCAATACAGTATTGAAAATAAGTAGATCTTTTACAGAGATTACAATAATGAAGTGTTTGCTTGGAAAGAAAATAGCTTGAAAGGACAATTTATTTTTCAGAAAGACTATTGTCCTTAATTCTTTGCTTCTTAGCTGCGCATGTATTTGACTCAATCTGAATAGATGTTTTCGATGGTTTCTTATTCAGGCTACCATGATACGTAATTCTAATAATGTATTTGCATTCTTGCATAACAAATATAACATGCACACCACAACACCACAGCAGTTATCTTAATGCATATTTTTTTGTTCCCAAATTACACTTGTTTTTGTGCACAGATTGGAAACATTTTTCATATCTCATATATTCAAAGCTATAATGAAAGAAACCATGTCAAAGTTAGGTAAACGTTTGCTTTTTCTTGAGTTTGTTGTTGAAATTACTTTGGAAGCATCAGTAATGCCAAGTTGTAGGCCAAGACTTTGATCACTACCTCAAATGACTTTCACTTATGGATCTCCATTTTTGGCAGCATTGGCACCAATACATCATGCCACTGGCAGAAACAATTATTAAGGTGTCATATGGCAGGATCATATTTTCAGAGTTTTGACATTTCCAATACAAAGAAATCAAATTGATTCGCCATTCATCCCTTCTGTCATTCTTGTTCATTGTGCCAAATTTATCCATGTCAGATGTTTATCTCTTTTGCAGGTTGAACAGGATGGAAAGAATTAATGTGAAAAAGAAAACTTTCAGGGAAGTTTAATTACAAACTTGAACTTGTTGTGATAAATCTGAAATTTGGTTTTAAAATACTGATCTGGAAGTGGCAAATAATCCTCAGCTAGATAGTTTTTGCAGTTAGGAACAAGTCTTTCATGTGCGTAAGTATTTCTTGCCTACATCATGACCTCTGAAAAAAGTCATCATAACAAAATATATGAGAAATCCATTTCAAGACAGGCAAGTTATGAGAATATTTAAACTCTTCCGTCCAACTTTCCATACTAGCTGTATTATTTCTTTAGATTTATAGCCTGTCTCATTTTTCCAGAAGTTAAAGGTGAGCTTTATAGCATACCTTCCTTCTTTCTTCTATAACAAAAGGCTGTGTTTGGGCTGAAATATAGTGGCTAGCCTCTTAGCTTCCATGCTGAAGACTGACAAATCTGGGTTTGTCTTTTCCTGATCCAACATCTTAAGCATTATATTCAGTGGTGGGTTTAAATTTTTTTTACTACCGGTTCTGTGGGTGTGGCTTGGTAGGCGTGGCATGGCTTGGTGGGCGTGGCATGGCTTGTTGAGCATGACTTGGTGGGTGTGGCAGGGGAAGGATACTGTAAAATCTCCATTCCCTCCCCACTCCAGGGGAAGGATACTGCAAAATCTCCATTCCCTCCCTACTCCAGGAAAAGGATACTGCAAAATCCCCATTTCCTCCCGATCAGCTGGGACTTGGGAGGCAGACACTAGATGGGGGCAGGGCCAGTCAGAGGTAGTATTTACCGGTTCTCTGAACTACTCAAAATTTCTGCTACTGGTTTTCCAGAACTGGTCAGAACCTGCTGAAACCCACTTCTGATTATATCACATTAGTTTAGTTTAGGTTTGTAGCTATCCCAAATGTACTTTTCAGAAGACTCCTAGTGAAAATAGAAAATAGAAAGACATAATCCTTTGTTAGTTTGGCCCACAGATATAACATCGGTTTAGAAGTGTTGATGTGTTCATTTCTTCTCTCACTGTGTGCTAATTTTAATGGTACTACAAAAGGCTTCTTTTTAAAAAAAGCTTACATTTCATATTTAGTTAGTTAGAAGCAACTTTTCTTTAAATGTGACCATTAAATTACCACTGGATAATATTTTATATAATATACAATTTATCAAAAAATATCCAAAAAAGCTCTGAAATCCACTCAAACACTTCTGAAGTAGGACAATGAATGGTTTCTACTGTCATCCATTGTTCTTGATTGACGGGGTTCATAAATGAATGCTCAGGAATACTGCATAAATTTATTTGGAAAAGTTGAATTTTTAAAAGAGCGCTAGGGCAAAATTGCATTAAACAGTTATATAGTAAAGCAAGATGCATTAAAAATCATATTGAGGGTTGTTTTAAATGTTATATCTTTATTGACGCAATTATATAAACCACATAAAAATATATGCATTTAACTGTTTTAAATATTAATATAATTGAAGGATTTTTTTTCTGGAATTGCTTTTAAAATAACATTTGCTTTAAAATTTGATAGGAATGAATGAATGGAATAGAACTATCTGCAACTGTTTACAAATACTACATTCAAAATGATATGAATTTTCCTAAGTCCTTCTCCCAAATATCTTCATTTCCAGTATGACTGTAGTATTTATCACATTACTCAGAAGGTTTTACAATTTATTTGTTTGTATCCCGCTTTTATTATTTTTACAAATACCGTAATTTTCAGAGTATAAAATGTACCATTTTCCCACCGAAAAGGGGATGAAAATTTGGGTGCATCTTATAAACTGAATGCTGTCCCTCCCACCCACCCTTTGGCCTCTGCCTCCCAGCAATTTACCTCCTTGCAGCAAGCAACAAGAAGAAATAGCCCATTTCAGCTTCAACACAGCCTAATTAGCACAAGTTAATTGTCCCCGACTGTCAACTGTTTCAGGCTGCAGGGATTGCCATTGTCTATTGCTGCACGGCAGGGGTGGGTTCCAAATTTTTTTACTACTGGTTCTGTGGGTGTAGCTTATTTGGTGGGCGTGGCTTGGTGGTCAAGTGACTGAGTGGGCTTGGCCAACTTAAAGTCACTCAGAGCAAGGTGGGGCAGCACCTTCCTGTGAGTGACATCAAGTTGGCCAGGCCCACTCAGTCACATGACCAATGCTGCAGAGACAGGGCGATTTCTCCCGGAGGACAGCCAGAGCTTCGCCGCCTCCTCTTTTCCTCAGAGGAGCTGCCTCCAAGTCCTTAAGAAGGGACACACACACAACACAACACAACACAACACAACACAACACAACACAACAGACTCACACACAATGTAAAAGCAGCTGCACTTCACCCAAAATGGCCCCTGCAACAAGCGGGAATCTCACACAGCCACAAAAAGCTCAAAAACCAACTTTCACACTTTACACACACACATCCCAACCCAACCCAACCCAACCCAACTGACTCTCTCACAAAATGCCACATACAGCTTTTTGAGATTTTGTGTGTTTGTGTAGTTAGAGTGAAACACTACAGAAACACACCAAATCTCAGAAAGCTGCACAAATATTTTATTTTATTATTTTATTTTATTTATATTTTTTAGATCAGGGTCTCCAACCTTAGTAACTTTAAGGTTTGTGGACTTGAATTCCCAGAGTTCCTCAGACAGCAAAGCAGTTGCTCACTGAGGAGATGGATTCCAGGCAAGCAGATTCAATTGCTAGCTGATGCAACTGATGTAAAGCATGCCTTTGCCAGCCCAAAAGGAGAAGTAATAAGGTAAATGAGGAGGGGGGGTTGGGTGGGCCAGAAGAAAAAAAGATTTTAAAAGGCTCCTCTGATGATCCCAGCTGAAGTTGCTTAATTGCAGTCCAGAACCTCTTAACTCAGCTGGGATCGCCAGAGGAGCCTTTTAAAACCTTTTGTTTTAACAACCTCTTCGGCTGAAGAAGTTGTTAAAAAAAACTTTTAAAGGGTTCTGATGATCCCTGCTCAGCCGCGCAATCATCAGAGAGTTTCTTTTACTTTTAAAAGCCTTTTTTTGCTGAAGAAAAGATGCTTTTAAAAGTAAAAAAACCCCAAACCTCTGATGATCAGGGAACTGGTTCGGGGGCGTGGCATTACTACTGGTTCTCCGAATGCCAGCAGATTTTTACTACCGGCTCTCCAGAATCAGATTGAACTGGGAGCAACCCACCACTGCTGCACGGGTCTCTGCTGCTTGCTACAAGAAGGTAAATTTCTGGAAGCAGATTTTTTTTTCTTGTGCTAATCAAGCTAAGCTGAAAACAAAAATAAAAGTAAAGCAGGCTGTTTGCTGCAACAAGGCAAAATTGCTGGGAGGCAGAGGCAGAGGCAGAGGCAGATTTCTTTTTCTTGTTTTCCTCACCAAAAAAGGTAGGTGCACCTTATAATCTGGTGCATTTTATAGTCTGAAAAATATGGTAACTCAAGATAAACACACACACCTTCCTCCTGCTATTTTTTTCTCACAACAACAAGTTGGGCTAAGAGAGACTAAGAGAGACTGACTGGCCCAAAATCACCCAGTTGGCTTTTTGGCTAAGGGGGACTGGAACTCACAGTATCCTGCTTTCCAGCCTGGTGCTTTAACCACTAGACCAAACTTTAAATTTTGAAAATATTTCTTATTATTAAATTCTAAAATTGTGATGTGCAATGTATTCTCCATAGTGGGATGGATATAATATAGCTGAATTATGATTGAATTAATTTCTATCTAAGGAAAATGAGGGAAAACATTTTGAAAATTAATGGTGGATGAACACAGACATTGTAAGTCACATTTTCTAATTTATTTACAACTGAAGACACTTATGAGTTGACGGAAGACAAATTCCTCTGTAAGTCATTTATTTATTTATTTATTTATTTATTTATTTATTTATTTATTTGTCAAACACAACAGTATATATAAGTATAAGCATGAAATAACCATATTGTCGTG
This sequence comes from Ahaetulla prasina, assembly GCF_028640845.1. Lineage (NCBI taxonomy): Eukaryota > Metazoa > Chordata > Lepidosauria > Squamata > Colubridae > Ahaetulla > Ahaetulla prasina. The sequence continues at coordinate 264,959,100 of NC_080540.1, forward strand.
TCCCACTCCTCCGCTGACGGCTGGGTCCGGGAAATCCGAATCAGGCTTGCCTCTGCAGCTCTGCCCAAAGTCCTAGCAAAGTCCTCAGAGCAGGCAGGAGACCAGTAAGTGACTTCAGCAAGATAAGTTTGACTTTTGCCTGACTCAGAGACTGCCAGAAAGTAGCTCCTTTATATAGGCCATGGGGTGTGGCTCCATGACTCAGCACTCATTAAGGCCTGCCCCTCCCTTCCCTCTGTTGCCTCCGCCTCTCCAATCTTCTGATGCGAGGGTCACTCCAATCAGCTGTTCTTGGGAGTAAACCCTCCTCAGGCTCACCTGCTGTGGATGAGGGGGAGGGGTCTAGCTGCTCCGTTTGCCTGGGCATGGAGTCAGGGCTGGGGCAGGGAGATGCTCCTTCTTCTGCAGTTTGTGGGGGCATGGAGCCAGGACTTGGGCCGGAAGGCATACATTCCTCAGTGTTGGGGAGCAGGTAAGAAGGCCCCGGCTGCTCTGAGGGCGGGCAAAACACAACACATATGAATTGGATACAATCAAAGGGAACATTAGGACAGGAATGGTAGGCACGCCATTCCTGTGCTCTTATGCACGCCCTTTACAGACCTCTTAGGAATGGGGTGAGGTCAATAGTAGATAGTTTTTGGTTAAAACTTTGGGGATTTTGGAAAGAGACCACAGAGTCAGGTAGTGCATTCCAGGCATTAACAACTCTGTTACTGAAGTCATATTTTCTACAATCAAGATTGGATGCTAGGCTTCATTACATATGTTTTCAAATGTTTAGCCTGATTTTTTTATATTAAAAAAATAAATATCAAAGGAAGCTCTCTTGCTACATAGGTCACTGATCACTGAGAAATGTGAAGTGACAGAAGTTCAGAGGTTGAAGTTTGTAATGCACATAAATATGCTATGAGATTTCAGTTGTATTGATGTGCCTTACTGATACAGATACTCCTATTTTATATATCACACATTAAACCCCACATTTGTATATATACTCTACAGTCTCACCCTAACCAACATTATCATCAGACATCTTGTGAATAATAAACATTTCAAAGATACCAAAAGAAAAAGTATTTACTTCATTTCATCTATAGAATTCATTCTTCATTTTCTAACAAACGAACAAAGGCTTTCCTATGTAATGAATCATTCATGACAGAAATCATTTTTTTCCTTTAGACTACATGGAAAATATATATTAAAAAGCCCAGTAGTGTTAAAATGTCCTTGTACCAGAAAATAAATTCAAAATATTTAGAATTTCAGTGCAGCTTAGTAGTAGTCACAAATCTATAATATAGTTGGTCATTCAGTCAGCTAAATGTTTAGAGTTCATTTGCTGTTTTTATCCACCTATTGGGTCCTTCCAAAAGACCTGGAATAGACAGATATGGATGTTTAAAAGTATGAAAGGTATTGTCACAGGATGCAATCTGTTCCAAAAACTGCCTTTTGCAATTGACAAATGATAACTTTGTCAATGCCAATGGTATTCAATGGTGCTTCAGATGTTTTGGGACTACACACAGTGTACTTATCATCATCACCACCACGACCACCACCACATCATTCCTCCTGACTCTCAGATACTCTGGATCAGGGGTCTCCAACTTTGGCAACTTTAAGACTTGTGGACTTCAACTCCCAGAATTCCTCAGCCAGCTTTGCTGGGAGTTGAAGTCCGCAAGTCTTAAAGTTGCTAAAGTTGGAGACCCTGCTCTGGATAGCTCACAAATCAAAAACATTAAAAATACAGTAAGACTTAAAAAAAATAGATGAAAAGAATTGGATAGGAATGAAAAAGAAACAAACCCACAAATATAAGAGAGCTTGCTCATCTTTATCAAAGGCTCAGGTGAAGATCCAGATCTACAGGCCACTTCAAAATCCTACCATATCTCAGGGATCTCATTCTAGACAGTGGATGCCATTACAGAGAAGGCCCATTTCCCGACTCCTGATAGCTACATTGAGGAGACAGACAATGCCTCAAGAAGCCAGGTTCTATGCCATGAAGAGTTTTATATGTAACAACTAGTTCCTTGAAACATGTCTGGAAGCAAACTGGCATCTAGTGCATGCAGCTCATGAAGCAGAAGTGTTATATGGGCATACAGAGGCATGTCCATCACTGCACCTCCAGTTGAAGTTTTTCAAGGGGGGGGGCATGAAGAGCATGTTGCAGTAGATAAGCTGTGAGTATTCAAGCCTATATAATGTTGACATGAAGCCACTGGGCAAGATCATCCATCAGCATGCAGTTTCACCAGTATGCTGATGTTATTCTGTTGCACTCAGTGACAAAGCAGTGTTGTCAAGTCTTTCCCATTCTTTCACTACTGCATGCATTTTTATCTTTGGGGGGGGGGTGTTCTCCATTTTGTCAGATTTCATTTTATTTATTTCTTGGATTTGTATGTCACCATCTTGTCTAGATAAGGTGACTCTAGATAATTATTCTAAAAGCAATATGAATATATAAATGAATATGAATTGAATGAATGAATGAATGAAATCTTTCCCCTGGGCCTTGAGACTTTGAAGGTCTGGTTACTCAACCCGGCAAGATGAACTTGGCCCACCAAACCTAATAGAGAAGGCATGCTCAGAGTCTCTTTTACTAAATAAAAGATCTTGTTGATACAATCAGGCTTTCTAAATGGCAGCATATCCCCAGAGATTTTGATGGTCCCAGCCTTGTTAGTCTTTTATAAGGTATTGAAGATCTGGCTGTATCCCAGGCATTTGGTAAGATGGGCAGATGAGCTCTGCTGTTATTGATAAGTGTTATTATTGTTTATCATTGGGCACCTGGGGAAAGTGTTGTATGAGATGGTTTTCTATGTTTTAATCCTTGCTAACTGCCCAGAGTAACTTCTGTGAGATGTGCAACTATATCAATCAATCAGATAAAAGCATGAAGTATCAATAATTCATCAGCCTATAATATTTAACATTTACAATGGTCCTGGTTTAGCTGTTGGGCAGGCCAATCCAAAATTGCACTGAGAAGATTTCAGTTTTGATTATTCTTCCTAGAATTTTCTACAAGAAAGTCAGAAAATTATAAATGAAGAAGTAGATATATATTCCTATTTTTTAATTCTTTTACTGTCATTAGAAATTTTCCCATTGTTTGCAAAATGTTACACTAGTTTGATGGCATGGAGGATGATCAGACAAGCTTAAGTTTATTTTACTATACAATCTTTTCCTGCTTTTCTGCTTTTCTGACCACAGAATGAGGTCAGGGTAAGTGGGGTAAAGGTTGGGGGGGAGAGAAAGAGACAGACAGACAGAGAGACAGAGAGAAGAAAGGCGTCTTGGGGAGGTGGGTAAGAAAAGATCTTATGATCTTTGGGATAATTTTCAGGACTATGGATAATGGTCTAGAACTAATTAAGAATGATCCTTGTGGATATGGGAAGCAACATAGTAAGCTTCTGTGTTTTCAGTTGGAAGCATTGAGAAGGTACACCTCATTTTTCCACATCAAGGCAGTGCCTCTACGGAATCCCAAAAATCACTATCAAGCTAGCTTCATGAAGCAAAGTGGCATGACTTTTCACAGGCCAAATAATTAACTGATGGAATTTAGCTCTACAAATTGTAGTAATGGGTTGAGAACATTTAAAAGGAGGATTAGACAAATTGATAAAGCCCCAATTACTTTCATGTCAAGCCAGTGGGATTCCAAAAAGCAACAACCAGACCACTGTGGGTAACAAGGTGCTGAACTGGATAAATCCTTGATCTAATCTCATTAGCTATGCTCTGATGTTCATGCTAGGCATTATGCAGGAGCATGGCCAGAGCCCAGCAGTTGCCACAGGCAACACTATGTCAAGGCTTTTCACAAGCAGCAAATTGTCGCTTGTTGTTCTGCCATTTAGAATTGCTGCCTTGAGCACAGAGATGTCCTGAGCTATATCTTCATGGCAGAGATTATTTGGTAGGATGGCATGGTGGAAGAATAATTCTTACAGGTGAAATGGTATATATGACCACACTAATAAGTCATTACAAAATTAGCGGGCAAAATTTTAAGCTTTCTTAGCCTGGAAATAATCATAACAGTAATACTAAGTTCTCAGGAAATGATGGTAATTGGGAATGGAATTTCCATCATAATGCAATGATAAATGTCATGTATGTTTGTTTGTTTGTTTGTCAACAAGAATAAGGAAACAAGTAACAGTATAGACATAGACATGTACACATGAAAAAAATTGGCACAACAAAAAGGATATAAATAAGCAAAACATAGCCATAAACATATAGAATGATTACATATAATTGGGAACAGTAGAACAGTAGAACTGGTGTGCTTATGCACGCCCCCTTAGGGACCTCTTAAGAAACATGAAAGGTCCATGGTAGAAAGTTTAAGGTAAAAGGTAAAAGATGTTGCTGCATTGCATAGTGATGGAAATGCTGGCAGTCATCATTGCCATCATCAACTGAATCCCACTGGTCATTAGGTAAAAACCTACTCAATCCAAGCCATTCTAGGCTTTGTCCCCCCCCAGTTTCAAGCCTCAGTAAGATAAAGGATTGATTTATCTTCAATTCCCTGACCTGGCTTTCTGCCTCCCTCCACATCTCTACCTTTTGACTGGCCTGCGCAGCAGAACTTCTAAGTTGTCGTGGCAGGTACTGGCACTGTGGATGAAATACAGGCCTGGGGCCTTCAGGAGCCTTAACCACCTTCCTGAGCCCTTCTCTTTAGTCCCATCAGCACTGTCACCACCCCCAATGCTGAGGACCCTTGGGCCACAGACAGACACCACAACATAAAGCCCAAACCATCCCTGTACTCAGTGGTGAAATCCAATTTTTTTTTTTACTACCAGTTCTATGGGTATGGCTTGGTGGGCATGGCAGGGGAAGGATACTGCAAAATCTCCATTCCCACCACCCTACTCCAGGGAAGGATATTGCAAAACCTCCATTCCCACCCCACTCCTGGGGGAAGGATATAGCAAAACCTCCATTCCCACCCCACTCTGGGGCCCACCAGAGGTGTATTTGCCGGTTCTCTGAACTACTCAAAAATTCCACTGCCAGTTCTCCAAACTGCTCAAAATTTCCGCTACCGGTTCTCTAGAACCTGTCAGAATCTACTGGATTTCACCCCTGCCTGTACTTTGCCACACCAAGCTGATCTTCGTCATCTTCTTTATCCCGCTGCTGATGAGGTGTGCCTGGCCAGGTCCTATGCAAGGTAGTTGGCTTTTTTTCTGAAATCATGCATCGTTCTCCAAATTAAAAAAACCTTTCTTGTCGTGCTTTGAGTTTTCCAAAGCAGTGCACAGATACTATAAATATTTTGGTAAAAATGAATGTGGCTTTATTGCAAGGATTTAGAAGGTTGCTACTTCCGCCCCAGTGCCATGGATGCTTCCACCGCTGCTGAGGATTGCAGCTCTACAAGGTGACCAAAAGGCCAGATTGTGAGGAAAGGAATAGATGAGGGAAGTTGAATTTTGATCATGTAACTACAGGGGCACTGGAACAGCTGTAACGGGTGTAAGTACCATTCATTCAGTGCTGCTATAATTTTGAACAGTTGCTGAATAAATTATTGTTAATCAAGGATTATCTGTTTTTTTTAAATTTGAATTTATATCCGCTCTTCTCCGAAGATTCAGGGTGGCTTACACTGTGTTAAGCAATAGTCTTCATCCATTTGTATATTATATACAAAGTCAACTTTTATTGCCCCCAACAATCTGGGTCCTCATTTTACCTACCTTATAGAGGATGGAAGGCTGAGTCAACCTTGGGCTTGGTGGGACTTGAACTTGCAGTAACTGCAAGCAGCTGTGTTAATAACAGAAAGACTTAGTCTGCTGAGCCACCAGAGGCTCAAATAATCTGTAATTATTTGGGGAGCTGTATAGCTCAAATATAGATATTTTCATATGTAACTTGCAATGTCCAATATATTTTGATTAAAACAAAAACTGTTGCAAACAACCTGGTCTTTTTTTTAAAAAAAAATATTATCGAAATAGGCGGGTAGGCCTTTACAGGACCTTCAGATGTAATTATATCCTGTTATTATGTATGATATATAGGAAGTTTGAAGCTTTCAAACATAATTTACATATTTTTTTCTTCCTCCCAAAAATAAGATAGCTTTGAAAAGTGAAGCGTATTAAAACATTGTCCAAAAAGTATAGGTTTACTCTCATAACAAACTGTGCTGCACTATTGGAAAACAATGGTAAGGTAGAAGAATTTGCAAGGCTTCAATAAAGCTTTGTTTTAGTGAAGGTTTTACTGTTTCATGGCTAATCCCACAACTCGATCAATTCAATGAGACAACATAGTGCTGTGATAATACATTGGCAGAGATCCCAGGGGCTGATTGCCATTAGTTACTCTTCAATATATATCTGATCCTTGTGGTTCAAAAATCCATAGATTATTACAAAGACAAATGTATATACTAAAAACCCAATCTCTGTGCTTTGGTTCACAGATTATCTTTTATCATGTGAATCAAGCATACTTGAAGAAAACAAAAACTGTTGTTCTGTCACTATACACATTCACACAGTCTGAATTTATGTATGCTATATTATTTTGCAATTCAAGATTGCGTTAGTAAATTTAAATGGCAAAATAATCCAATGTCAACAATGTGATTTTGCTCTATCCTCCAAATTATGAAGACAGCGACTAAAAGGCTCTCTCTGTCCCATTCTTACATTTAAACCAGCCACAAATCCATTGCCACATAGAGGCTAAATATGGTTCATTCTGTTGACATTGGGTGGAGGGTTGAGTAAAGATAGAATGGGAACTGTCTGAGTTGCAAACTAACTCATTCGGTCCTTTATTTATTCCATCAACATTCCAAAACGGAAGTAAACATCTGATTTGGGGTAGTTTTAGTGCAAAAAAACAAGAAGAAGACCTTCTACGCACCAATTCCAGTCATGCTTTTTATAATTTTGTAAACAATAAACTTAAAGAAACAAGATCCATTCCACCACTAAAAGAACCAAAGAATGTACTGACAAAACAGTTAAAGAAAACCTCTTTAACACATTCTTCGGCTCAGTCTTTGTAAACATTGATGGTTCATATCCAACATTCCTTAATCGTACCAAAAATGTTAACAACGACTTAACACATATAGATTCCACAGAAGATAACAACGACCTAACACATATAGACTTCACAGAAGATAATGTTGAAAAAGCCCTTTGCAACCTAAAACCATCATTATCTATCGGACCAGATGGACTATGTGCATACTTTTTAAAAAAAACTTTCAATTAATATAGCTGAACCCCTAAGCATAATTTTTAATATAGCCTTCAAAACTTGTTCCCTTCCAAAACTCTGGTCTCTAGCCACAGTCATCCCTATCTTCAAAAAAGGAGATCCAAGCCTTGTTGAAAATTACAGACCTATCTCTCTATGTTGTGTCTCATGCAAAGTAATGGAATCCATCATTAACCAAACCATTACACTCCATCTTGAAACAAACAACCTTCTATCTAATAAACAATTTGGTTTCAGAAAAAAACTGTCTTGTAACCTACAACTACTCCATTGCAAAAATATATGGACTACCAACCTTGATCAAGGAAAAGCAATAGATGCAATCTACATAGACTTCTGCAAAGCTTTTGATTCAGTAGTAGATGATAAACTACTCCTTAAACTAAAATCCTATGGTATTTCGGGACCTCTTCACAATTGGATAAATGCCTTTCTGTCAAACAGACAACAAGTGGTCAAAATTGGCAACGCTATATCGAATCCTGTTCCTGTCAAAAGTGGTGTTCCCCAAGGTAGTGTTCTTGGACCAACACTCTTCATACTATACATAAATGATCTCTGTGACTTAATCTCAAGTCATTGTGTTATCTTTGCTGACAATGTCAAACTATTTAATACCACTAATAATACTTCTACCCTTCAAGAAGACCTCGACTTAATTTCTGATTGGTCTAAAACTTGGCAACTCCAAATCTCAACCAGCAAATGCTCAGTCTTACATATTGGAAAAAAGAACCCCAACATCAAGTACAAACTGGATGGACATTACCTAACTGATGACCTCCACCCTGTCAAAGACCTTGGAGTTCTCATATCTAATGACCTTAATGCCAAAGCCCACTGCAACTACATAGCAAAAAAGGCCCTAAGAGTTGTAAACCTAATTTTACGCAGCTTCTTTTCAAAAAACTCTACACTACTAACTAGAGCATACAAAACATTTGACAGACCTATTCTTGAATACAGCTCATCAGTCTGGAACCCATACCACATCTCTGACATAAACACAATAGAATGAGTCCAGAAATATTTTACTAGAAGAGTTCTTCACTCCTCCGAAAACAACAAAATACCTAATACCGACAGACTTGAAATCCTGGGATTAGAAAATTTACAACTCCGTCGACTTCAACATGACCTGTGTGTCGTGTCCCACTCCTCCACTGACGGCCGGGTCAGGGAAATCCGAATCAGGCATGCCTCTGCAGCTCTGCCAAAGTCCTAGCAAAGTTCTCAAGGCAGGCAGGAGACCAGAAAGTGATTTCAACAAGATAAGGTGACTTGCCTGACTCAGAGAATGCCAGAAAGCAGATCCTTTATATAGGCCATGGGGTGTGGCTCCATGACTCAGCACTTATCCCGGCCTGCCCCTCCCTTCCTTCCGTTGACGCCGCTTATCAATTCTCCTGAAGCGAGGGTCACTCCAGTCTGCAGCTGTTGGTAATTGACCTTCCTCAGGCTCACATGCTGTGGGGGAGGGGGAGGGGTCTAGTTGCTCCATTTGCCTGGGCATGGAGCCAGGGCTGGGGGCTAGAGGTGCTTCTTCTTCCTCAGCCTGTCTGGACATGGAGCCAGGGCTGGGGCCGGGAGGCATGCTAGGACATTCCTCAGCGTTCGGAAGCAGATAAGAAGGCCCCGGCTGCGGGGAAAGCGGACGAGGCACAACACTGTGTTTAACACACAAAATCATCTATTGCAATATCCTTCCTATAAAAGACTACTACAGCTTCAATCGCAATATTACAAGAGCAAAGAATAGATTCAAGCTAAATGACAATCGCTTCAAACTTGATTGCAGAAAATATGACTTCTGTAACAGAGTTGTTAATGCTTGGAACTCATTACCTGACTCCATAGTCTCTACTCAAAATCCCAAAATCTTCAACCAAAAGCTGTCTACTATTGACCTCACCCCATTCCTGAGAGGACTATAAGGGGCGTGCATAAGAGCACAAATGTGCCTACCGTTCCTGTCCTATTGTTCCCTTCATTATATCTAATTAATATAGTTGATGCATAATTTTAATTATATATATATATATATTCTTCAAGATATGCTGTTTTATCTATGATATTTGTTTGTGTATACTGTTGTGACAAAAATAAATAAATAAATAAATAAAGTGAATCTTTACTGCTTAGGGCCCTGCTGCAGTGGTGGGATTCTACGGTTCGGACTGGTTCAGGTGAACCATTAGCTCCGACTTTCAGCCGTGAGTGAACCGGTGCACTCTGATTTTGAAGTGGGCCCACCTGCCCGCCCCTGTGTTATGCTCACCTATATTTCCATTTCTGAAGCCCAGCTGATTGGCGTGGCAGAGTGAATTGCCACGCCTCAGCTGTTTTCCTTGCTGGCAGCAATGCGGAAGGTGAGTTATCTCCAAACTGCGCAAACATGCGCAGTGTGTGTCTGGTGTGCGCGCTTAGCGAACTGGTTGTCAAACTGGTAGGATTCCACCCCTGCCCTGCTCCTTTCTGTACTACCATAGCTTCATCACATGGTCCTTTAAAAAGTTGGAAAATATAGAGTTATGTACTGGATTTTTCAAACTTTTCCTTTTACTGCTGTAATTGAAAACTAAATAGACTCACATTATAATTTAAGCATAGTTCTTTTTTTAAAAAAATCTAGTAAATAGTTGCAAATTTCATGTCTTTCCCAGTAATCTTGTCCCTCTTTTCAGAAATGTTTTCTTTTTAACAGGTACATTAGATTGTATTTTAGGATTGGAAGGATTTTAGGATTCCCAGCTATCTACCCTCTCTTCTTACATTGGAAATATACTAAGATGATTATATGCATTACTTTGTGACCTACAGTATTTGCTAGCATTTCTACATTGTTTTGAAATTGAATCTGAGGATAACAATTGCAACAATACAAAATACGTATCAGTTGCATAGATATTATATTCCAAAATCACTAGCACAACCAAGATACAATTTATTCCTCCTCATGTTTATTTGGTATTGCAGAGAAATGGAGTATCTACAGAGATGTCCCTTTATACCTAACACTTTTTCTCTAAGAACTGATGTAGGACTAGAACAATCCTTTTGTCACTTATTTCAGCTTAAGTGATACCATAATATCAGGAATTGCAGTAGCACAGGAAATAGGTGAACTTTGTGAGAGAAACATTTTTAACATACTATATTGATGCCTGTATACTGTAAGGCCCAAAGACTTAAATACCCAGCACCAAAGCATCCAGGTTTAAAAAAGAATCAAGATGATGGCTGCCTTTGTGAAATTGAAGCTCTACCCATTTTATGTGCCTCATGGATATGAAAAGGCATGGAGCTTCAATTGCATAATTGTGGCCCCAGCTGTCCCTCCAGGATTAAGCAAGTTACATATAATTTCCTTCAAACATTCTTATCTTACTTGGTCATGTGAAAATGGATTATAAAACAATGCTAAATGCTACAAGAATCCTCTGACATCAGAAATTCTCCTCCAAAATGACTGGAGAACCTGTTCAAGTAATGAACTCTAGACTGATATTTCTCAAAATTTCACTTCTTTTCCCACTCTGGAGTTTTCAAAATAATATACCCTAGAGTTTGGAGAATGTTGTACAGCTCTTGAAGCATGTATCTCTAGATGTTATTGAATAAATCAATAAATCAATAATGATGGATTCTTATTAATATATATTTTTTATTATTTACATTTAAGTATATTGAACACAGTGTGACTGTCCTGCCATTTCATCCGCCATAGAAACCAAAGTGAAAGTCAAATAACATATGTACAACTTACACAGTGCTGGTCTTATACGATTATTTTTGACCAATTTATTCATTCTAATATATATATAATATCTCATTTCAGGTCTACTTAGCCTAATTTTTCTGTGTTCCAACTCCCACCTCGTGTTTCCAGCCATTGATAAAATCTATTCCATGTATCATGAGATTTGTCTCTCCTTTGTTTTTTAATTATAATGTTAGTCTATCCATTTCTGTACATGTTAATATTTTCTTTATTAATTCCTTTTCTGAAGGAGTTACTTTTCCATTGCTGTGCATACCATTCTCGCTACTATTAGCATGTGAAGTATTAGGTGTATTGACCCTTTGCTATAATCTTCTGTAATCATACCTAATAGAAATAGTTCTGGCTTGAATTCTATACAGTGTCCAACCATTTTTTCTAGCCACATCTGAATTTGTAACCAAAATCTCCTTGCTTTTTTACAGGTCCACCACATGTGGTAGTATGTGCCTGGTAATTGTTTACATTTCCAACATGATGGATTCTGATTTCGACTCAACTTGGTCTAGAGCAATTTTCTCAACTCAACAACTTTAAAATGTATATAATTCATTTCCTATATTTACCTAAACAGTGGTCTACAATGGATGAAGCTCCATATTTTATCTAGGCAAACTATTGTTCTATTTAACAAAATTTGCCATTGAAATTCCTCCTAACATTTAGAATGAACCTCCTTTCTTTTAAGTTTCACCTATTAGTGTTACTTCTCCACTCATTATCATTAGAAACTATGTCTACATGCTGTTGACATCTTTCTAGATAGGCAAGTGACATCTAGACAAGTGTTACTCAACCTTAGCAATTTCAAGATGTCTGGACTTTAGCTGCAAAATTCCTCACCCAGCATGGGAATTAATGTCCACACATATTAAAGTTGTTGAAATTGATAAACACTGCTCTGGAAGTCCTAACTTTATCTGAATATTCCTTAAAACCTCAAAAGCTCCATTTGAGATTTATCTAAATCTAAAGAACCCCTTAATTTTAAGGAATATTTTTCATGAGCATATTTGTTCTGCAGAACTTCATGTTTCATTTAGTCTAAACACTTATGTTTATCTCTGGGATTTCCTGTCAGTAAAAGGAATTAAAATATTAATTAAGACCTCGAATTATCCCTTAAGAGCGCTTTTTTCCACTACAGAAGGCAATATTATATGCTGGCCATCATAAATTATAATTGCATGATTTGATAGTCTATTTTGTTCGGCTTGCCAAACAAATGAACAGTCAATGCCAATATCCAGCTGAGCTTATAAATATAATATTAAGTATAATGGTTTTGTGGGGATGCCTAATAACTAGTCATATGGTGATCACTAAAATAATATTAACACAGTCCCTGAGATGAGAGATACTTATCTCTTGAAGTTCCATTAGGCTACTAGCTGAGAGGTACATTTCAAGGCCATATAAAATTTCATATAGGTGCTTTGCTTTGATAACATGAACAGTTATCCCAGAAGCTACTTGGTAAGGTCTCCCTACTAAAAGCAGAACAGCTATGTTGTTTTGTTTGGCTTCATTCTAAGCCATTACTCTGACAGAAGATGCTCCTGATTCTTTCAGGTTGTCATTAAATGTGACAGGGGAGGATTCTGTCCAAGCACATTGCATGGCCAAACTAAAAAACCCAGTGGCTCAATCATCTCCAAATATGCCTCAACAACCATCCTTAGGCTCTGTCCCAGGTCCTTGGTAAACAGCTGGTCTTGATAGCTTCCAGAAGGCTAAAACAGTAATGGCCTGCTGGGTCTCTAGGTGGAGGGTATTCAATAAGGTAGGGTTACCTATTCCTTTCTGATCTGGTGGGAAAGGAAGATATTCTCGGAGAAAGGCAGTTCCATGAATAAACTGGTCACATGCTATGTAGAACTTTAAGGTGATAAACCGCATCTTGAATTGCATGCAAAAGAAATCTGGGAGCCAGTGCAGCTCACACAACAGAGGTGTAATGGGCAAACCTAGGTCTTCATGTACCATTGAATTCTGGATTAGTTGTAACTTCTGGGTGATCTTGATCGTGAACCTCATGTGGGATACATTTCAGTAGTCCTAATGGGAAGTGAGCAAGGCATGTGTGATCCCAAGTAGGTCCTCTCAGTCCAGAACAGGCCCCAGTTAGCGCACAAACAAATGTTTACAATGGTCCCCAGTCACATTTGTAACCTTCTCCTTGAACAGGAGACATGAGTTTTCACTCCATTGCTTCTCATCTAGAGTTGTTTTGAGCATTATTATGTTCATAAAATATTATACAGAATGTGGAGAAGCAATTTTTAATGATCTTCTATTTTCAAACTCCTTCTTTTTCAGTGAAACAACTGCTCTGGAATGTTGCAGGAAGACGTATAGAGAATAATTTTACTTTTTCCCTTACTGCTGCTTTTTCTATTTGATGAACCAATTTTTGCTTTAGAAATTTTTTTAAAGGAAAAAGCAATCTAGTGTAAGTTTCAGGGATACATAGTTCATCCTGTAGTAAGTAATGAAACAACCAAGGGACTATCAAGGGTGGATTGTCTTTATTTGTTATGATTTACATCTCATCTTTTATTCATAATACTTTCTCCTCCCCCTCCCTCCAATAACAACCTCTGTGTCATGTGTGTTGGGCTGAGAAAGCAGATCATATTGGCTCTCTTGGGCAAACAACTTTCTGGCTATCTGCAAGCTACCTATGATTTGCAGATACCATGATGCAATTACATTCCAAGTAATGTCACCAAGAGCCATTCTGTAGTTGGAAGTGTAGTTGGATTTAATCAAATTAAATCAATCGAACAAACAATCATGCAAGAGTCTTTTTTAGACTGAGAAGTATGAGCAGGCAGGGAGGCCTCAGCAATAGCAGTATGTCACTTTCAAGAATGAAGTGAGTTTAAGAATTCTATCAAGGGAATACTGACAAAAAATAATAATTCTGAACTGCCTGAAGATAAGGTATATAGAGAGGAAATATTTTGATAAACTGCAAGAAGATTTTGTCACAGTATTACCGGAAGCCCCTGAGAAATAACACAGATGACCATATGTATCAGTTGTTTTAGAAAAAAGGAAAAGTATGAAGGATATCTTTTTTTTTAATTTCACTTGCCAAATAGTTACAGTGCCAGAATCTCTTCAAGGGCATCCATGAAGGGAGTCTAAAGATTATATCCACAGCTACACAATCAAATCATCATCTTCTTTTTATAAGCATTGCCTCTGTGATTCATGCACAAAAAAAAGGGGGGGGTTGTAGTCATAATTTTGATATTTTAACTCCTGTACAGACACCCCTGTTTCCTCCCATGGGTTCAAGAAAACCTATGACAAGTTTTTGCATCAGTAAAAAACAAACAAAAAAGAAACCCACCTTCCCCAACAGAATATAAATCTTTGTTGTCCATGTATAGGTTTTCACCACTCCTACTGATAAAAAGATGTTCATACAAATTTAATAATAAAGACATTATTCATGGCAAGGGGATAGTACTATTGCTTTCGGCTAGTAATGTCACATCTCAACTTACAGGAGTAGCTCAACCCATCAGAATGCAATAATGTCAAATTGCTGTAGCAAATCCCCTTTTCCAGGGCTAATTTCAGCATGCTACCCCTAGAAAGTTCTGGCACACCTAATCTAATCAGCTACAAAGGTCTTAATCATTTAGCCTAGGATTTCTCCTTTTAGCCTACTTCTGAGTTTAGCTCCTCCAGTTTTCCCAGTTACCCTGTTGACAGAAGAAACAAACAACTGCTTCTAGACAGTCAAACAAATGATGTGGCCCTCCATTAATTCCACTCACTTTCAAGGAAATTTCTGAACATGTTTTTCCGCTCTATTTTTAAGTACAGTTCTTTCTATTACATTGACTTTGATAGTTGTCTCTGTTCAGGTTTTAGTGGCTCTGTTGGTTGCTGGTTAACCTCCAGAGTATAGTAGTCCTTCTGCACAAGAAGGACTTCAACTTCAGCCAGTGGCTTACTATTAACTCTAGAAAGTTTCAGATTTCTTTATGCTCAGTATTTAAATACTGTTGCACAGTAAACATATCTATTTGGTAAGTAAAATGTTGATTTGAAATCTAGCAATTATTATTATTTTTTTGCATGGTGGTTATGTAAATTATTTTCTTCTCCAAATTCTTCTCATTGTCCCTTTGTTTTTGTTTTGTTTTCCAAATGAGTGCAATTCTACAGTACACCAGTTTTACAGTTATAGGAAGCAGAAGGTATCGCCCTCAGTTTCCAACAGCCATAACATTATGCAGTTATTAAACTGTACTTAGTAAAATGTGTGTTTATGCCCAGAGACTATAAAATGATGCTGTGGATCTGTCTTTCTAAAACCACATTAATGCTGAAAAATAGAAAACAGCTAAATAACTATGCAATATGTTACAGAAAAGGGAAATACTACTGGAGAGAGAGGCGGGGGTGGGGGGGAGAGAAATAGATTGTCTGACTACCTGAACTGCTACTTATACTTATGTCCTTGTGTTTTAGCATATGCTCATTAAGAAAATGCTTGGAGAAAGATCATTTGCCTTCAGCTTGTAGGCAGTCCTCCTTTCTCACTTTAAAAACATATAAGAGATAAATGAAACCCAGGGATGGATATAGCTTTGTTCAGCCCAGCCAGCAAAAGAGATTATTATAAAATAAACCCACCTTCCTAACAGACCTGATGGAATTATAAAGGAACAGTTTGATTTTCACCAGTTATGCCTTTGTATAAATGAGATTACAGGGGAGAGGCAGCTTTGGGAAACAAAAGCTTTATTCTAGGCCTCACAACATAAGATAATTCATCTGATGCTGTAGAAGCCAGGATAGTGCCTTATCAAAATTAAATAGTTGCTGAAGGAGCAAGATCCATAAAAGGCAAATGCCTTCTTTCTGATGATTGAGACACACAAGGGCAATATAGCTTGGAATCAGTGGTGGGTTTCAAATTTTTTTACTACTGGTTCTGTGGGTGTGGCTTGGTGGGCATGGCAGGGGAAGGATACTGTAAAATCTCCATTCCCTCCCCACTCCAGGGGAAGGTTAGTGCAAAATCCGCATTTCCTCCCGATCAGCTGGAACTTGGGAGGCAGGGAATAGATGGGGCAGGGCCAGTCAGAATTTTTACTACCAGTTCTCCGAACTGCTCAAAATTCCCGCTACTGGTTCTCCAGAACTAGTCAGAACCTGCTGAAACCCACCTCTGCTTGGGATCTAGTAATGAATCTGGAGAGGTTTCGGCCTTCTGAAACTTGTCACTAGATCATCATCCCACAAAATAAATTTAGTTACCAAAAACCAAAATTACCAGTAGTATTTACAGTTTACACACATCTGGCTTGAAATGTATTAGACTTCAAAAGAGGCAAGCTGAGCAAAGGAGGTTAAAAAGAAGCAAAAACCTGAGAAAGAATTATTCTTCCTCAGGGATTTGACCATGAATTTATCTTACCAGGGTTCTCTAAAAATAGATGTTTCTAAAGATGCCCATTACTATATAGTGTTTCCTGATTCTAGGAGTTCCAGAGAAGATATTTAGTTTTTTACCTTGCAAATAATTTATATTTATATGATTACTATTTTATAGTGGTTGCTCTTTTATGATGTTACATTTCTCTAATATGTGCTTTTAATTCACTTGCTTTGCATTTGTTACAAATATTTTATCGTATGTATTTTCTAGAACAGTGGAACATGAATTTAATATCAGTAATAATTAAGCTGAAATGCATTTTCCAACTTTCAAATGGCTCCCCCAATTATCTTCATTTTTTTTACTTCTCTTTCTTACCAACTTCACTTTTGTCTCTGTTCTCTTCCTATCCTGATTCATGCTCTTTATTTTTTTGTTTTATTGTAACAGTCTAGTAATCAAAATTAATCTAGCATGATGAAAAAATTCTGCTCTCTTTCCATTTGCTCCTCTATATAGACATAATACATGTCATTACAAAAAAAATAACATGTTAACATTACAAAGAAAAAAATAATATTTGCTTCATCATCTTCTGGAAATGGTGATTCTAGATTACCCAGAAAGTATACCAAATGAACAATTTCTTGGCTCATTTTTCATAGTTTTTTTTATTCTTGTCTCTAATATGCAGAAATGATTTTCCTGTGTACAGATGACATCTTTAACTATATTAAGATGTCTGTCTATTTCATCTTTACGATTCAGATAATCCTACAAATGTACCTCCATAACTGAACAATGAAATACAAACAGTGTTTTAATGTAGGTATATTGAATACATGCCATTTTGGTTGGAGCCTTTATCCATCTTAACTCCATTTTGAAATTAAAGCTATTTATTAAGTAGAAAATTACCTTGAATTTGTATTGAAAATCTGGGTTGGAGTGCATCTTCCTCAAAGAACAAAAGAATATTTGTTGTAGTTTCTTTATAATTACTGATTCAATCTCATAAATAAGTTGCTTTAGCAAATTCTTCTCCTTGAATCCTTTTTCATTATACTTTTTGTCCTTTTTAATTAGGCTTCCTAAAGTCCTACCTCATTTATTTCTCTAGGAACATTGATGAAAGCAATATTTTAATATCTTGGATGAGAAAGCAATGGTGTTATTCAAACATTTTTCAGTAAAGAGATTTTTCAATAAAAGGAAATCATTGCAAATATCAAAAATGTTTCAGGCTGATGCAAAATGTGATATTTTTTTTTGTTCTCTTTTCATAATTCATAGTGGAAGGTAAATTCTCCTTTTGGAACCTGAATCAAGTTATTAGAAGCAGCAGCCAATATTTTATCATTGTCATCAGCAGGCGAAGGATTAATTGCTGTCACTGTTCATACTATGGCACCTTGTGGGGTACAAATTACATTTTTGTAACCTCAGGACCTTAATCAAAAACAAAATGATCAGAGCTCATATTAATCTCTTGCAGCCAGAAGCAGCCTTTCCATTGCAAACGAATGCAAGGTCAGCAGTGCAGCCTTCAGAAAAAGAGGGAGCAGACTTATCAGCCATGTACACATGGCATGGCCCAGAAGCAACAACACTATGAAACTGAAGGAAACATCAAATTAAATGGAACATTCAGTCAATGGCCTTTTCAATCAATTTACCGAAAACAGAAGTCAAACAATTGTGGTGGTTTTTTCTCTGCTTTTTTGCTCACAAAACCCTATGAATTCATCTCGCAAAGACATTGCTGTAGGAAGAGGGAAGGGAGAACTTAACTTTCATTAAACTGAAATTGTCATAATGCTTCCTCATCTACGGAGTGTTAGAAACTTCAAGATGATAGCTACAACCAAAATATGTGAATTTAAATCATCTTGATATATACTGTAAGTTTTTAATTTGCAAGATAGGTTTTGAAAACTTGGATGGCATATTATCTCTTCACCTTGTGTCTGAAGTGTACGCTGCATCATGTCTATATCATTCTGAATATGAATGTAATTGTAGCTTTCCAGTTTATTGATTCTATATTTTTTCAATTGTAGTTGTATCGTTCATAACAGTGTAATGCAAATGTGAATGCTATTAACATTAAATAGAGGGTGGGAGGGTGGGAGGGAGGGAGAGAGAGAGAGAGAAAGAGAGCACTAACTGGAACCAACACTTCCATATTATCTCCAATCACTTGGTTCCATCATTTTCTATGCATAAGAGAAGATCTGAAATGGGATTTTAATAGTATTCATGTTGATTTAAACCTCTATCTGAGCAATTTAAGACTACCAAAAGATGATGGGTATTGTCATCCAGCTGAACTCAGCCTAAGCCATATTGGTTCCTTAAAATCATACAGTGGAGTAATCATACCATTGGTCAGGGTTCAGACAGGACAGATAAATGTTTAAATGCATTTATAGACAGCAGTATATGTCTGAACCTTACATTAAAACAAATTGGTCCATCAAGTAATATCATATTTCCAGTTAGGCATTTGACTGAAGTTGTATGAATGCTGCCATGTGATTGGTGGGTATACAATACATGATGGATCATATGGAATGCAATGGATATCCCCTAAAATAATGTATTGAAAAGTGAAACTAATCAAACAATGTGCATTGTTGGAACAGCTTTTAATATTTCTATTTTAATATATAGAAAGATGTAATTGGCAGGTGGAAGTAAGAGGAAGCAGGATACAAAGAGTAACAATAAATGTACAAATGTCATGGAGACTACAATTTTCTAGTTCCTCATTAACTGATTAAGAATAACTAAGTTTGGGTTACATTGTTTTAAAAACCTAAAATCACTACTGAGCACTATGTAAAGCATAAATATTAGGAACCATGATCAATACAATGTAAACCATAAAACAAAACACTGAGCTGTAATAAATTCTGTTGATATTACTAGAAGTCGTTAAAATTAAAATATAGACTTTGTGCAGAGAGAAATCCAACTATTGGATACGCTACAAATCCATTTTTGAATTATAATCTAGGAATGGTTTCCAATTTGAATCAGAATTACTTTTAAGATACAAGGTTATTCTAGACATCAAAGCATACCCCTACAACTTAGTTAAGCAGTCTTCCAGAGAAGGGATCAAACATCCTTTTCAATATAAGCCATAACTCCTTGCAGCAGTTAGCATGTACAAAGCTCATTCAGCATGCTTTGTGGAAACGTAAGATTTAGTTTGATAAAAGTTTGATAAAAACTTCATAGGTTGGGAGTGGAAATTCAACTTTTAAGTTTTGTTTCATTAATGATTTTTAAATGAGTTTTACAATATTGCCAGCAGCTATGAAAGAATTGGTAATCATTTCATTCTCACCAATTTTTTTAGAAAAGAACTATCCATTTTAGCAATCAGAACTGGAGTAATACCATATACCAGTGATAAAATACCTCAATAGTTTTCTCTAATATTCTATGTCACTGTTGCAATTTTTAAAGGTATTTCAGATTGTAACTGAGATGTATGTCAGCATTTAAATTTTCTACAAACACCTCATAAATACTCTGTCAGATATGTTCTTGCCATTAATATTTCCTATGGCCATATATGTGTTCATGGATTATACAAATTACAGAAAAGTTCACATTAAGTAAACTCCAAAACCATTCCAGCATACTTTTATAGAGAAATGCTGTTGAAACATAATTATGAAGCAAAATGTGCCACAATTTTCAATGTTTCTATCTTTAAGAATGAATAAGTGTTCATAAATTTGTAATTTTCCAAAATTAGGTTTCTACCAAGTATAATCAACATTTGAAATGAAAGACGTCCATCATGTTGTCATGAAAAAGAAATGTATTTAAACTTAAGGTAGAAGTATTTTGTAGAAGATGTTACTGAACAGAAAAAAAAACTTAAATGAAAGAAAACAATACTTTGTATAGCATGTAGTGTGCTTCACTAAATACACTCTTAATTAACTTGCAGAACATCTCAATTTTATTTGCAATCTTACACTTATTTCAGTTTACAGATTTAGTTTGTTTGTGGGAATTTCATTTGTTTATTATCCTTTAGATGTAGTTTAAATAACAATTGTCTATACCATTAAGTTGGGAGTAAGCCCCACTGAAATCAGGAGGATTTAATTGTCCAAACAAAAGATAATGCTGTAAGAAACAAATTGCCTTTAGTTCTTTTCACTGCCTCTTATCAGTGGGGTTGCTATTCTTACAGATAGTCCTTGACTTACAAACACAATTGGGACCAGAATTTCTGTTGCTAAGTGAGGCACTTGTTAAGCGAGTCATGCCCAATTTTGTAATCTTTTTTTTTTTTTGCCACTGCTGTTAAGCAAATCACCATGGTCATTAAATCAATCATGAAGTTGTTAAGCAAATCCACTTTCCTTGATTGAGTTTATTTGTCAGAAGTCAGCTGGGAAGGCCACGTATGGCAATCACATGATCCTGGGATGCTACAATTTGATCACGTGACCATTGGGATGCTGCTGTCCTCAATGGTAAGTAGAGGACTAGTCATAAATTACTTTTTTCAGCATTGTAACTTCTAATGGTTATTAAACGAATAGTTGTAAGTTGAGGACTACATGTATTGAATAAAGGATAGCTATTTGAGGTGGCAGAATAGGAGCTCAGCAGTGAAATGTTGGAGGGCAAAAATATTGACAATCAAGATATGTTTGTATATTATAAATCAGGGTTTCTCAAGCTGTATTCCGTTCAGTTTTAGGAATCTGTGGTACTGCTGGCTTAGAAACCAGGAGACCATGAGTTTTGATCCTGTTGTAGGCACGAAAGCTGATTGGATGACTAGGCCAGTCTGTCAGGCTGCCTCTGATTATAACTAGGAAAGAATACACCTTGACTTCATTTGCAATAAAGAAAAGTACTTTTACTAATTACAATCTGGATAGCAGTAGTGCAAAGTTGGATCTGAGACAAAATATGGCTAACATATCATATCCCCCCATTTGTCCCTCCTCCTTCAGGAGGTTAGGCTGGTCTGGTCCAATGCCAGCTCCTTCACGGCCCCCCATGGTAATCTTCCTCCGCCGGTCTCTAGCTGTCAATCATCTTAGGAATGCAGTATCTGTTGGAAAAGCCCGCGCTCTTAACATTCAGCCGTTAATCACCCCTCCCCCACTGTTATGTCAGCCGACACTCTTAATAGGCCCCTTTCCCTTACCCTGTATGGTGCAATGATACATCTCATTTCCTTAACTATTTTACATTACAGAAAGAAGCATTTTACATTCTATCTAGTGAATATAAATTGTACAAAAATTATGCGAAGATTGGAGTGGAGGCTGACACTCCACTTAGTCTATCTCAGCCTAACCCACTTCACAGGGTAGTTGTTGTGGGGAAAAGAGAAGGAGGAAGCTATATTATGTATGTTCACTGGCTTGAGTTACTTATAAAATGATAAAAGCAGGATTAAAAAAAATTAAAACAGCTGTGAACTGGATAGCCACCTATCTGAAATGATATAAGGGTCTCCTGCTTGAGCAAGGGTTAGACTAGAACATGTCCAAGGTCCATTCCAGCTCTATTATAATCAATGAAGGGAGTCCTTATGAGTTTAAGGACAAAACAAAAGTTTACATAGACACAGCCATTTTTAAAATTATATAAACCTTCGGTATTGTAGGATTCTTTTTTTTTTAAAATAACAGATTCTGTGGCTTAAAATATATTGACCACCTGTTCCCCCTTCCCCTCATCTCTACCACTCAGCTATTTTGCTAACTTTTGTGGTAGAGGTTCTAGTGTCTTTGTGGAATTTTTTTTTTTAATTTACATTTTACCCCGCCCTTCTCCGAAGACTCAGGGCAGCTTACACTATGTTAAGCAATAGTCTTCATCCTATTTGTATATTATATACAAAGTCAACTTATTGCCCCCAACAATCTGGGTCCTCATTTTACCTACCTTATAAAGGATGGAAGACTGAGTCAACCTTGGGTCTGGTGGGACTTGAACCTGCAATAATTGCAGGTAGCTGTTGTTAATAACAGGCTGTTTAGCAGCCTGCGCCACTCAAGGACCCACTCAAGGAATGATCATTTGGGATAGCTTCTACAGGATCCTTTGTTTCATGAAGGAATGTAACTCACTCAGCTATTGTCTATCTTTTTTTAATGTATGTGTGTGCAGAAAAATATAAGATTGGAAATGCTGGGGGTTTGAAGATAAAAATGGCTGTGCGTCAGACAGAAAATATGTTGGCAGTAGTATAAATGTTGATAATTTATAAACATATTGCCATGTGTTTCTCACCGCCTTTCCTGGTCCTTTAAATCTCTTAGGACTCAATCCTTTAAATATTTATAAAACTGTTCCAAGGTTTGAAACTGTTATTCACAGCGAAGGGAGAGGATTGAAGTATAGCTGCTGAAAAACTAATAGTATTATCAGCAGTGGCAACATTTTCTAGCAAGAATGTAGAAACTATGATCTCTAATTTACCCACTCACTTTCTCTCTGGCACTTACTAGTTTTTCTTCTATACCTGTTTTTATTTCATTAATAAATATATATATATATAAACGGGAAAATAGCATGCTGCAAATCTCACACACATATTTTTTTTATTTCCAACAATTTATTTAAACCTCACTTAGGCTCCAGAGGTGATTTTGAACAATAAGTGTAACTGGCTGCAGTTCTTTGGAGTGAACCTACCGCAATGACAAAAAGACAAAGGTAAACTAGGTAGGTAAAAGGCAAGAGTGATAGAGGTAGAGTTATCAGATGTTTGACAAAAGGAAGGTATGTCCTTCTTTTTTGTCCTTCAGCATAGCATTAAAATAAAATATTTTCTGACTTTGTGAGTGCCTAGTTTTTTTGTTTTTAAATGTTTGATTGCTTCCACAGTAGCAGTCATTCAAACGTTGCTGCATTATGAATTTGTAAATTGTCTGGTTCTGCTTTTCCTTGTCTGGCGACAGACTTGACAGTCTAGATTTACATTATTTGACATACTGGTACTTTCTGATTCCAGCAAACAACTTCAATTCCACTCTTTCAAATCTTTGATCAGTGTAGTCTCTAGAACACATGAGATGTCAGGTTTCTATGGTGATATTTGGAAAATAAATTGTCGTCAATTCTGTATTATTGCCCCCACAAAGTCAAGAAATTTAGAGACTCTTAATGAATACCACATATCTGCCTCTGGTGTATCCATGTGTGTGTGTATGTGTTCCTCCACAAGATTTGCTTCTCAGTTATTTCAAAACATGATCTATCCCAGCAGTTACTGATTGCAAACACATATCTCCGTCTTCTTTAAGTACTGATTTCAAATAACTTTCAAATAAAACTTTGATACTGAAGATTATGAGAACTGAAAAACTCTGCTGGGCTGACAGATCTATACATATATATTCTCTTTTCTGTTTCTTTTTTTTGTTTCTGACAGTGGGCTGCTTTGAATCCAGGCCTTTCTCATCCAATTGTGATCATGCCCTTACAAATTTTTTTCCAGAGCATTTTATAGTTTAGGAAAGGGGTCTTCAAAAAAAATTAAAGTTACTAAGGATGGAGACCCTAGGTTTAGGAGGAGTTGTCCTTAGAGAATATCTTTCTCTCTAGTCAGGATCCTATCCTTCTTTGTAAAGATCCTGCCTTAATACATCTTAGATAGTATTTCAGGGGCATTGATCCTACATATAAATTATATACCAATAGCCCGGTCCTAAGCCATGGAGTGCTTTGAATATGAATGAATATTTTAATTTTAATTTAATTTAATTTTTAAAGAATGTTTACTATTTACCCCAGCAGCCTAACTTTTTTTAAGGAAGTAGGAGAAGGAGAAGGAGTCATATTAAGAGTCACCTCCTTAAATCAATGGTTCACAACCTGTAGACCCCTGGAGGACCATGATGTCATCACAAGGGGTCCATGAAGGCTTGAAGAAATGTTATGATTTAAATCTGGAATTAAGTCTTGGGGTCCGTGGCCACAAAAGGTATTTAAAGGGGGTCCATGGTGAAGAAAAGATTGAGAATCACTGCCTTAAATAGCTGCTCTGCTGGTGTGAAATCTAAAGCATTATTCAAAATCATTTTTGAAAAGTGCACAGCCAGAATATGCATTAAGAGAAATATAAATAAATATTCAGCTTCTATTAATATTTCACCAGTAGAAACATGAAGGCTGTAGCAGATAATCTCATATGTGCTTGCCACTGCTGCCCAATTTCATTTTCTAAATAGTGAAGCTAAATCACCATGCATTTCGTCTATGGGTATTTATGCATTAAAAATGAGCAAAATATATAACATTTTGTCTTTTAATGAGGCATTTGAAAAGATGAAAGAGATATATTTTAAAACGTACACAATTTGGTTCTAAAATATCACTAAAATTTAACTTAATATGAAGTTCCCATGGGATACTTATACACATATCATTTCAATATTTTTGATTTGTCAGCTTCTATTCCACTCAGCCATATTAGATCAGTAGCTCTAAGTATTTGTGTTTATACTGTATAAGAAAGACTGAGGAGGAAGATTGTTCCAACATTTGTTTAGAGCAGGGGTAGTCAGCCTTTTTATACCTACCGCCCACTTTTGTATCTCTATTAGTAGTAAAAAATTTTAACCGCCCATCGGTTCGGGGGAAGATGTGTGAGCTATTCTGGGATGAGGCTCTTTTATTTGTGGTCACACTATAGCACCATTTAGTTTCACTTACGTAACGTGAACTAAACTTACGCACGGGCGATATAAATAGTATATTTTCAGAAAAATTAAATTGTCACAGGGAATTTTATGAAAACCTAATGAAAATGTTTTTAAATAATATTATGAAATTTTTTTAAAAAGTCAATTCAATTTAAAAAAAGAAAGTGTTTCAGTATCGGACAAACCCTTACCGCCAACCATGAAAGCTGGAACGCCCACTAGTGGGCGGTAGGGACCAGGTTGACTACCACTGGTTTATAGAAATAGAACAGGAAAAATACATAGCCTTCAATATTACATTTCTCCAAATCATCTACTGTTTTTTAAAAGAATTATTAATACTTACTTTCTTTTTATCATATCAACAGTTTCCTGAAGATTTTTTTCATAAGAATATTTAATGAAAAATCAGGAACATGTAATTCATGGAAATGCACTCATTTTGGGGTATTTAACTCTCCTGATAAAATCCACAGCAGGGCTTATAAGTGAAAATAACAAAATGCCAGCATGCCAGCATGGATTAAAATTTCAGATCCACAATCACCTATATCATTCCCCTCACGAAATTACTTTAAAAGTGAAAATAGCTATTACTCTCAGTCTCTGCAGGAAAGAACTTGCTCTTGCTACTGTAGTTTACACAATCTGTGTTAATTGCTGAGAGGTTGAGACAAATGTTAAAAATGCAGCAACGCCCTGGAAGAGCATGAATGCAAGTTTTATATAAGACAAAGAAGCCAAAAGTATCAAACTTCCAATGACAGAAAATGTTTTAACTAAATATTATTATCTATAATTTTCACAGGGCTCTTCTCAAAAAAGAAAAGCAGGTTCATGTAATACCTGGGCTAATTCCAGGTAGATAATTCCAGGGCTGCCCTATCTTAATAGAATAGAATATGATAGGATAGAATAGGATAGAATAGAATAGAATAGAATAGAATAGAATAGAATAGAATAGAATTTTTTATTGGCCAAGTGTGATTGGACAGGCAAGGAATTTGTCTTGGCGCATATGCTCTCAGTGTATGGGTACTGGGTACTAAAAAAAATCTAGAAGATGATACTGGTATAAACTCCATATTTATATTCTAGTCTTTCTAGAGAATCTGCAAAATAAATCAATGTAATTGCCATGAGTAAAGGTTGCCATATGGGAACTTTTCATGAATGGTCCACCAATTACATAAACTAAGGGTGGGAGCATGAATGTGTTCTCCAATCCTTGGCTTACAAATGTGATCCAAAATGTCAAGATGGCATCAATACCTTTATACCATACATAAAAAACTTGACATCTTGACATTTTGGACATCCAGACACACAGACACTCCTGGATGAGAGAGTTTGCCAAAAAGCTGTTGTTTTTGTAGTTTATGGTGTTCAACAGTTCCATAACTGTTGAACACCATTGGTGCAATTGCCTCCCATTTTGAGACAGGAATAAATGAAAAGCACACAATAAAGCTTACTAAACATATTTTTAAAAGATTTTTTTATTAAAAAAAACTTTTTCCAGAAAAAAAACAAGGAACGATCATGAAATACTTGCCCTTCAATCCCAATATGGCATCTGCTTTAAGTGGGAAAAAAATCACTTTAATTTATTAGTTAGAGTGAGGAATTCATCAGGAAATGTGATGCTAGGTCTATGTGTCCTACATTAAGTATCAAAGTTTGTACTGCTGCTGGATATATTGCAGTCATTAGTGGCTGATAAAAAATATTGCTGAGAGGAGAAAGAGTAAGGGAAGGGGGAGGAGGAGGAGGAGGAGGAATCACTGCAGCTGAATTATAAGTAAGAAAGAGAACTTGATTTCTGAATTAGTGGAACAAAGATGGTGAAACAGACATTGGAAGAAACTGGAATAAGCATCATAGAGGACTGTGCAAGGTTATTGATGGGCTGATATGGTCCATGTGACTTGCTGGTCGATATCTATTCTTTTGCTTCCAGGGGTTAGGATTGGAATGCTAGTTTAATTTCCATGACAGATGTAATGCTGCCTGCCCTTTTCAATACTGAATATTAGAAATAAAGTATCATGAAATCTTGATTAATAGAATTTGAACTTGAAGAAAAATGCAAATGTGCAGAGAGCAAGGAAGCAACCAAACAAGTCTAGTTATCAGCTACCAGAGATAAGAACTGCCATTGAACAGGTCACATCCATCAAAATTAGACAAGGTCTTGAATGACAGCTACCAAAGATAAGAATTGCCTTGCAGTAGGTCACATAATGGCTGAAAATACACACCACCCAACCCAACCCTTAGACAATGTGGAAAGAAATGAGTGACAGATACTGTTGAGAAAAGATTAAAAGGAAAGTTATAAGGGGTTTTATTTTGACAAATTTCACTATTTGTGTACTTTAGCATCAGATCCTGGAACTTTATATCTCCCAACACCTTGCCTCTGAATTCATCCAATTCATGTGGGGGTGGGGGACATAAGTACGTGAATAATTTTAAATAATAATGCTTTTGTGAGACTCTCTTATGTTTTGTGATTCCTTCAGCATTCTTTTACTACATAAGATTGTGAACCCCTGCATTCCTGTTGAAAGTGTGCAACTATAAAGGGATAAATTTTTAACATTAGGAAGGAAGAAGCTATATGTAGGTAACATAATTGACAACTTTGCATGCCATGATGTTCCCAAATAATTTAGGAACACATAATTTATTAAGGTTGATGAGCATTCTAAGATTCCTCTTCCACACGTAATTGAACTTCTTAGGGTTCTATAGGAAGAGAGGTTATCATTTTTAAGGATATCGTTTCCTATTTATTTATTACTCCTTTTTATTTATCTGGCCTAAGTTAATTCCACATAATATTAAAAATATGGTACATACAGTCACATGCAGCACTCTACAAATCCACCCTGTGGTACTTGAGGATGATGGTGAGAATTCTTCTTGCTTTTAAAATGAAATTATTGTTTATGTATATCTTGATAAACAGAATGGGAGCAGTCTCAAATCTGGAGGGAATATCCAGTAGGGGATAAATTGTACCTGACAGATTAATGTACCAGGTGGACAGCACCACATGCCCATATTTTAAAACTCAGTCTTTGGATCTTATTTTCAGCTATGTTTCTGTTGTTGCATTAAGACAGCTCCCTTATTATTAACAGTTGAAAATAGATGTGCCTACTGAATTTCATCAATAAATATTAATGAAAATTTAAAGTCCATTCTCCCTCTTTCTGCATAAGATCTTATCCAGTTGCATTGATTTTTTTTTTTCATAAATGGAAAAATTCAAAAGTAAAAAGAAATTCCTTGAAGGTTTGCTGTTGGGGAAACAGAAAATGGTATATGAAGATTATTTCTAGCATCTTCTTGAACTTCAAAGGAGAATTTATCAATAGGACTGGTTCAGAGTGATGGGGAAAAAAAGTCATTTGAAAATCCTACTGATACTGGTCAGCTGAAAAGAGCCAAGAACTGGCACATTTCTGAAGTGATATGATGGCTGAGGTCCTTTGGTAGAATATGAATAAGAACAATATGACGACAAAGATGTTGACAATGATATCTGTGAATTTTTAATTATGTCCTTATCGGAGGAATCTATGGGATCCAATGTTCTCATCCAAATGACAAAAGTAGTGTTTTACGTTGCTCCTCAAACTCCATCCCTTGTTTGTGATCTTCTATTGTACTTCTAAAAGGGGGGGGGGAGGCTTGTATTGTGATGATGCAGAACTGATTCCATCATCTGCCTCCCTCTTCCACCCATGTGACTGTGTCTCATAATTGCAACATCAAGCTGTAATAACAAAATTTAAATGACATTATAATACACAAAACTGCACCTAACAACTGGATTCTCCTGGAGTATATTGCACCAGGAAAATAGTAAGTGTC
Source organism: Ahaetulla prasina (assembly GCF_028640845.1). Classification (NCBI taxonomy): domain Eukaryota; kingdom Metazoa; phylum Chordata; class Lepidosauria; order Squamata; family Colubridae; genus Ahaetulla; species Ahaetulla prasina. Next base: position 264,988,183 of record NC_080540.1, read on the forward strand.
CAAGATGTTCCAAAGTTTGTTTTGTTTAAATAATTCTCACTGCATATATTTAGATGTGGTCTTGTATTAATTCCTATATATTTGTAAATACCTGCTAGGAACAGTTCTGAGCTCTCACACTCATAAAACATCTCCAACTCTGTATAGTGAATGAATAATTGTTAATTCATCTAATATTTATTAAAACTTCTGTGGATTCATTTCATATTCATGAAATTGCCAGAAAATAAATAAATAAATAAATAATAAATAAATAAATAAATAAAAACATGTAAATATTTGATTGTGTCAGATTTATACATTTGATATATAATGTATAAATCTGAAAAGGATAGAATATGGTAAACTTCTGAAAATAGAAATAATAATAATAATGGTTAATAAGTAATAACAATCAGTAGAAAAAAACATTTGCTTGGTAGAATATACTCTTAACTATGAATAATTTAGAGAGTGATCTGGCACATTTCTACTTAGAGGTAACTTCTAGAATGTAATGAGGATTATTACTACACAAGCTCACATAGCATACCCACACAAGCAGCTATTAATTAAACATTTAATATTTATTGTTTATGACAGATGATTACTGAGCAAAGAATATCACATGGATATTTTTCTTTTCTTTTTCTTTTTGAAAAACTGTCATCAATAAGAATTTACATTTTTAAACAGAAAGGATTAAAATCCCATGTTCGTATTTATAATAGGCTGGTAATATTATTTTTAATTATTTCATGATAAGCAGGTAAACTGTCCCAAGTCTAGCGAAATATGACACTACGAACTACTAGCAACTTCGAAAGATCAATGTCAGTTTCCATTTTTTGTTATTTTTACATAGTTATACAATTTTGCTCCATTTCTCATTAATTTGCAATTTTTTAAAAGCAATTCTTTCAAAATATAGATTTTTCAGTATGTATAAATTCTTGGAAACATTCTTGCAATATTTATAGCAATTAGAGAAATGTGTGATTTGTCGAAACCTGATCTGAATGGCATATCAGTATAAAAGCTTTATGACATGATGTTTCTTATATAAATTAGATTTTGCATGAACTCTGATGTTAGTTCACTCCAACAAATTTCTACATTGCTCTGGCACTGAACAAGAAACTATAATTTCCCAAGTAACACTTCTAATATGTATATGTAGCTTTCTCCTATTTGATCTACTTTCCTATTTAATGAATATCTAAATATATACCATACATTTTTATATGATTTTATGTGAAATATTTTATCTGGGAATTTAAACAGCGAAGAACAATATTCATTGGATAATGAATTCACAGAACAAATCAATGTGAGAATTAGCTCCATTTAATTAAGTCTGCATGTTACATAGAATTCTCCAATATCTTTAATTGGAATTTACAAAGATTGCATTCCTTAAGCTTCCTATCGATCACATTCCTCTGCATGAGTTTCTGATGGATTCATATTTCAACATTGCTTAGTTTCAGTCATACACATTGACAATGATTCTCATACCTTCTCATGGTTCTTTGATTCATAAGCTGTAGCTATTGCTGAATTTCTACTACTCATATTCAAAGAGGATATTAACGTATTGAAACTATTTCACACATTGTATTTCATTAATTGATAAAACTATCTTTCCAAAAGAGATTATACTTAAGAATAATGTCTACTAGTAAATAAATAAAAGAAAAAGGTTCAAACTGGAAACTTTGCCACTTGCAACTTGCAAGCTGTTTCTTTGATATTTACCTACATTAGCTTTCTTTAAAAAAAACAAAACACATAGTTTCCAAACCTATGAAATTATTTATATGTATTGTTACGGCTTTCTTGCTTCCTTTCAATTATGCATATAAAAAAGAACCAATGTCCCATTCTTAAAAATCTGGTATTGGTAGCATACAAAGAAAAGTCAATTTAAGTAGTTAAAGAGTAATATAACACCCTAACCCAAATATTTCTGATGATAGCCTAATGGAAGTTTATTGCATAAAATGCATAAATATACTAGAGATCGTCCACAGTATAACACATTTTGAAAAGAAAAAAGAACATTATGCCATTGTGTTTACCTTTTTCTGAAAACAAAATAAATTTACCGACTTCTTGTTTAAATCATCTCTTTACTGTTTTTAGCCTTAGTGCAGACTGTTAAAAAGTGTTGAAGTATTTCAGCAAGGTAGATCTTTATTTCTTTAACCTATTTTGCTTTCATTTTTTAAAAAAAAGAACAGATTAATCAAAGCTATGTTTACAATGCTTTTATTTTGAAAATTGCCTCCCATCCACTTTCACACACCAAGTCCTACTGTGCTGCTTCATTGGGTAGTAGTGGTGGGAAACCGTTCCAGGGGAAAATGAGTGAAGAACGGAGGTGAATGCCTAGAATATATATCTCCAGAAGGATTAACCCAGGCATAAAAGTAATCCAGCTGCCCAGTTAAACGAACAGGCACCTATATTGGCCAGAAGCAATATACTGTAGAAAGATGCTGGGGGAGGATGATTGCTTTAGTGGTAATAAAGGCATCGATTCATACTGCATAGACGAACACAATTGTGAACCACCACTGTATTTTTGCAAGAAAACTAAATGGATAGACCGTATAAAATAATTAAAATGATGTCTTTATGACAGATAGCACCCAATTTGCTACTAAAGAAGAGCTGAGGATCTTTTACATTATTAATGGAATTTATGACACAGCTAGATTAAAGCCATCCAGATGTCTAGTTACTGATCCTCTCATGCAGGAAAAGAATACCCGATGATACCACGCTCTGCATAGGTAAGGATTAAATGAATCGGCTACACATTGACAGCTTAGGTATCAGCAAATTTAAATGGACCTGAATTTGACACTTTCAGACAGAAGATCACACTGTTTACTACTAAAGATGCAAAATGCAAAGAAGGAACTGCAGTCTTTCATACTCAGGAAGGATATAGCAAGGACAAGACTTGAAAATACTGCAGCCAGTGACTGAATAATATCAATTAGACTTCACAGACTATCCTTTAATGTGACAGTTATCCATATTTATGTTCCAACTACTGATGCAGAAGAGAAGGTTGATGAACGCTATGGTCAAGTTCCAGCTAAAATAGACAAAATATGCAAGCAAGATGTGTTGCTTGCGACATTGGGAATAGTAAGCAGGAAAACATGGTTGGAGTCTACGGTCTAGGAAACAAATGAAGCAATAAAATAACTTATCAGGTCTTGCCAATTCAATAAAATCTTCACTGTTGTTACAATCTTTAAACAAGGGCCTCTAGTGGCTCAGCAGACTAAGTCTGTCTGTTAGTAACACAGCTGCTTGCAATTACTGCAAGTTCAAGTCCCACCAGGCCCAAGGTTGACTCAGCCTTCCATCCTTTATAAGGTAGGTAAAATGAGGACCCAGATTGTTGGGGACAATAAAAGTCGACTTTGTATATAACATACAAATGGATGAAGACTATTGCTTAACACAGTGTAAGCCGCCCTGAGTCTTCAGAGAAGGGCGGGATATAAATTCAAATTAAAAAAAAAAATCAAAATGCACCCGCATCTGTGGCTATTACCAGATGAACTATACAGGATTCAGATCCATTAAATTATTGGCAGAAAATGTGCAAGAGCTCAGTTGTAACAGCAAATATGCGGATGAAGGTTGAGCATGGAACAGATTGCAAACTACTCATGTGAAAGTTCCAAAGGCAGCTGAAGGTGAAGTGATGTAGGTGAAGAACAAACTATCCAGTTTCTACCCCATAATGCTGAGCATATACCTAACACAGGGGCGTCACATGACATATCAGGACTTTCCCCCTTTCACTAAACTGGGTGGGGGCAGGGGCGACATGTGACATCTGGCCCATGGGCTGAGAGTTTGACAGCCTTGAGCTAACATCTTCAAGCAGAGTATCAGGAATTGCTTTGAAGTCCTGAACATCACTGGCAGGAAATGAAATTTTGTTTTAAAATAAAAAATGCTCATGAAGAGAGACTGATAAAAGCCAAGAAGAAGAAAAAAGAAAATTTGATGCCATTTTCTGGGACTAAGATTAAATTTAAAGAAGACAAATCTAAGAACAAGTACAGCCTAGAATTTATAAAGAGTATATTGATTTGGTTGAAGTTTTTGCCCTTTAGGATCAATTATTAAAAGTAAAAAAAAATCAGAAATCAATCAATATGCCACAGACTAGGTAGGGATAGCAGTAAAAGGTTTGAAAAAGATATTCAAATGCCATGAAATGGATATATTTTCATATTTATAACATACATATCTATGAAGGTCAGAATAATGGAGGAATTTTCCTGTGACAATCTATGGAGAAAAACCTGGACTTTGAAGAAGCAAAGAAAAATTATTGATCCTTCTGAAATTTGGTGTTGAATAAGACTCTTGAAAATACCATCTGTAGTCAAGAAACAAATGGATCATGAAGCAAATCAATTTTGAATTCTCACTTGAGAAATTATCAGGTTCAAATTATCATATTATATGATACTATATGAAGATCCAACTCTCAAGAATTCTATAAATATAAATATAATAAATATAGAAAGAAAAAAAGAACCAGCAGCAAGCTGGATGGGATTTCATTACAAAGGTGATGAACAGACCAGGTGAAATTCAGTAAGTTCTGACAGGTTCTGGAGAACCGGTAGTGGAAATTTTGAGTAGTTCAGAGAACCGGCAAATGCCACCTCTGGCTGGCCCCAGAGTGGTGTGGGAATGGAGATTCTGTAGTATCCTTGCCCTGGAGTAGGATGGGAGTGGAGATTTTGCAGTATCCTTCCCCTGCCACACCCACCAAGCCGCGTCCACCAAGCCACACAATGCCCACCACACCACACAACGTGCACCAAGCCATGTCCACAGAACTAGTAGTAAAAAAAATTGAATCCCACCACTGGAACAGACTGTTGAAAAATCTAAAGGGCCAAGTTAAAGAAAAATCATTCTGAAGAAATGATATATCTATAAGGTTGTTAAGCGTCAACAATGAATTGATGGCCTATCAATTGGTCATTGATTTCATCTGATCATCTCTTACAACTGAAGGGTGTATTTCAAGTTTTGAGAAAATATCAAAAGATCCTTAGAGTGGACAATGAAAGAAAGGTTAAGGACCAAATGGTATAACAGGCAAATGACAAAATCCCAATTTCAGTTAAAGGCAAATAGATGCAACTTTCCCATCAACAAAAATCCAAGGCAAAATGATGTATGAATCTCTGAACCTCACCATATAAATGCTCCAACTGATTCAAGATTACAGTATTATTAACTATCTCTTTTCCTACTTCATCTAATGCAAAAACTAGCTGATGGGTTGAAAGAAGGAATAGGTGCCCAATTAATCTCAAAAATAATGTTAGAAAGCACTACCAGTATTGCCAGATCTATATGTTTCTCAAAGATTATTAAAATCCCCATATATGTATAATGTATAATAACGCATAGGGCTCTCAACCCCATTTTTCAGGATTCCCTAGTTTCTGCCTGTAAAATTCATTTGTGCCTTTATATCCTATCTGAGATGGAAATGGCAAGAAATATCTTAAAACATTATCATTCCTAATATATCTCTTAATCCAAAACAAAAAACAAAAAAAAACCTGTTCCCAATTCTCCAAAAATAAGGAATGAAGGAAAAGGAGAGGAACCAGTTCACTACCATATTCCCCAAGACCAACATAAAACTATTGAATGATTCCCTATGTTTAACATATGGTCAGGAGACATTGATTTAAATTCTGTAAATTGAATGAGAAATCCAGAGCTGAAATAATAACTAATAATATACTTACCTACAATTAACTAGTGAAGTCATTATCTCTGAGAATAGGTTTGAAAACTGACAATTGTCACAACCCCCTCTAGGCAGTGTAGAATGAGATATGGTATGCTATGTATAAGAGTGCGTAGAGATTTGTCCTCATTTGTATGTTCATTCTTCTTCAATATCTGGGTGGGGCAATACATGTTAGTATAGCACCTAACTCAGGGGTGAAATGCTCCCGGTTCAGACTGGATTGCTTGATCTGGTAGCAATGTCGCCGGGTAGCAAAAATCCCTGCCTGCCCCCCATACCCAACTAAGCCATGTGATCATCAGAGGTTTTTTTCTTTTTTTACTTTTAAAAGCATTTTTTCTTTGGCCAAAAAATGCTTTTAACAGTAAAAAAAAGAGCTTCTGATGATCGCACAGCTCAGCTGCGATCATCAGAGGCTTTTAAAAGCATTTTTTACAACCTCTTCAGCCAAAGAGGTTGTAGGGAAAAAATGCTTTTAAAAGGCTCCTATGGCAATCCCAGCTGAGTTCTCGATCATCAGAGGCTTTTAAAAGCATTTTTTACAACCTCTGCAGCCAAAGAAGTTATTGAAAAAATGCTTTTAAAAGTAAAAAAAAAAGTTGGCCACGCCCACCCAGTCACATTACCCCCCCAAGCCACACCCACAGAAGTGGTAGTAACAAATTTTACATTTCACCCCTGACCTAACTGTAGTCTTTGATTATCTTTCTGTGGCTGCTACAGACATGTTCCTAATTTCTGATGTTATATTTCCTACAACTGACTTGCATTAGTGATGATTTTGCAGGCATTAAGTTGATTTGTTTCTCTGTGAGTTGCAACAACAATTGATAATAACATGAGGACACATTGCATCCATTATAAAATCTCAACAATTTAAAATTCCGGAAAAGTTTTCCCAAGAAGTTTTCAGTCTACATCAGATTGTTTCTTTGAAGAAATATATTTAGAAGCTAGCCTATAAATTATAGCCTTATGGTAATTAATCACAAGAATTCAAATGGCTTTGACAATGCTTTTAAATTGCCACAACAAATGTGATTGCTTGCTGTATCATTTTCTTATAACCAGCATCATGCAGTAACTTATTTTTTTAAATATGAAAAACGTTTTTATTTGTACGTCTTTTGAACAATTAATGCTTCTTTTTTCATTCTCATGCAACATACAGACAAGCCTGGCACTATGTTTTGTGGAGAGTTTTTTTCCCCTGGCAAAATGTCCTCCAATGGTAGCTTTTCCCAATCTCTGTCTGCTACCAGAAAGAGGTTTTAGGCTGTTGCAATGCCAATATTTACTTTCCTAAATATTTACTTTCCTGGTAACAATGCAACAATCAGCAAGGCTTGTTTGCAATCCCCTAACCCAACAGTATATTTTGTGCTGTAGCAGCTCCTTGACTATGAGAAAAGATGAGGCTGCTTTGAAGAGCTATACAGGAGTGCTCTGAATGCATACCTGCCTACCCTGAAGCATCTTTTTCCATCTGAACCAAGACCACTGCACAATCTTAGAAACTGCTAGCAGCTTATTCACTTGCCCTCTACTTTTGAGTAGCAGTTCAATACTCTTCAGGTATTCATTTTCACAGGGAGGCAAGCAATTGGTGAACAGCAAAGACTAGCAGGCATTGTTGCTACCTAGAGATAAAGACTTTACCCTTTACTTGAAGAGAGCAATTGTCCCACAGGTAGAACCTCAAATTAATGACCATTCATTTAATGATGGTTTGCTGTTACAGCAGCCTTAGTAAAACTGAATATGGCCCATATTCAAAGTTATAACTGTTGCCTCACCCCAAAGCCAGATGTCTGTAATTCAGCTGCTTGCCAATTGATTTACATTTACTAAAGTTGCATTACCTTGTCAGGTGATCATGGTTTGCAACCTTCCCAGCCAACTTCCAACAAGCAAAGTCATTTGAGACAACTGGATTTACTCAATGATTCATTTAACAACTGTGGTAAAAATGGTTGTAAAATTGGGTCTGGTCATGTGATGGCTCATTTAACAACAATCTCACTTAGTGACTGAAATTCCACTCCCTATTGTCATCATAAATTGAAGACTGCCTATATTTTAAAATAAAAAAATCGTAGAAAAGTTCTTTGGCATGTTAAGACCAAAGGTCATTTAAGGATTTGAGTTGGACTTACTTTGTCCATTGTATCCGATGGCTGAAGGATCTTCCATTTTCTTGCCTTTAACATTTAAAATAATCTCATATTCTTACAGCAATTTGAGACACTTCACAACTGTATGTCCTCATGCAAGTCTGCATTATCTATGCAGCTCTAAGTCTGCTAGTTGTTTTAAATGTTAACAGGGAATGAGTAATGTCTTATATATCTTGTACAGAGGAGAGAATAAGTCCACATATTACTATCCAAACTTCATTAAAGTGTCACTGTCTTGATATATGACTTTAAACTTAATAATGTTGCACCAAGACAGCTTTTGTGATTTTCTTTACCAATCAGTCTGTTAAAGTTTTAGTTACAGTATTCAAAATGTACAACTTAGCAATACCAATAAACTTATATATTGCTCCATAGTGCTTTACAGAACTCTGAGCAGTTTACAATCTCAGCATATTGCTGCCACCAATCTGGATCCTTGAAAGGATGGAGGGCTGAGTCAACCCTGAGTCAGGATCAACTTCCTGGCTTTGGATAGAGTTAGCCTGCAGTGCTGTATTCTAATCACCATACCACTATGAGTCCAGATATTAGATTTACTTCAATATATTCATTATATTTGATTTCAATATTTTTAATATATTTTTTACCTCATTGAATTTGAGTCAAAGATAAAAAAAATAAATATTGCTGCCTTTATTTAGGAATGTGATCAGAAAATTAGTAGCATACAAGAATCACTCTCTTCATGATTCTCCTCCTTTATTGTAAGTAACTGGGTACACTAGTCTTGTTTCAGACAATTTCCTTCCAGATCTATTACTATGCTGGGTGTTTTGCTTCTAGGTATATTGAGCATGGCTTAGATTTGTCACTGTCAGACTGGAGGAAAGTGATTGTCTGCTAACTTAGTTTCAGTGCAGTCTGTTTAACCAACTGTACCTAAAGCTGTGAGCAGAATTGTCCTTACTTTAAAACAAGCTCAGATAAAGTTATGTGGCTTTCAAGCTGACGGCTGGGTTTGCAAGGCATGTTAAGACCAAAAGTCTAAATTTTGATCCCATCCCTACCACATGTTACGTTCCACTGTATAAATCATAGTAACCAAATCCAAAAAGCTGCTGTTTATTATTTATATCTATGATAATTATTGATTATAAATTCTGATGCCTGAAAATACAACATGGTGGCTCTTAAAGATTCAAAGTTGTTGATAGAAGAAAATATTTGTAGAACAGAGTTGAATTGTGGGTCCTTGTTGCTCTCTGAGCTTAGTGGTTTTCTTGCAGATGTTTCATTGCCCAATTAGATAAGATCATCAGTGCAAGACTTGGGTAATGAAACATCTGCAAGAAAACCACTGACCTAGGAGAGCAGCAAGAATCACATAGTTCAAAGTTATTCTAAGACCCTGGTGAAAGAACAAGGTGCAATTAAAGGCAAAATGGGGTTGTTGCAGGGGTGAAATCCAGCAGGTTCTGACAGGTTCTGGAGAACCAGTAGTGGAAATTTTGAGTTCAGAGAACCGGTAACTGAAATTTTGAGTAGTTCGGAGAACCAGTAAATACCACCTCTGGCTGGCCCCAGAGTGGGGTGGGAATAGAGATTTTGCAATATTCTTCCCCTGCCATGCCCACCAAGCCACACGCACCAAGCCACACAATGCCCATCAAGCCACGCCCAAAGAACTGGTAGTAAAAAAATTAGGATTTCACCGCTGGGTTGTTGGTGTAATTATGGCCTTCCTCAGTGTGAACAAGTCAGATGCTTGGAAATCAGTTTCCAGAATTCTCATTAATGCTTGTGTTGGCTGGGAAATTTAGGATCTAGAACCCACAATTTCACTGAAATCTATAGTGGCCAGGTTGAGGAAGCCTGGCTTGGGAGGGATGGCAGTATAGAAACCAGCATGGGACACCCAGGGATTTACTACTTCTCACATTGCAACCCACTGCTTCCTTTGTCATTGTCTGTTTATAGTCATTCTCTTATAAAAGCAGATGTTTATACACTATCAGAACTTCTTAGCAGCTTGCTTGCTTGCTCTCCATGTAATTCCATAAAACATAAGTCTGGCAACACTCCCAGGTTCTATCCAAAGGTTATCTCAGCACTCATGGGAGGAATAATATTGGATCTGTCATAATGAGATAGATTGTCCCATAATGACCTGCCTCAGGAAATTTTAATTGCAATTTTAAGAGCATCTGATTGGGTACAATCCATAAGAATGCTACCCCAAAGGGGCTTTTTCAGGAGGCAACTGGACTTTCTTGTTTTTTCTTTTGAAGAAAAGAAAAGTAGTGCTTTTGAAGCACCTTTGGGACAATCATGACTTGGATGACTGAGAATCTCTACAGACCATTAGAATGCTAGCTTAGAACATTCGTAGGAGAAACTTTTATTTTACCAATATAATTGCCCATGCCTCTATTAGCATCAGATTGGAGAAACTGAAAATTCCAGAACGAATGACGAACCAAAACAATGGATGACTATATTTTTTGCGAGCTAGTTTTCAATGTAAGGCCAAAAGTATTATTCTCAACAAAAGGCTTTTCATGAGTTAGACAACAAATAAATGGATTAGACATATTGTGGAGCTAACTTATAAAATCTAGTGGTCTATTAATCTTTATTTTTAAAGACACTTTAAACTGGAAACATTGCAGGGAAATTCGGTCAAGGTTTATGACAATATATGGACCATTTGTGATTAAATGCATAGTATATAAGGCAGACATTAAAAATTAAATCTGAACTCTATTGGGAAATATTACATAGCAAAATAGGATATGCAGAACAATATATATTGATTTTGAGTAATATTTTTCCTTCACTGCATTTTATCTTGTAACTTATATGTGGACTGCCCTGTTTGATCATTAAAAAATAATAAAAATATTTTCATCTGTATATTCAAATGTTTTTCTCTGTTTCAACAGCTATCCAGAAACAAAGCAATGGTGACTTACTAAAACATCCTCATGGCACATTTTGTGTGCATTATGGTAAAGAGTTTAAAAGATAAACCCACTTCATCTGAGGTATCTTTGTCCATTAAAAATTGTCTATAATAAATTTATTCATTTAGGTGCCTTAACACTTAAATCATCTTTACTATTCTCATAAATTCCAATTTCTTGAAAAGTCTCTTCCTTTTCACTAATATTTTTTGAGATGTTTCTCTGGGAGATCAGGTTTTCTCCAGAATATGATGGATTGGAAAGTCATGATGTGCTGGGGGAAGGAATGGACATGAGATTTTGAAAACTGCCTAGGGTTGCCTTTGGGTGGTATATTAGTTTAATAAATAAATAAATTCAGCCATTTCCTAGCTGATGAAGTTGACATATGTTTCCTTCCAAAGTGAGCTGCCAAGATGTTCTTCTGACTCCTTTTTACCTCTCCAAGCTAATCCTCTCTCCAAATTAGTTGTGGGAAGTAGACTCCCAGCTGGGTAAATTGATACAGAGAGAAAAGCCATGGACTTTTCCCCTGTTGCCTCTTGCTTACTGACAACTAGTATAGAGTATAGTAAACACTCATCTGCTGTTTCAAAAGTTTTTTTTCCCCACTCCCCAAAGTATCTTTCTCCCCCTCTAGTTTCCACTCCCATTACCTGAATTATTAAACAGTAACCCTAGGCCTGGGGTGTCAAACTTGCGACCTGCGAGCCAGATGCGTCCCACATAGCCCCCACCCACCCCCATTTTAATGAATGAGAAAAATGTCATGATACGTCACATGATAATGTGACAATGCGAGTTTGACACTCTCCTATCCTAGACTCTAGGACAGTGATGGTGAACCTTTCGGCACCAAGTGCTGAAAAGGGAGTGTGTATGAACATCTGGGCCACAACCTGGAAGAGGAGCTGCCAGGACACATAGGCACACCCGAAAATGAACTTCCGGTTTCATTTACTGAACTTCCAGTTTCAGCCAGCTACTCTTCCGGGTTTCTAGTGTGCATGCGCACACGATGATCAGCTGCATGCTCACACAGGAAAACGGAAGACTAGCTCTTCTAGTTTCCAGCACTGCTGCATGCAAACAGTCCAGCTAATCATCACGTGCACATGTGTGCCAGAAACCCAGAAGAGGAACGGGTGATGTGCATGTGCCAGGCAACATGGCTCCGTGTGCCACTTTGGTCACATGTGCCATAGGTTCGCCATCATGGCTCTAAGATATCTAAAAGCAAGGGCAAGCCATAACATTTCCTACAACCTAACATTTGGCCAAGTATTTTAATCTTCTGCTGACTTGTTCCAATTTTATTTCTCAGATATATTTATTATATATATATTTATGGTTGAAAATCATGGTAGCTCTTTATTTAGATCACAAAATGTATGCTGTGAGATAAGATGTAATTTTAGAATAACAGAAAGATCACTGAGATCTTTTTCAAGTAGAAGGAAATCAAAGCACTTTAAGGTCCTTACCTAGAGAAAAATACAGAACAATTCTATAAATCTTTCCTTGGATTTAAATCCTATTGTATTCAACAGAGCCTGATTGCCGATAAAGGTTTTTAGCATTATTAGTCATCACAATCTGGACAATCTGTGAATTTTTGATAAATGTTTCTCAAAATCAACAAAATGGTTACCTACCCACACTAATGATTCGCATTAATAGGCTTTTTTAAAACACTGAGAGGGCATTGATGTACTTGCCCTATCATTTATATATAAAGAGATGATACCTCCAATAGAGTATTATAAAATCATTTTTTAAAAAGAACTCATTACTGAAAACTCTTTTTTTTGTCACAACGGTATACACAAACAAATGTCATAGATAAAACAGCATATCTTGAAGAAAATATATATATATATATATATATATATATATATATATATATATATATATATATATATATATATATATATATATATAATTAAAATTATGCATCAACTATATTAATTGGATATAATGAAGGGAACAATAGGACAGGAACTGTAGGCACATTTGTGCTCTTATGCACGCCCCTTATAGTCCTCTCAGGAATGGGGTGAGGTCAATAGTAGACAGCTTTTGGTTGAAGATTTTGGGATTTTGAGTAGAGACTATGGAGTCAGGTAATGAGTTCCAAGCATTAACAACTCTGTTACAGAAGTCATATTTTCTGCAATCAAGTTTGAAGCGATTGACATTTAGCTTGAATCTATTTTTTGCTCTTGTAATATTGCGATTGAAGCTGAAGTAGTCTTTTATAGGAAGGATATTGCAATAGATGATTTTGTGTGTTAAACACAGGTCATGTTGAAGTCGACGGAGTTATAAGTTTTCTAATCCCAGGATTTCAAGTCTGTCAGTATAAAGTATTTTGTTGTTTTCGGAGGAGTGAAGAACTCTTCTAGTAAAATATTTCTGGACTCGTTCTATTGTGTTTATGTCAGAGATGTGGTATGGGTTCTAGACGGATGAGCTGTATTCAAGAATAGGTCTGGCAAATGTTTTGTATGCTCTAGTTAGTAGTGTAGAGTTTTTTGAAAAGAAGCTGTGTAAAATTAGATTTACAACTCTTAGGGCCTTTTTTGCTATGTAGTTGCAGTGGGCTTTGGCATTAAGGTCATTTGATATGAGAACTCCAAGATCTTTGACAGGGTGGGGGTCGTCAATTAGGTAATGTCCATCAAGTTTGTACTTGATGTTTGGGTTCTTTTTTCCAATATGTAAGACTGAGCATTTGCTGGTTGAGATTTGGAGTTGCCAAGTTTTAGACCAATCAGAAATTAAGTCGTTTGACATCATCAGCAAAGCGAACACAATAACTTGAGATTAAGTCACAGAGATCATTTATGTATAGTATGAAGAGTGTTGGTCCAAGAACACTACCTTGGGGAACACCACAAAGTACTTAAATTTCAAATTTTCCTCATTCCAGCAGTGAAGACAAACCTTTTGGACACATTTTAAATTGCCAAATTAGTGCCTGCTAAGCAATTGGCAACTAATGCAGATCTTTCAGTGATAGGCACCATATGATTCTTGTTCTTTCTGATTACCAGACTAACCACTGAATTTTCTCCGAGTTACAATTTCTGGAAACTTTTCAAGGATAATCTTGTGTATCACATGTCCCATGTAAAACACACTGAAGTGGGCAGCAAACAAATTATGTTAAACAAAGCACATAAAAATCATTGGCTCAGGAAAGCTGCTGCACTGTGAATCCAGCAATAGTTAACAACTAAAGAACAATCCTAGGCAATGCATTTTTTTCTTTCAGAGGTAGCATAATATCACCCAAAACAGGATTCGCTTAAATCCTTGAGACAGGTTTTAGCTTTTCCAATACCACGTCTATTTTATTCAAATTAGATTTCATCTTGGTTTCTTTCATCTAGCCCACCATTGAAATTAAACAATATTTCTCAGGGTATGAATATTCATAGACTGGAATAGATCACCCAATGGGTGATCTATAGATATGGATATGTGATCTATGGATAGACATGGCAACCGGTAAGCCATTGGGGACTGGCTGGAATAGGACATGGTAACAAGGTCAGCTAATGTATAGGCGTAGCAGCTAAGTCAGCCAATGAGGGGAACTGTTTGGGAACTGTTTGGGAACTGAAACAGCGTGGAGCCTGGGTGTGGTTTAGCTTAACTGATATGTATAAATATGTGTGCTCCTATTATTGTCCTTCCTTCTATTGTCCTTCCTTCTGAGATTATGCTTCTGGTTCTGAGAACTGCTATTATATTATTACTGGTATTATATATATGTCTTATGTGTTATTATGTATATAAAGAAGTTTTTTATTTAATGAATCCTGCTGCATCAGTTTTTTGTGTGTGCTTTCTGGATGTGATTTCTGCAACAAACTCTGACAATATTCAAGGTTGTTGATTTATTTTAGATGGTGAAAACTAGGCATCACAACAAACTTTTGGTACCTCATTCCAAAGCTCTGAATGACTTCTTTAGCGGTCTCATGGAAGTATTAAAGACAGTAGCAACAAGGTAGAAAATATGTGGTAAACCATAGAACAATAATCTAGTTCTTTATTAGTCTCCCAGGAGCACTATCTTCTAGACACAGCTCGACAGGAAAAATCAAAACTCACTGCCAAGCACTTTCCTACCAGGTGTCACAGATGGATTCCTTGGTTTGTATTAAAAGTCACCAAACGATAAAGAAAAATAATCCATGGTGGCCAAAATGATATCCTATTTTCTACTTTAACCTTGCAATCTAGGTTAAGAGGAATCTGAACAACAATGATACTTGTTAGAGTGAACCTACACCTGATGCTAGTAAGTTAGTTAAGTTCTTCAAAAATTTATTTCACAGAGATTTTAACCTATACACTTATAGTAGAATGTTGGGTCATAAGCCAGTCTGCCTGAAGTACTACTAAAGAAACTATTATTGAACAAGAATTCTTGGCAAATGGCAACCTGCTTTATGGGTATTTTAACAATGCTCATTTCCAGTATGATCTCCTGTTTCATTTTTAAACTGATACATTAGTTGGTTTGCGAAATATAAGACTTAAGTAAAAGTGCTTCAAAATGTGATATGTTACCATAAGCCTAATACTATTTAGTAAAATGCCAACACAGTGGTCATCACATTAGTTAGTCCTCAATTTATGACCACAACTGAGCCCAAATTTGTTGTTAAGCTAGACAGTTGTTAAGTGAGTTTTGCCCCATTTCTTGCCACAGTTGTTAAGTGAATCACTGCAGTGAATCTGGCTTCCCCATTGATTTGCTTGTCAGAAGACCGTAAAATGTGATCACATGACCTTGGGATATAGCAACGGTCACAAGTTGCCAAGCATCTGAATTTTGATCACATGATCATGGGGCTGTTACAAAGGTTGTAAGTGTGAAAACTGGTCATAAGTCACTTTTTTCAGTGCGGTTGTAACTTTGAACAGTCACTAAATGAATTGTTGTAAGTTGAGGACTACCTGTAGTCTCAAGGTTTCTTTTTACAATGCTTTCTGAAGTTTGTCCTGATTTCAAGCAACTATAAGGAATAGCATATGAATGTTCAAATATTTAAAATACTGTATTTAAACATAAGTTTGTCAAATATCCCATTACAGCATAGTTCTTCATGAACATGTACAAATTGAGTTCACTTTAAAAATGTGGCAGGAATCAGTGGTACAAAAAACAGTTTTGATTTTTCAAATTTCTCTTTGAATTTATATGTGTGACTTCTGATGCCTCTGGTGCCTCACCTGAAATGGAAATGAGGACATTGAATTGGTAGTCTTGAAGAGGTGATGTGGCTGTCTGATGAGAAGAGATCAAGATTCTGCCATTGGTACTTTGGGATTATGTTATGGGTTTTTCCTTAGATTTTTCTTCTATGCAATTTTTGTACAATAGGTCCTTGGAACCTGAAAAACTGTGTGTTGTGGCTATTGGATCATTTAAATGACACTACCATTTTCATAACAGGAAAGAAAGATTCCTATTGTACCGCAGTATGTGATAGAGCAATTATTTGTATTAAGAAAAGTTTTAACAAATTTGATATACACACTAGACACACAATACATACACACACATACAGTGAGTGTTAACCCTAAAATACAAATATTAAGTTGCCTTTTCTCATTCATTTCATTCTCTCATTCATCTAATGCCTTTTTTACTATTCTTTTCCAAATAGAGAAAGCCTATGTCAGATAATAATCTTGTATGGGATGCAGCCTCCTGCCTTGCCAACTTCACCTCTCAGTGACCTATGCTTCTGTCCTGTCCAAATACTATACTGATACTTTCTCCCCTAATTTTTTTTTCATCTTTAAAGTATGTCAGGTAGCAGACATAGAAATAGAGAATATCTTCAAACATTGTCCTATGGCAATTCTTTTTTTAAAAAATTTGAATTTATATCCCGCCTTCTCCGAAGACTCAGGGCGGCTTACATTACATTAAGCAATAGTCTCATCCATTTGTATATTATATACAAAGTCAACTTTTATTGCCCCCAACAATCTGGATCCTCATTTTACCTACCTTATAAAGGATGGAAGGCTGAGTCAATCTTCGGCCTGGTGGGACTTGAACTTGCGTAATTGCAAGCAGCTGTGTTAATAACAGACTGCATTAGTCTGTTGAGCCACAGAGGCCCTACATAACTTTAGGAATTAAGTAAAAGTATTTTGCTGAAAGAGTTGAGAGCCAGAGTTTCTCAGAGCAGAGATGTCAATCATGTTACACATCCCCTGGTATCAAGGCTGAAAAATAAAAAAAAACAGAGGGAAAGAGTCCATTAAACTGTATAAAATTGGGCAGGAGGAAATAAACCAACAACATTAAATTACAGTGAGTATAAGAAAGGATTGCATTTCATGTTGCTAGGTATATTGTTTTAGGATGCAATGAAAATTCTCATCTAGCCATGCCCAGTCCACTGTTTTACAAACTTCAGATATTCAAGCCATGCTATGACACAGTTATTGTCAGGATGCCTGGCACTTGTTGATGGAAAGACTTGGAAGGCAGATACATGTGAAGAAGAATATGTGACCGAATCTGATACTTCAAGATCTAACCTGTAAAATACTAGATGATTAGCATAAGGCTAATAAGTAGCATAAGGTTACTAAAACCCAAATGTGGTAGCCCTGTTCAGGCCAAAAGCATTCTCTAGAGGATGTGTTAAACTATATTTTAATAAGAGGCAAACTATATTTGGTTTTATTCTACTTTTTCTTCAAACTGCCCTTACTTATATAGCTTTTTAATAAAATAACTGGCAACAGTATTTAGCTGTCGGATAAAAGATTTAAATGGACAATTTCTTAAATAGAAGCTAATTACTTACTATGTGCACTTAGATGCCACTTGAAAAAACATTTAATTTTGGAGAATGTGATTTTTTTTCTCCAGTTGCTCATAACTTGCCATCTAGCAGCTCTGCAGATGCAAAAATGCCTTTGCTTAAAAGAACTAACATTATCAGCAAAATAATGGCTTTTGTAAATTTTAAATAAATTACATTCATATTATCTAATCAGAATCAGTATTCATCATGGATGTTAATTAAAACTAAGTTTGGATTTGGATTGTATGCTGAAACAATTGAAATTATTTTAAAGGCCCTATCAGCTTCATCCTGTCTTTATGTTGGAGGAAAAGAAATCAGACGACCAAAAATAAATAAATAAATAAATAAAAATACAAAGAGCCTGAGAAGAATTTATGGTAGACAGATAAAGTGATAGTATGTATGTCCCTCTAGTTCAGAGTGTGCCTAGAAATCATGTGAGAAAACTCAAAGAAAAGCCAGTATTATAAGTGTGAGGTGTCATTCCTTTTATTATAGAATTATAGAATGAAAAGAGTAGGGAGGATCTTGAAGATCATTTATGAACAGAGAGGGCTTTGGAAAAGGAATGAGTCAATTATAAAACATGTCTTAAGACTGAAAAAAATTAGTAGAATTTCAGTATTTCTTGTGGAGTTTGCTGCTCACAATCTGTGTCCAAGTGGCTCACAATCTGGTCCAACCCTTTGTTCATTGCCTTTACTATTATAGCACCCTTAACAGATAGCTATCTACTGCTCTCAACATTCTCTAATCCTCACATCTGCCCTTTTGGCTGTTTTGTAAGCCTCCTTGAGTCGCTATGGGCGAATAGGTGACAATATAAATCTAATAAATAAATAAATAAATAAATAAATAAATAAATAAATAAATAAATAAATAAATAAATAAATAAATAATAAGCAGCTGCATCCTTTTCGCTGATGATGTAAAATTATTTAACACCACTGACAATGCTGCTTCCCTACAAAACGACCTTGACTATGTGTCAAAATGATTGCATAATTGGCAACTTCAAATTTCAACTAATAAATGTTCTGTCCTACACATTGGCAATAAAAATCAGAACACCAAATACAAGTTGGATGGAAGCCAATCTCGTAGACGACCGTCACTCTGTCAAGGATTTAGGAGTACCCATCTCAAATGATCTAAACCCCAGAGCTCATTGTAATAGCATTTCCAAAAAGGCAATAAAGTTATTAACCTAATTTTGTGAAGTTTCTTCTCCAGTAATATTGTATTGCTAAGCTATACAAAACCTTTTCCAGGCCAATTCTTGAATACAGCTCATCTACATGGAACCCACACTGTATTTTGGACATTAACATGATTCAGCGGGTTCAGAAGTATTTCACGAAAAGAGTACTCCACTCCACTCTCACAATAGAATTCCCTATGCCACCAGGATTGTTTTTTTAAAAAATATTTATTTATTTATTCATTTTTGTCATAACAGTATATATAAGCATTAACATGAAATAACTATATAATATATAAGCATATATATGAGCATAAGTATGTAATAACTATATTAATTGGATATAATAAAGAGGAACAATAGGACAGAGAATGGTAGGCACGTTTGTGCTCTTATACATGCCTCTTATAGACCTCTTAGGAATCGGGTGAGGTCAATAGTAGACAGTTTTTGGTTAAAGATTTTGGGATTTTGAGAAGAGACCACAGAGTCAGGTAATGTATTCCAAGCATTAATAATTCTGTTACAGAAGTCATATTTTCTGCAATCAAGATTGAAGCGGTTAACATTAAGTTTAAATCTATTGTTTGCTCTTGTATTGTTGAGATTGAAGCTGAAGAAGTTTTCAACAGGAAGGACATTGCAATGGATAATTCTATGAATTAAACACAGATCCTGTCGAAGGCGGAGTTCTAAATTTTCTAAACCCAGGATTTCAAGTCTGGTGGCATAAGGTATTTTGTTGTATTCAGAGGAGTGGAGAATTCTTCTTGTAAAATATTTCTGGACACGTTCACCTGTGGTCCGATTTAAGCATAGTACACAAAATTGTTTGCTACAATATCTTGCCTGTCAATTCCTAGCAAATAGATACAGAAGAAATGGAGGTAATGACATATTTTATTTTCCTGGGCTCCAAGATCACCACAGATGGGGACAGCAGCCAAGAAATTAAAAGATGCTTGCTCCTGGTAAGAAAGCTACGGCAAATCTAGACAGCATTTTAAAAAGCAGAGACATCATCCTGCCAACAAAAGTATGTATAGTCAAGGCTATGGTTTTCCCAGTTGCAATGTATGGCTGTGAAAGTTGGACCATAAGAAAAGCTGAGCACCAAAGAATTGAGGATTTTGAACTATGGTGCTGGAGAAGACTCCTGCGAGTCCCTTGGACTGCAAGATGATCAAGTTGGTTGGTCCTAGAGGAGATCAACCCTGACTGCTCTTTAGAAGGCCAGATCCTGAAGATGAAACTCAAATATTTTGGCCACCTAATGAGAAGGAAGGACTCACTGGAGAAGAGCCTAATGCTAGAAAAGAAGAAGGGGAGGACAGAGAACGAGGTGGCTGGATGGAATCACTGAAGCAATAGGCATGAGCTTAAATGGACTCTAGAGGATGGTAGAGGACAGGAAGGCCTGGAGGAATGTTGGCGATGGGGTTGCGATGAGTCAGACACGACTTTACAACTAACAACAACAAAATAATTATTTGTTGTTGTTTTCATTTTACCTTTCAAAAGAAATAAAAATAACAAGAGCTTCAACGTTATTTACAACATCTTCAATTCAGCAGTTGAGATGGTGGGAGGGATTGGTTCCACAGTTAGAACAATTATTTGGATCATAAGCTAACATTTCAGGTCTAGTGCACATTGCAATTGACAGCTCTGCAAAACTGTATTAAGAAAAATAGGTGTCTTGTTTTTCTCTGCTTTTTTTTCTCTCTGCCTCAGCTCCTCTCAGGGGCACATCATAAAATCTTGACCTGCCAAGCACTGAGAATTTTCTAGCATCAGTTCACAAAAAATATACCAAGGCCAGTGGCACTGCAGTGCAAGGGAAATGAATACCATAATAAAGAACAGCTTACCTAATATTTTTGTCGGTTACTAGTAAATACATGGGTCCATTTTCTGGAATGAAAAAAATCGTAAATGAAAATTGTTATCTTGCTGAATCAAAAACATTTTCTGAACTCAATACACTCCAGGTATGCTGTACTACTACTCCCATAATTTCTGGAGAGCAAGTTTTAAGATATTATGGGAGTTATAGTTCAGAGTTTCAGGAGGTCACCAAGCTGGACAAGTCTCAGTAAAGCATAAACAGAATAACACTTGAAAAGGCTATTTTTCACTATACAAAAATGACCAAAATTATAGAATTTTCATGACAGCAATAAAAGCAATAATCTATCATTCAAACTTACTCCAGAAGGTATCAATATAAAAATATGTAAAAACTTAGAATTAAAACTATGATGGTGAGGAAAGGTAGATAAGGTCCAGTTGTGAGTTGGTCCCTGTTCTGTCCGGTTCTATAGAACTGGTAGTAAAACCGGCGGGAGGCTCTGCCCACCCACCCCGTCATAATCAAGGGGCTTCTGTGCATGCACAGAAGTGTGTGTGTGTGCTCCCATTGCAAACCAGTAGTAAAGTAGAACCCACTCCTGATAAGGTCCCAAATTTAGACTGCACTGTCTGAATGATTTTTATTCAAAAAATACTGCTTCCATAAAAAACCTATAGGATTTGAACATAAACACTAAATTTTCAGTTCAGTCAGAAAGAGTCTGAATGAACTGCAAGCAATTTATATTTCCATAAAAGTAAGAATGTTACTGGAAGCCATTAGTAAGTAAATGAATCAGCAAAGTTTTTATTCAAATTTGAGAGTTTTGAGAGGACTTGACTAGGGGACGCAAGATTGAGGAAGACCCATACCACCCATAGATGCCAAATCCAATCTAATAGAAATCAGTAGAAAAAAAAACTTCTGAATAACAAAGTTGGAAGGGACCTTGGAGGTCTTCTAGTCCAACCCCCTACTCAAGCAGGAGACTCTGTACCAATCCAAACAAATAGCTGTCCAGTTTCTTTCTAAAAACCTCCAGTGATTATATAGCATTAATAAAGTTATGAAAAACATTGCTATTATTATTATTTTCCTCTTTCCTTAACCCCTTTCTCTTTTATGCTTTGTAAATCTGAGAACATAGCTTCTCTGCATTTGTAGCTGTGTTTAACTGACGTTGGCAATTTTGTTTCATTTCCCTAAGTATCTGCCAAAAATCAGAAGGTTAATTAATTTTATTAAAAGGTATTAACTTTTGTGCACTATAGCTCACTTCATCAGATATATGGAGAGGCTAAACTGTTTTAGATTTAAATTTTTGTATAGGTAGGTGGCAGAAAGGAAAGAGAAGATAGGAAAGGAATGCAGATTGCAAGTGACACATGAGGCAACTTCACACACAAAATTAGAGTGGGCATTTAAAATGAATTGATGAAAGGTTGTACATTTTAATAATTTTTCAGTCTGGAAAAAATGACACAAGAATACTGATTTTTGGCTTCCATAGGCTAACACAGCTTTCCTCCTACAATGCTCAAATATTAGCATTTTTATAGATGCCTGTTAAGCTGTCATTGATGTCAAATAAGCTAATTAAGGAATCTTTTTATCTGGGTTACTATGGAATATATATATTTAATTACACCAAGTATAAGTAGTCCTCGGCCTACAACCACGATTGACCCAAAATTTCTGTTACTAAGTAAGATATTTGTTAAATGAGTTTTGCCCCATTTTATGATTGTTCTTCCCATTTATAAAACCAAACCCCATTTAAAATTAGTAGAAAATTTAAAATCGATAAAATTTATATAATTTAAAATTTAAAATTTAAAATTTAAGCCAGCCCCGCGCGAATAAAAAGGTATGTCTTCAGTTCGCGGCGGAAAGTCCGAAGGTCAGGTATTTGACGTAAGCCTGGGGGAAGCTCGTTCCAAAGTGTGGGAGCCCCCACAGAGAAGGCCCTTCCCCTGGGGGCCGCCAGCCGACATTGTTTGGCGGGCGGCACCCTGAGAAGTCCCTCTCTGTGAGAGCGTACGGGTCGGTGGGAGGCATGTGGTAACAGCAGGCGGTCCCGTAAGTACCCAGGCCCTAAGCCATGGAGCGCTTTAAAGGTCGTAACCAACACCTTAAAGTGCACTCGGAAGGCCACAGGTAGCCAGTGCAGTCTGCGCAGGAGCGGTGTTACGTGGGAGCTACGCGAAGCTCCTTCTATCACCCGCGCAGCTGCATTCTGGACTAACTGAAGCCTCCGAGTGCACTTCAAGGGGAGCCCCATATAGAGAGCATTACAATAATCCAAGCGAGAGGTAACGAGCGCGTGAGTGACTGTGCACAAGGCATCCCGATCAAGGAAGGTGAACTACAGTTGTTTAGTTAGTTAGTAACACAGTTGTTAAGTGAATCTGGCTTCCCCATTGACTTTGCTTTGCAGAAAGTCATGAAAGGAGACTGGAACAATCATAAATATGAGTCAGTTGCCAAGCATCTAAATTTTGATCATGTGACCATGGCGATGCTGTAGTGGTTGTAAGTTTGAAAAACAGTCATAAGTCACTTTTTTTCAATAAGTTGTAACTGAACAGTCACTAATGAACTGTTATAAGTCAAGGACTACCCATAGTAGTGAATTCTTTCTAACTGGATGGTTTCAAGTGAAAGCTAGACAGCCATTTCTGGGAATGCTTTAACTTGAATGGAGCAGTGGACTTTATGATAACATAATAATTTTATATTATTATACCACCAGCTGATTCTGACCAATAATACATATAGCCCAAGAGAATAAATAGAATCCATTGAAAATTTACACTGCAGTGGACAGATCATTCCTGGAATCCACTACTTGTGGACTTGAAATACTTGAAATACTTTTCTTCTGAATAGCTGTTTAATAATATTGAAATATTTAGGAAAATTTATGTGAGAGAAGGAGAAGGAAGAAAAGGAGTAGCAGGAGTAAAAAGGAGAAAGGGAAAGAGAAGAAGGAGAAGTAGACTTCGGCAGTAAGCTCATCGATTAAAAATATCTTTAAAACTCAGCATTAAATATACAACTCTGGTAAATTATTTATCCACTTTTTGATATTTTATCTCTATGTTAACTTTTTATTTACCTTTTCAGGGTTTTTTTCTTTCTTACTAAAATAATAAGAAGAAAAGAGAAACAAAAAACTATGTATAAATATTGCTTTGCAAATCCAATGAATTTCCTTTCAAATCATTCATTTGATTTGGGTTATTAATCCAATTTTATTTTTTTAATTTGGACATGTATTTTGACTTGGACATTTAATTTTAATTCGGTCAGTTCAATGTACAGTTCTTCACTGATTCAAAAATAGATGTTGAAATATTTCTGGATCGCAACATACCTGCATGTATAAAATGTTTTCAACTAGTGTAGTGTTGAGCAAAGACTATTTCATAAAGTATTGTCAAGCTGCATGGTTTAACTTTTTAATATAAAAAGAGCATTTAAACTTACTTTGTTAAAAAAAAAAAGTGTGCACCAGCTCTTTTAGAGTTCACTAATCCTATCCTGGTTTCTTAGCACGAACAATTTACTGCTTCAGTTCCTCTCCCTTCTGGCCTTCCACCTCCCTGCTCAGTCTTGCTTGTCTTTTAGTGCCAGCTAGTGTT
Organism: Ahaetulla prasina; assembly: GCF_028640845.1. NCBI lineage: Eukaryota > Metazoa > Chordata > Lepidosauria > Squamata > Colubridae > Ahaetulla > Ahaetulla prasina. The sequence goes on from NC_080540.1 coordinate 265,012,635, forward strand.
ATTCTTATTTCCAGATTTAATTCTAAATTTTCATTTTCTTGAAGCTATAAATAACCAATATAGCCCAGAAAATTCCTATATAAGAATTATAATCAATTTATATCAAAATATTGGCAAGATTCTGAGATCCTGAAATCTCTTGATTGGATAAGCTAATAATTAAAAAAAGTTTGCTTTTGTTGAAATTATGAAGGTATTGGTAGGTTAATTTGGAAAGAAGAATTCTAAAACTAAATAAATTAGATTTTGCTGAGTCTCTATTTAGGTGATCTCCTGCACATGGGACAGTCATTTTATTTTATTTATTTAATTTGTGAAACATGTACAAGAAAACCGATATAAGTATAAACATGGACATGAACACAGGAAAAGAGTATGAATAAATGGTGACAGAAGGACAGGGATGGTAGGCACGCTCATGTGCTTATGCATGCCCCCTTACAGACCTCTTAGGAATGGGTTGAGGTCCACTTTAGACAGTTTAAGGTTAAAGTTTTGAGGGTTTGAGGAAGTAACAACAGAGTCAGGTAGTGCATTCCAGGCATTGACCACGCTGTTGCTGAAATCGTATTTTCTGCAATCGAATTTGGAGCAGTTTACCTTGAGTTTGTATCTATTGTTTGCCCGTGTATTATTGTGGTTGAAGCTGAAGAAGTCATTAACAGTTAGGAGATTGTAGCAGATGATTTCAGTTTCATTTCATTTCAGACAATTTCAGACAATCTCAGTCATGACCTGGATGACTGAAAATCTCCATAGATGATTATATGGGAAGATTCAGCAGATGGAGAATAACTTTCTCTATGGACCATTGCTGTCTAGATGGAGTGAAAAATCTGTTATGGCTTGGCAGATATTTGGAAGGCCATCTCTAACTAATGGACAATCGTTCCTTTACATCTTTTTGATATATTTTGGTGCTCTGTTTCAACCAGTAAGGGAGATAGAGTTCTTCACTTTCCCACCCTCCCACCCCTTCCAAAAGCACACGTACAGAAACTGCTTCCAGTGGTATGAAATGAATTATCCAGATGAACAATTTGAGCTTCTTTGCCCTGTTAATACAGAACAATTGCCTGTACAAGGAAAAGTATCTTATGAAGTGAAAACTGTACAAGCATGATTCTTGATCTCCCTCTTGATGTTCAGTTTCTATCTGAAATGACTGAGTAAATCAAACTTAGCTGTCCTCAGGATTTCAGGTTATATCACAGCACGGAGTCACATTCAGAAAATGCCAACCATTTTCTCTTTCTAATAACAGAAGCTGCCCACTAGCAGTTGTTGTTTTCTGTAACCCTGTGTTCAAGAAATATTTTTCTATCAATATCACATTAGAGAGGACTCTTTCTTATGGAATTCTCAAACTGCTGTCAACCAGTGATTTCAAATAACAAAACAGTGTAGCAAAAATCAATATAGACTTCAGCTTGCAAGACAATTTGAAACCTGCTGCTGTTTTAATGGTAGGATTGCTCCTTTACCTCCTCATAGGTAATATAGCTATGTATCTCCTTTACAAAATTGGTACAGATAGAAGAAAATATTTCTAGCTCAGGGATGAACTATAGAGTCTTTGGTGCTTCTGAGATTGGTAGTTTTCTTGCAGATGTTTCATTACCAAACAAGGTTACATCATCACAGTAAATCATTCTGAACTTACTGTCTGAAAGATTCTTCAGACAGGTTATAAATGTGTAAAATACAGCCACATATCTTTATTCATGTGCCACTCACTGCTGAAACTTGGTAGTCAAACATTACAACACTAAGAACAGAATTCTGCATGACTTTGTCTAAGTCAAATGATCATTAATTATTTCATTTTACAATCCCCTTCATCAGGTATAGCTATTTGCCTGAGGGAAAGGACTAGTTGTAATAAATTGCAGTAACATACGGACAAGAATAAAATATAATAAAGTCTGATTTCTTTATTATGAATTTCCACAGGTGATCATCTACTCAGGCACACGAGGTTTGATGTGACTTTAATTAGACAAATGTAATCAACATGTACAATAAAAAAAAGGAAGAGCAACAAAACAAAACCCCCAGCGTTTTGTGGGCCATAGAAAGGGGGAGATTTTGAAAGCTTTAAGGTAATGTCATTTTAATAATTCCCATAGCAGGAATATTTTCTGTTATGAAAATATCTAAGAAAATGAAAGAAAATCATGCAAGCAGTCACAAAGACTCTTCCTTCTCATCATGCTCCCAGCTCAAGTTGTCCTTTGCAACTGAAGGGAATTGAAGTCTGAAAAATTGGAATATGGGCAAAATTTGAAATTGGCATATTTCCCCCCCTCAACGTACAAACTAGTAATAAATAAAAGAACACAAATTTCATTTAAGAAAATATGAATCACACGTATTAGTTCTGATTTGTAAGTTAGCAATGTGATAATTTTGTGCTGTTTTACCTTTTTAAAAAAAAAAAAAAAGATTGTTGTCATAATCATTTTCTTTTATTTCAGACACAGAAAATACTGTTATCTTAAAATGGAAACTAAGAATCATTGCTAGTTAAATATAGGCCTCTACTTTCCATGATTACACCAAGACTTCTTTATTTCACGATTCTTTGGAAAGCCAAGGGTCACTGCATTAAATAATATAATGGATTATTTTGTACATTAAATATTTTTTTTCTGGTGGAAAACCAATTTAATGAGATAATTAGCCATTGAGATTTGTGTTTCTTTCCATAATTATTACAAAATATGCCAAACCACGTAAAGGAATTAACGGTGGTGAAGTAATTACAGCTTAAGAAATCATGAAGGTTTCTTTGCAAGATATAAAAAAAATCACAATGGTTTCTGCAGTTGTTAAACAAAACATCTTAAAACAATCTATTTACTATCTACAGAATTCTGGAAGAAGTTGATACTGGGTGTAGCACAAATTGTATCCATTCATGAGATGAAGCCGTTTATTCCCTGGAATATTGTTCTAGGCATTACAAGACAAGGTCAAAAAGCTTTCTGAATAGCAAGAGACTAGAGAATCCAGTTTCAAATATTTATTTCAAAGGAAAATTCTGTGGCTATGGTACAAATCTCCAATAGTAGGAGAGGAGGGAAAAGATCAGAATCCCAGCCATTCCAGTTGGGTGATTCTGGAACTGCAAGATACAAACCCTTTCATATCCTCTAAATTACTCCTAGCTTAGCAAAAAAGGGTATCTAGAACATTGAATTTGAAAAATTATAAATGCATTAAGGGACTAGATGGACTTGAAAAGAATCTCTTGATACTATTCCAATAAACTGTGTAATTGGGAATATGCTTCATTGCTTGCAGGAAAATGGATGAGAAAAAAATGTGAGAAAATGTGTTTTTGTTTAAAATAGAATAGAATAGAATAGAATAGAATTTTTTATTGGCCAAGTGTGATTGGACACACAAGGAATTTGTCTTGGTGCATATGCTCTCAGTGTACATAAAATAAAAGATACGTTCATCAAGGTACAACATTTTCAACACAATTGATGGTCAGTATATCAATATAAATCATAAGGATTGCCAGCAACAAAGTTACAGTCATACAGTCATAAGTGGAAAGAGATTGGTGATGGGAACTATGAGAAGATTAATAGTAGTGCAGATTTAGTAAATAGTTTGACAGTGTTGATGGAATTATTTGTTTAGCAGGGTGATGGCGTTCAGGAAAAAACTGTTCTTGTGTGTAGTTGTTCTGGTGTGCGGTGCTCTATAGCGTCATTTTGAGGGTAGGAGTTGAAACAGTTTATGTCCTGGATGTGAGGGATCTGTAAATATTTTCATGGCCCTCTTCTTGATTCGTGCAGTATACAGGTCCTCAATGGAAGGCAGGTTGGTAGCAATTATTTTATCATTATATCATTATATATTTGATAAAGTATCATTATATATTTGATAAAGTATCATTATATCATACTGATATAATGATAATGATACTTTATCAAATAGTTTGTTTCAGACAGAGAATGGGAGTAGTAGGTCTCAATATATATCACTCTTGTTAAACTGATATATTATTATTCTGAAAGAATAGTGAAAAATCTGCGTAACAGACATCACTGGAAGATGACAGTTTGCATTACAATATAAACAAAATTACAAGTTTAGGACATTATATGTTGCATCATGCAAATATGGTTGGTATAAAAGCAACGTTCTCTGATTTATTATGCATATGTTAAAACTGAAAATTTATAATTCATGCCCATCTTATATTGCTAAGCTATATAAATTTATTTTCGTGACAGCTCAGTTTTTCTAAAAAAATGAAATTAATTTTAATACTGAATTAGAACAAGATTTTGTCAATTTTTTTTAGTGTAAGGACCCCTAGTGTAACTTTATTAACAAGGAGAGAATAAAGGTTCAAACTACTAAAATAATTATCTGATGTGATATGGTAATGTGGCTCTTTGAATATGAACAGCAGAATGATTTTTTTCCTATGTTTGGGTAGGGATCGGGGATACCATAAAAGACTACTAGTACTATTACTAGTACCATCACTACTACTACCAACAATAACAACCCCCACTGGGCACTAGCTTAATATGGTTGTGAGAGTTGTGTACTCTGAGGAAGATGAGATCCGTGCTAAAGGTTGAACAATACAGAACAGGCATCAATAGAGAGCCAGCCAACAAATTTCTCTCCCATAAACAATATGGCGACACATAATTTACAAAAACCCATACCAGATCTGTCAGTGCCTGGTCAAGAAGGATAGTGCTAGGTGTTGGAGTTCCTGGATATCTGATGATAAATGGGCTATAGGAGTCAGGATTGCACGTTAGCAGTTGCAAAAACTGTTATCAATCATCTGGAGTGGCCAAGTTCTTGTAAGTCAAAAGTAAATCTACTCGTGAGAGCCATTTCATTCCCATCCTCATAATGTTCTGAAAGCCTTTGATAAACTTGGTTATTTACCCAGACTAGGTAACTCCCTCATCTGTGATGTTTGATGTTTGCTTTGGGGTTTCTTTGGATTGCTGTTTAATAATTAATTTTAATTATTTTGTACCTTTCTGGTTGTTTTTTTGTATTTTGTTGTACTGCTCAAAGTTAATTGAAGTTGGATAGAATCTAAATTGAATTTAGAAATAAAAATAAATAAACATGCAACTACTGTGATATGATTCAGAGCATTTTATAATGACTCATTAAACATATAATGAAAAGATTTTTTGATTGAAATATAGCTAACAGCAGGCTTGAAACTGGGAGACTATAAGTTCTAGTCCTGCCTTATTCAACGAAGCCAGCTGATGTCTTGGATCAGTCTCTCTTTCTAGCCCTAGGAAGGAAGCAATGGCAAATCAATTTTGAAATGGATCAAGAAAGCTGCAGGGACATGTCCAGGTAGACATCAGGAGTCCAGACTGATTTGAAGAATCTACCTATATACAGTAGTGGCCAAAATTGTGGAAACCTTTTGGGAAAAGTGTATTTTCTAAAACTAGCTAATAACACCACTTTTTTTGGAGTAGTACCATAAAATTATATATCAATGGAAAGATAATTTAATCAAGAATGTAATGCAATAACTTTAATGAAGGATTTGCTATTATAATAGCAATTACAGTATAAAGAAGAAAAGTGAAACACATAGAGAAAACGAGATATACAAAAATTATCACCATAGAAAAAATGAGATATACAAAAATTATCACATCAGTTAATACTTAGATAACCTTGCGGTCTTACAACATCTTCCCATGGAGTGAACAGTGGTGAAATCCAATTTTTTTTATTACCAGTTCTATGGGAATGGCTTGGTGGGCATGGTGTGGCGTGGTGGGCGTAGCTTGGTACAAGTGGCAGGGGAAGGATATTGCTAAATCTCCATTCCCACCCCACTCGGTGGCTAGCCAGAGGTGGTATTTTCTGCTTTTCCAAACTACTCAAAATTTCCACTGTTGGTTCTCCAAACTGCTCAAAATTTCCACTGCCAGTTCTCCAGAACCTGTTAGAACCTGCTGGATTTCACCCCTGGAGTGAACCAAATCTTTTAGTTCTGCAGCTGTTATTACGTGAAACCAAGATAGAATGATTGCTTCTATTAACTGGGTTTTATTGTTGGGTTGCTTCTGACTAACAAGTTTCTTTAGTTGGCTCCATAGATTTTCAATTGGGTTAAGGTCTGGGCTATTGCCAGGTCATTCCAGCAGTGGAATATGATTATCTTGAAATGCAAAAAAAAAAAAAAGGTGCTGTTATTAGCTATCAAACCTCAAAAATACACTTTTCCCAAAAGGTTTCCACAATTTTGGCCACTACTATACTAAGGATTTTTTGCAAGTAACAAAAATAATAATTTATAAATGATATGAAAGTAGACATAAGGGAAACATGCACAGCTGTGATAATGGCCACAAAAGAATTCAATAAGATCGTGTTAAACTTCTTTTATTTGCAAAGATAGTTATGTAAAAGGAAAAAAATGCATTATCATGATAGTGTGAATCAAGTTGCCTACAGATTATATAACTGTTGAAACATCTGAGGAATCTCTCTTTCTCTCTCTTCCATTTTCTTTCTCTTTCTTAGAATTATATATAGCAAATTGTTTTTCTCACAAGAAAATTGTAAGGGAAAAATATGTTTTTTGCTGGTGAGCAGTTTCTGCTGTATAAATGCAACAAAATGACAATGCTGTCAGTTACAAATATTGCTTACACTCTTACAACATTACTGAACATTCCTTGTACATGGAAATAGGTTATTCATTCTATTTCAATTGTTTTAAAATGTTTTCTGTTTGGAGTTTAGTAGTATACAATGCAATTATAAAAAAATCCACTTGATTGGGAATATTGTGGAAAATATGAAGGGAAAAGAGTACTGCTTTGTATGGTTTACAATATGGGAATTAAAACATGGCTTATAGGCTGGATGGAGAACTGAGAACCTGCCAGCGATTGCTGTATTACAAATCTTAGCACCAAGAAAAGCATATAGAAAATAACATTATTAGACTATTCAACCATAATTACTACCAATTAATTGGCTGTATTGAATGGGCATCATTGGAGTTATAGTAGCTAAAGGGTATGATGTTTTAGAAAATGATTGAGTATTTCTGTTGTGAGGTATTACACATATAATGCTGACATGTCATCAGCAGTATCAGTCTTGAGAAAAACAATTGTTTGTCTTAAAGTCTGTAGAGATTCTCAGTCATCCAGGTCATGGTTGTCCCAAAGATGCTTTTTCAGGAGGCAACTGGACTTTCTTGTTTTTTCTTTGAAGATGTTTCGCTTCTCATCCAAGAAGCTTCTTTAGCTCTGACAAGATAGTGGGCAAACTATATAAATACTTTCATTCCCCACTATCCTGTCAGAGCTGAAGAAGCTTCTTGGATGAGAAGCAAAACATTTTCAAAGAAAGAACAAGAAAGTCTAGTTGCCTCCTGAAAAAGTATTTTTGGGACAACTGTTTGCCTTATGATTCAGCTAAAAAAAATCCTCACAGTATATGAATTACAAACTTGATCATATTGTCGGCCAGATCATGATATATCATGATGTTTTTTGCTTTTGTGGAGCTGGGGTGGGTGTGGCCTGTGAGGCTCTCAGGCCGCCAGGTGAGAGGCCTGAGTTAGAAAATAAAATAATGGTCATGGTGGTAGGCCAGAGATACTACCTTGTTATGACACAAATATTAGATATTGTGTTTTTCACCCTAATTTTCTATTACAAGAATGAAATTTTAGAATCAACCTCTATTTCTTTCTTCTATCTGATATTATTATGGATCACACCTGCTGGATACTAATTCTTTTGATCATTTGATGAAGTAAAAGTAGCTGGTTGAATCCCACGTTAGTCTTTTTTACCAGGAATAAAAATTGCATGAGTTGTCCAATAACAATTGTACACAAAGTACAGAAAATATTCTACTCATGTGGAGCATTAGTTTGCAATCTGTCCATTTATCCATAGAAGAAACTTGGTTATCAGTGATCCAGTCAAGTGTTAAGAAGAATTTCATTTCATATTCACACCTAATCAAGAATCTGGCGAAGTAGGAGAAAGGTAATTTATCTCCTCTCTTGGGTGGATAACTGTACTGGGGAAAAATGAGAAAGGTATTATGAAGGTTTTAAAAGAACAGAGACTAAATATACTAAGTATATTTCTTCTTCTTCTTCTTCTTCTTCTTCTTCTTCTTCTTCTTCTTCTTCTTCTTCTTCTTCTTCTTCTTCTTCTTCTTCTTCTTCTTCTTCTTCTTCTTCGGATAGGAAGACTTTCACAGTTTCTCATGTTTACTTTCAAGAGCTTCATTTCCTGCCTCAGAGTTATTATCCTGGAAATTAGAGGATGGAGAAATTGAGTGCTATTTTGCAACCCTGGAGTCACTACAGGGGTGCAAATTGGTGACATTTTTTCTGACATTGTTTAGATGAGATATTGTAAGTGTAATACAAATTCTAAGAGGAATTCGACATTTTAAAAACTGTGGATTTCCCCAAACTGAAAATAAAGTGGTAGGATTCAGCCAGTTCTGTCTGGATTGCATAAACAGGTAGCGGCGACTGCAGGAGGCTCCACCCACCTGCCCAGATGTAATGTGTGACTGTGCATACGCAGAAGGCTGTGCACATGCACAGAAGTGGCACATGCAAGTGAAGCGTGCGCGTGCTCACATTTGCAAAACAGTAGGTAAGGTAAGTAATCCCACCTCTGCTTTTAACACAATTAGCTTTGAAGACATTAAGATATGTATATGGTTACCCAACAGAATGTTCTTAATGCTTGATTATTTAGAGGAGAGTTGCCTTTACCTTGATCAATGACTGCAAAGCTACTAAGTTTTTTTTTAACTTTTTTTACTTCCTCATTAGGACTTGTCTTTCATATCTATGCATATGACTTCAACATTATTGTTATTTGTTACCAGAGGTAACAAAAGAAACCCCTGCTAAGATACATAATTCTGTCAAACAAAAGGTATTTTGTGATTGGCTATATTTTTAAGCTGCCCAACAATAAGAATTCTCTTGCCAGGTTATACAAAGCTGGTAAGAAAATAAAAACTGGTAAGATATGATAATAGCCTTAAAAAAATAAATACAATAGAACATAAAGTCACTATCTCAATAAAATGCAGGCACCAAAAATTTCAAAACTAAATCCTCAAAATTTATATCATACTAAAGTGAAAAATCTGTACATAAGGGAACCATTTATTTCTTTAATGACTTACCTCATCACAGAATCTTCTTCTCAAAGAAGACAATGCTGTAAAATCACAAGGCAAAGCCTGTCACCATAAAAACCTGTATGTGATTTAAAAGCCTATTATGAAGTCATAATATAAAGAAGACAAATAATTGAGCAACACAGGACCAACAATAGCTAAGAAAGAATATTCGAAGTGTGCAGCTTATTTAATGAGATTTTCCTTTGCTATTAGTTTCACAGTTGTTCAAAAATTGTTTCTTTATAAAGAACAACATCTCCTTGTGCAACAGGCCTGAATGAAATTTTGGTAGTGTGAAGAAAGAACAAAGATGGTTTTGTAGATTAAAAGCAAACAGTGAGGGCTGGACTTCTTATTTCTCTATACAATAGAACATTACAGAGGCAGCCTTGTGTATAGCTTGTTGTTTCTGCAGGACCCTGGGTGAACATAAGATAAAAACTGTTGAAGGGTCATTTTAGTTCCACATCCAATTTCTAAGTGGGCAGGACAAATTATTCTCAATAAACAAGCTACATGTAAAGCCAATAGCTTCTGTTCATTATTTGTCCTTTAACATCTCTATTAAAAAGCAACCTATAATGGTGGAACAGACATTAATTTATTTGCTTATATATGGTTTTTTAAGTGTGTTTCCTTATTTATTATGAACACATTTATTTCAGCAACATTTGCTTTTCCTTTGTTTTCTTCATTTTGGATTTTTTTTAAAAAAGTTACTCTTGTAGCTTCCTTGATCCCGCTCATTAACTATACGCCACACTCTGAAGCTATTGTGCTTTTTGTAATTTAAATATATCTTAGTTTGTTTTGCAAGAATGGCTTTAGAGTTTTGAGGGCAGGACTATTGTGAATTTATACTTATATATTTTTGTTATAGCTCTTTGAGATTTTTTTTAAAGCTAGGTTTGAACAGTAAGGTAACATCCAAACGGTACTATTCCTTAAAAGCAGATCTCTCAATGCAAGAATCTATCTGCAAAAATTCTTCTCCTGCTCCTTCCATTATGTCTGCCTGCCTGCCTGCCTGGCTGCCTGTGTGAAACTGTGTGAAAGAAATAAGAAGAGAGAGAGAGAGGGAGGGAGGGAGAGGGAGAGGGGGAGAGAGAGAGAGAGACTGTCTCCTTTCATCTACATTTAATCTGGTAAGATTTCCTGCAGTTATTATCTAGGAACTTAATAAAACCTGTGTTTTGCTGCACCAGATCAGTAGAACGCAAAACAGCATTTTATCTGAAATGTATTCTCTACTCCTAAAGCTTCTAATTTTAGACTGTATGCCATAAATTCAATATTCATGTTTTCAAAAGATTCTCCTCTAGACATTGAATCAAGTATTGAGTACATTCCACTTAATGTCAGACCAAGTATTCCTCAAATCTCATTTCCCAGGGCTGTGCAGACAGGCAGCTTCTGTGATTTTTGAATTAAGCAATATGAATGCTAGTGTTGTGCTGTGTTGACTAGGATTGTGATGTGCCACCATTCTGTGTGGCATTTCAGGAGGTTACAGAATTTGAGATGAGTTGTACTATTATTTAAAGCATTAACTCTTTTCTGTTAAAAACGGGAGGTAAAGAATTCCCACGAGTATCTGAGGTAAGGTAAATGAGGTCAAGATAATTTCTCTCCAAGACTGATTTATATTTTAAGAGGTCATCCCATCCTCTTTCTATTCTTTTATGTTATTTCATGCAAGCTAACTTTGACAAGGACACCCACCTAGGTTTTCGTGGCATAAACTTCAATTACATATAAAGAGCAAGGAAGGTTTAATCTTCTACATTTCTAAGCTTATCTCAGAGCATATATCTTCGTTTCTGTTACAGGCTGGAATAGAGTTCCAGAGTTCCTTCCCCTTTGGGCTCATTGGAGAGTTATTACTCTTGAAACTTGGCAGCTTCTGTGTTCCTTATTTGTTCAAGCTGCTGTTTCATTATCTACTGAAAGATATACATGGAAAAAGATATGTATAGGTTTTTTTATTGTTGTTTTTAACTCAAGAAAAGCTGAGGTGGAATGTGGAATCTTAACTTAAAAATAGATCATACATCTTTTTAGCAGGCATTTGAGTTTCCTATAATATTCATATTGAACCAACTGTTTTAGTTTGATTTATTTAAAACTTAAACATAATAACAGAGTGGGAAGGGACCTTGGAGGACTTCTAGTCCAACCCCATGCTCAGGCAGAAACCCCATATATCTTCATTTGGTATAGGTCATTTTCCAGCAATGTATGCAACTTGATTAATTATTTTATTTTTTTAGGTATTTATTGCTCCAGAAGCAGCCTCTTTGTAACTACCTTTGGATCCTGTATTAATCTGTAATTTATATTTACCAGAAATGGAAAGGTATGAGTAAATTGTATTAACTTCTTCAAAGAGCCATTATTTTAATTCCGTACTGGACTGCAGTAGAATGACCATCATATTTTATTTATTTATTTAAGCATTATTTGCTTCTTCCTATAAAATGTATTGAAGCATACATTTTATTGTATTGAAATTCTAAACAGATTTGAGGTCAATAATTAAACAATAGCATAATAAATGTGACTGTCAACTGGCTAATACACAAGTTAAATTTGAGTCAGTAATATAATGAAGCTACCAAAAAGGCAAATGCTATCCTGAAATGTATGAACAGGAGGCGTTAAATGTTGTGACCTAGGCCCAAGTAGTTATTACCAGACACAATCAGTCCTAAACAAACGTATTTTATTAGGACAGCTGAGAATTACTTCATTCTCAGCTTAGTCCAAATTAATTCCAAAACAAATCCTTCAGAAAAAGTCCTCTGGCCTTATCACAAACCTTTGTTTTCTTTGGCACCCTGCCAAAGACTTTTCTTGGCAAAGCCCCATGAAGTTCAGAAACAAGAAACACTGATTAGAAACAAATGTAGCAACATTGCTTTCCTACAAAATGCCCAAAGGCCATTGCTGCTCTTTTAAGCCTTATGGGAGGGCCAATCAGCTCCTCGCCTTACTCCTGAGTTGTCCTTTTTGCTTTAGCTGCTTTTGCCTTCTGGCAGCTCTTCAGTTGTGTGCACTAGGAACAGGCTCCTACTGTTCCTCTGCCTCTCTGCTGTCCACCTCTGGAGGCTCCAAATCCGCACATCAGACAAGGGTTCTGCCTCCAACACAAAACCCTCATCCAGGCCTTTCCCTGACTCCAGGATTGACCTATTGTCCTCCCCAACCTCCTTACTGTCTGACTCCGCTGCCAGCTCCACAGGCTGCTGGTGGACCACAACATTAACACTCCAAGCTAGACACCAGGAAATGATAGGTTCTAATCCCACCTTATGCAGGAAAGCTGGCTTGGTGGTTTTGGGCCAATCATTCTCTCTCTTAGTCCAACCTACCTCATAGGAATGTTTTTGTGAGGAAAATAGAAGGTATATTTGCTGTTTTGAAGCAAGATAAAAATGAATAAATAAATAAATCATGGAGAAAATGTTACAACAGGATGGGACTAGTCAGGCAACTGGATAAATCAGTATCTCTTAGTAGACTTCATTATGGATGAAAATAATTCTGTATTTATTTGTTTATTTCAATTTAAGCACTGCCCAACTCCAAATGACCTTTGGATGGTATGTGTTACAGGAAGATCTAAGTGTATCTTAGAAAAATCTTAACAGTAACAGAATTAAGAGTGATACACATGACTGAGGTATCACCATTGGTATTCAAGTAGAGCCTACCTAGCCATCTGCTGGCCAAGATCCTTAATTTGGATCCTTTAATCTGGATATAAAAACTTCTCACAATCACATTGCTGATTCAAATAATACTTACTGACTACTCAAAGTTTTGTTTCCCAATTATATATTTTTAAAATACTGAAGCAGATGGCAAAGGGTTTAACATTATAGCACCCCACTTGATCTCTCTTTAGTTTGATGACTTGTTGAGTTACTGATGGTGAACAATCAATTGAAGTTGAAATTGCCAACTTCTCTCAGAGCAGCCAAATTGTTGAGTAAAAACTTCAGTCAGTTATGCATTCACTTAAATGATAGGCTACCTAGCCTACATTTCACTTGCTTACTAATCAGAATGTCATTAGAAACTTTCTCAAAGGTTTGCTGAATCATGATACTGTATATCACATGCTGTCAATTTTCTAAAGAAGTTAATCAGATCAAAAATGAGATATGTCTCATGCTGATCTCTGGTAATTCATACATTGTTTTAAAGTTGCTATAGATAAATCTTTTTATGAAGAATTTTCCTCAGTCTCCATGTCTGTTTAAAAAAAATATTGTACAGGCACAAAGACGATTTGTTTTTCTCACACAAGACTGTTTTATTGTACAAAATTAAACCTCTAGCTTATTTTACTATTTTCCCATTACTATAAGTTTACAACTATTTCTAACCTTAAATTTCTATCTCTCAGTTCTATTCCTATGTTCCTATTCCAATGTGTATAATCTTATAGGGTTTTATCTTACTTATTTCTTAGCTCTTCATTTTCTAAATGTTTGCCTTTTCCCCAGGACTTTAGCTCTTGTAGTTTTTTGCACTTGTGTCAGAAGCACTGAGGAGTTTCTGGGTTGAAAGGAATAGCAGGTGACATTACTGTTGCCAAGGGGATGTCCAGTTGGGGGCTCCTTTCATGTTCCTCGCAGAAACTGAAATGAAGGACAAGAACTGTTGTAGTCAATCTCAGAATATTTAAATATGAAGGTTCACTCCTTTATAGACTTCCTAATGAATGATTTTCCCTCTTCCCTACAGTCTTCTGTTCCTGGAGCAGGTTTGTAGAGCTTTGCATCTGGGTTGCTACAGGGACTGTTCTTGGCTTTGCAGACTTTCCTGGTTTTAGTTCTGGTCAGATTTTCTTCCCCTGGTTTTCAGCTCTAGCGCTCAAATGTCTTGCAGATCCAAGAACTGAAATTTTATCTTGTCAGAAGAGAAATGCTGAGATCCTTGCCTCTTTTCTGAGTATCGCTATCTTCCGGTCATAATTCCTTTCTTGACACTCTCACATATATGTTTGCTTTCAGTTCCCTTTTTATAAAATAAACTCTCCAATAAAGGAAAGGATTTGGCTGTGTTAACCCTCCTTCCCAGGTAGCATCAATACTCCCAGGATTCCAATAATCCCAGGAAGGAAAAATGCCTGCTTATTCCAGGTGATAAGTCCACTTTTCTTCACAGAACACCAGTTTTTCTTTTCCAAGATCCTCCTTCCATCTAAAGAAGATACACACATACTAAGACAGATATAGATGCTTTTGTTTACAAAGGATGCTTTCTTTGACAACATTTGTGGTCGAATCTGCTATTGTTTATGATTGTGCTAATGTTTTCTCTTAATGGCTTCTTAATGAGAAGGAAGGACTCATTGGAGAAGAGCCTAATGCTGGGAAAGATTGAGGACAAAAGAAGAACAGGACAGCAGAGAATGAGGTGGCTGGATGGAGTCACTGAAGCAATACATATAATCTTAAATGGACTCCAGAGGATGGTAGAGGACAGGAAGGCCTGGAGGAAAGTTGTCCATGGGGTCATGATGGGTTGGACACAACTTCACAACTAACAACAACAATGTTTTGTCTTCTTTTTCTTTGGCTTAGCACAATATATAGCTCTCCTTGCTGGATCACCAATTTCTCCAGATAAATCAGTACATTCTCCATGTTTTATCCTTGAGCTTGGAGCTCACATTTTCAGTGAACCAGTGGTGAAATTATTTGAAACCCACCACTGGTTGGCTGCATAGATTTTCAATTGGGTTAAGGTCTGGGCTATTCCCAGGCCATTCCAGCAGTGGAACATAATTATCTTGAACCCCCACCCCCCAAAAAAGTGGTGTTATTAGCCATCAAACCTCAAAAATACACTTTTCCCAAAGTTTTTCCACAATTTTAGCCACATTGTAAGTGTTGACAATTCTGTTATCCATTTTGGTCACCATTACTCTAAGCAGTTGATCAACTTTGCTTTGTTTAGTAGGAAAAAACAATATATCATAAGATTAACTTTCAGTGCAGCAAGTCTGATTTTATTTATTTTTTGTATAATCAGAGTAATTTTTTAAATAATTACACATATTTTAATATAAGCTCAACCTCTCAAGCTTTATTGTTCTGAAAAACTTAGGGCCCATCTGGAACTTCCAGAGCATATAATGCTTTGATCATCAGGAGACATTTTGCACATCAGTTTAAAGACTGTTGTTAAGCTGAAAGGTTGGAAAGTTGAAAGGAAATAATTTTTAATAAGCTTGCACAGCATTCAGTGCCCAAGGTGGATTCTTTTCTTGTAGCACGTTTTGACATTTAGATTTGTACCAGCTTTCCCTTCACCAATATGATAATTGCAGGTATCACAGGAAAAAAAAATCTATCAGCCTTTTTGTTTTTGAATGTCTAAATGGCATGAGTGTGTAAAGTGGACTTCACTTAATCGTATTGGACAGCACTAAATAAAATTTAGTGCTACCCATTGTTCTTGACTGGCAAAGTTTCTAAGAGCTAACACAAGTTGTTTTTATTTAAAATTTTTAAATAAATAAATTTTATTTTATTTAAATAAATATTTAAATAAATTTGAATAAATGTTTTTATTTAAATTTAAATTTTTATTTAAATACTAAACTAATCAACTACGCCGCCTTCGACATGACCTGAGTTTAACTCATAGAATCATCTATTACAAAATCCTTCCTATCGAAGACTACTTCAGCTTCAATTGCAACAATACACGAGCACACAATAGATTTAAACTTAATGTTAACCGCTCCAATCTTGATTGCAGAAAATATGACTTCAGTAATAGAATTGATAATGCTTGGAATACATTACCTGACTCTGTGGTCTCTTCCCAAAATCCCCAAAGCTTTAACCAAAAACTGTCTACTATTGACCTCACCCCATTCCTAAGAGGTCTGTAAGGGGCGTGCGTAAGAGCACAAACGTGCCTACCGTTCCTGTCCTATTGTTTCCTTTTGTTATATCCAATTAATATAGTTATTACATATTCGTACTCATATATATGCTTATATATTGTATAGTTATTTCATACTTATGCTTATATATACTGTGTGACAAAATAAATAAATAAATAAATAAATAAATAAATAAAAGAAAAGTACATCTACAACACTATTAATAAAGCACTGCAGTCTCTAAATTGATACACGTAGCAGTAAAGAAATTTTAAAAAGGAAAAGGGAGGAAAGCCTAGAAATTAAATTATAAATAGGGAAAGCTCCAAAATCTTTGATCGTATTATTCAGAGTCTTTTTCCCAATTAAATATTGATATATCGGCCACAATTCATGATACCTGAATTCCTAAACACATAGAGTATACAATGAGAGAAGACAAAAGAGAAAAATAAGAGTCCATGTGATATAGTGATGTAATGGTTAAAGTGTTTGACTAGGGGCAGGGAGAATCCTTAGGCACAGAAGCCAGTTGGGTGACTTTGACTAGTTATTTTCTCTCAGCCCTAGTCTGAGAAGTTGAAAAGTATCTATCCAATAACTCACAGCTGGCCAGCATAATAAATCATGATGTTAAGCTTCAAGGAAGAGACCTTCATGGTACAGTGGATTGATTCATTTTTGAAGATAAGAAATATGTACATGTTTATATGCATGATGGTTACAAGAAAAAAGTATATTGCAGTAGTAATGTATACAGTGATGTTATCTATGTATTAAAATGTTCAGTTGTCTTTGACCTGAAGTCAGGTACAGGCTTTTAAAGTGCTGACTACCTATAAACTGAGGAACTCACAATGTTTTAAAGGAAAGATTATTTATTTATTAGTATATTCAGAAACATCTCTTTTTTTAAAGAATACATAGTTTTCTTATGTTTAATAAACTAAACTGAATCTCTTTTTGACACGCACATACTCACACCCTTGTTAGCCATGTGTCAGCATTCCGACTGACGAACCCAACCGAAGCAAGAACGATCGAGACCTTCCAATCTCTTAATGCAAAACTTTATTGAATTCATCATTTTGACACTGATGAAGGCAAAAACCAGATCTGCCTAATTCCCATGCAAACCTACTTAGTGAAAGTATAGATTTCTTCCTCCTCCTATTTGTGCAGGTCACATTGTCCAATTGAGTGTTATTGTTTTGTTAAGAGAAAAAGTCTCTGGTCTTGGTAAACACCAGCCAAAGTGTTCTTGAGTCTCATGGCTCATCTTCTTGAAGTCTGAAACCAACATTCAATTTTCCCCTTCCCTTGCCCCTGGTTCTTTAGCAGGTTGAAAAGCGATAATAGTTGCAACAGCCTAAGTGAGCTTCATGTAGATGTTAACTTCAAATGTGATTAAATTGAGATACTACTATTTATGGTTAAAAATTCATATTGGAAAAAAGAAAAGAGAAAATATTTAAACATCAAAAGATACTATTCATCCTGATGCCACAATTTTGAGATCTTTCCAATTTAAGAATAGATCCCACTCCCCTCCTCCTTCCACCCCAAAAAAAATTCCTTTCTGGATGATTTAGTGGATATAGCCTTCAGTATTTGGATGGATGATTTCATTACATCAGCCATGATCATGACCTTGGATTCTGACAAGATACATATCACCTCAAATAGTGGCATCAAGTAAATGATCTGCCCTTCAGTATTTTCTCTTTTTTTCCCCTTTCTGCTAGGCTATTAAAGATGAAGAAGGAGTAATCCTACTTGGATCATAGGTTGAGAATATAATTTTTTAGTAGCTGCAGTAACAGATATAGTTAATATCACTTATATATCATTGAAACCAATGCAGATATCTTTCATCATATTTTATCTGGTGAGATCTTTTTTAAAAAAATTTTTAAATTGACATTATCAATCACCCCTCTACTGACACCAAAAATTTTCTGATTTATAATGGATATTGCATTGATTTAGACATACAGTATCGTTTCACTATCTTCTCTCAATTAAAAACTTCCCGACTCTTACTTTCTTAAACTTTCAGAAATGTGGGTATCTGCAATTATAATTGCATAGATCTTCTAAAATGGAATAATTTTTAAAATATATGAATCCATGCAGACATTAAGTTTCTGATGTGAATCATATAGGATGGGCATATAGGGCATAAGCACGGATGTCATGCACTATGTTTTCCAACCTAACATTGTCAATTTTCAATTTTTTGTGATGGAATGTGATAGACTGGATTCCCAGGTGGGAGGGGCACATTCCAAAGGAATAAGAGGCAATTGAGTCCAGATATTTTGTGTGAGAGAAAGAGTGTAAGACTGTTTAATAGTTCTCAGAGTATATTCATTAGAGTCTTATCCAATAGCAAAATTAAAATGTATCAATACTCTTCCTATCCTGCTTCTTCAAAATCTAACTTTTCTTTTCATAGAGTATCACTGGAAATATCATGGCATAACGATTCTGATCTTTGTACGTATAGACAAATCTTGGCATTTAAATAACTTTCCAAAAGCCCTCATGATTGCTCAAGTGCTCTGCAAGTGATAAAAGAAAAAATAAGTTAAAGTTCTAATCAATTTTTTCCAGCAAATCTGGAAAATGACATAATGGCCAACACATTGGAAGTGGTCAATCTACAATCCATTACTTAAAAAAAGAGAAAATTCAATAAACTGTGCAAACCATTGTACAATATTGTTTGCAAAATAATGCTTAGGATCATCCAGACTAGTTTAAAGCCTTCCATTAAAAAGAGATGCCAGATGTCCAGACTAGCTTCGCTAGTAATGCAAGCTAAACAATTGAGAATGCCAAGAATACAGAAGATAAGTCACTGTCTGCTTCATTGATTAGAAAAAGGATTTGATTGTATCGATCACATCAAACTGTGGAAAGTGCTCATAAAAATGAGAGTTCCAGAAAATGTCATTCTCTTAATAAGAAACTTATATAACTTATAAGACCCAGGATGGTGCAATGGTTAGAGTACACTACTGCAGGCTAATTCTGCCGACTGCTAGCAGTTCAATCCTGACTGGATCAAGGTTGACTCTGTCTTCCATCCTTTCCAGGTTGGTAAAATGAGGACCCAGATTGTTGAGAGCAATATACTAATTCTGTAAAACACTTAGAGAGGGCTGTAAAACACTGTGAAGCAGTATATAAGTGCTATTCCTAATATTCAGAGGTGGGTGTCACATACTACAACAATGGGTTTGCCCGGAACCGAAAATGTGAGCATGCTCCAAGGTGAGAAGCAACTAGAACTAAGGAGAAATTTCCTAACATTGAGTGCAATCAACCAATGGAACAGTTTGTCTTCAAAAGTTGTGGGTGCTCCATCACTGGAGGCTTTCAAAAAGAGACTGGACAATCATTTGCCTGAAAATGGATAGGGTCTCCTGTTTAAGCAGGGGGTTGGACTAGAAGAACATAGGTTGGATGGCCAATTGTCAGGAATGCTATAGTTGCATTTTGTGTTACAAATACTAAACTGAGATGAGGTTGGTCGCATTGCATCTATTCTTCAAAGTTTACAATTTTATGAATAGACCTTTATAAGCTTCCTTTATTTACGTGATTTAAACATCTTTATCAAGATACACAACAGCAAAGAGGAACATGGTTTGGTTCTTCAAATTGGGAAAAAGGATTTTATTTGAAGAATATGTGGAAACAAAGGATTTGATTTAAAGTCTGAGTGGAAATAAAGTGCTAATGGATAGAGTTATATAAAATGGAGATTAAGCCTTGGAGAAAATTGCTGTGAAAAAAATTAGGCAAAGCTTTCAGGATATCCAGAAGTAACTAAAATACTCAGTCTGGTTTACTTCTACATCTAAAAGTATGAGTGTGTCTGGAGGTGATTTTTTTTCTTTCCTAAAAACGGAAATACTTCACCACAAGCACCAGTTTTTTTCTTTCCAGGAACCACATTGCTTTCCCCAGGAGAAGCTTAAAGACAAAAGTGTCTAAGTAAGCTCATTCCTGGTTAATTAACCTCAATTAGGCATGGGAGTTGTGCTTATACAGGAATTAGGCAAATGTGTCTCCTGAATTTCCTTAGTAGATGGGGAAAATATTAAGTTTTAATTGTTCTGGTTCAACCGAGACCTCTAGAGGTTTAGCTATCTGGAGGAAGCAATTACAAATTAACTAGGATCCTTATACAAAAAATATTTTATATATGACCATGTGATAAGAAGAAAGTTCATTAAGAATTCTAATACTGATATAGCTAAGAGACAAAGATGGGAATTGGAAAATCTCTGGTTTGGATTCTGCTTCTGCTATGAACTTTAGTAGAAGTTTAAGACAAATGACCAGATGTTATTCCTTTCTGCAACACAGGAGTAATAAAAATCTTGATTTGGCAAGCAGAATTACTGTAAATATTAAAATTAAATAAATAAGTGGCATGTTTATTATTTTAATGCATTATACAGATACTAATCCATGGTGATTTATGAGGAAAGATTAGATTCCGTCCAAGCAGGGGCAGTATTAATTAAGAATTTTTAATGAAGTACATGAGGTAGAGAAGTCTGACAAAGCAAATTTCTCTGTTGGAAAAATGTCATGTACGGTTAGAAGAAAGAAGAGGAACAGTAGGAAGAGTGGGAATCCTCTGGCCATAATGTCTTTCAGATGAAATCAAGACTGATATGGGATATGATCAGAAGCTTTTGTAAGAGTATACAAAATATTTGGGGAAGAGGCTGAGTGGCACAATTGGCCTTTAAGAAGAATTCTGCTGATTCCAGATCTGTCCATCTTAAAAGCAGTAACTTAATTTAATTAAATTTAAATTACTTCCCACATAACATATAATATTTCACTCATTATTAGAAACTACAGTTTTAGTAAGTTTCTGGGGGCTGAATTTTATGGGTTATGGTTATGGGTTATAGGCTTATGGGAGAGCATTCATGCTCTGGGATGCAAGTACCCACCTTTGCCTAAATGAATTCATTTGTCACATTGTGATATAAGACTGACTAGATTTCGATATTACTCATAACAATGGGTACCTTAGTTCGTTCAAAGAAATTAACTAGTAATTTATCTTCACCCAATTATATCTCTAGTGGGTATGTATTTAAATCGTACATCAATTTTGTAGGATAAATTCAATAAACCTACATTAAACTTTATGCATACATTTATTATGGGTTTGTTTTCAAGGTAACTTTATTCTGTGATCTTCCTTTGTAGAATACAGAACAGCAACTTCATGCTCTTTTCTAGAATGCTTTCAACTGGACAACACTACATCATCTCCCATGAAATCCTATGACACTATTTTGACAGAGCAGCATTATTTAAAGAGACATTTATTGAGACTAATTTTCATTTTAGTTTAATTTAACATTCAGAGGAACATCTCCACAGGTATGCAAGGACATTGTTTAGTCTTGATGTTATTACAAAATCTACATAAATTTGCATAAAGTAATTAGGCAGGGCTTGTGAATAACAAGCAATTATTGTATGTGGTCTGTCATGTAATCTCAGCTGACAAAACCTATATAAATTTTTCATTGCTGTTGAAAGGTCATAAAGAAATTGAAACTTTATTCTGAAGTCTTGTTCCAGAACACAAGTATTTAGAAAGACCATGAGGATCGATGAGGACGGTGGTAAGTATAACCTGCAGTAGAAGAGGACAATATGATGGCTAATAACAAGTACAACAGAAGCAATTCTTTAATAATAATTTAATCATTTCCAACAAACAAACAAGATAAATGGGATCAAACCAGTTCTTGGGAAAATTTGTTGGATGATGTAAAACAGGGGTGTCAAACCTATGATGGCATGTTGTCGTCACGTGATGTATCACAACCTTTTCCCCCTTTCACTAAACTGGGAGTCGGCGTGGCCAGCACGTGATGCATCAAGCCTGCAATGTAAAACAAAATGTAGTCTTTTAAAGCCATCGCAGAGAAAGAGGTACCATGGACAGCGGATATTCCCCTCTGTTCTTTTGGAAGTCATAATTACCCTGGCTGCTAGACTTTGATTAGGATAGTTTTGCACGAACCTATGAATGGATTGTTCAATTTACCTTAGTTTAATGTTACTTTTAGTGAACAATACAAGTTGCAATTATTTCACTGTGTCTTAGTCTGCAGAAAAAAAAGGACAAGGGCCCTGAGTCCTTCGGGAGAAGGGCGGTATAGAAATTTAAATAATAAATAAAAAACACATTGGACTCTGAACTAGTGGCTACGGAGCTCCAAAACACATATCTCTCTTCCCACACCTGTGCAACTTTATGCTGGAAAGAAGGCTCAAATGGAAGGGAAAGACAGCACCACAGTTGCCTGCAATTTTGTTTGAGGAGTCTGTCCTTCACAGCAGTCCATGCCAACTAAAGACAGTAAATTCCCAAATCCAGATGGCTTCCAAAATCTCAAGCAATTCAGTCTGAAAGGAAACTTTTGTTCTGCTCCAAGTCCCACAGCCTCCAGGCACTGAGACAGAACATCAAAGAATCAATAGCATGGTTTATTTCAGGGGTGGTGATACATGACTCTCTTAATGTGATAGAATTTAGTCATTAGTACCAGTACTAGTATTTAATATGCAATTGGTCATTAAGTGAGGACTATTGTAATAATATTTTGGAGAGATAGACAGAGATTAAACGTGAAAATGAACTTTTTTTAAAAGATTACACTTATTTTTTTCTCCATTCAAACAAACCTTTATTTAGGGATAAAGAAACACAATATTTGGTAATATATTACTTTTACTGAAATGAATTAATGAACTAGTTAATGTTAGTAGTTAATGAATTAATGAAGTAGTGAATTAATGAAGTGCTGTAGAGTTTCCTGCCTAAGCAAGGGGTTGGACTAGAAGACCTCCAAGGTCCCTCCCAACTCTGTTATTCTATTCTATTCTATTCTATTCTATTCTATTCTATTCTAGAAACTTTAATCTGCACTTTTTTCTTTATTCTTTAATAGACATTGCATTGTTAGGAACTCACCTTTATTTTTTTCTCACTTTCTTATTATTTAACGAATTGTATGTATCAACTTATTACATAGTTGATTGTAGTGATAAGACAATGGGCAGGGTTTGCATCTCAATGGCATATTTGACATCTTGCTTTTTTTTATTCTTCTTCCATTTATAGCTGGATTTAATGAATGCATAAGGCATAGGCCAAGTCCTGCATATATATATATTTATCTTGAAAAAATGGTGCCTGTTTTAGAATTTAAGCAGGATAGAAAAATAGCTGTTTTACAAAAATCTATATTCAAAATCCAGTTGGCAGCAATTGTAAAATTTGTGATCATTTTTTGAAAATGCATACTCAATGCTGTTGTTAATATAGAAGTAACATAGGCCAGACTTATACTGCTTGACATATTCCTACTCAAAAGATTCATGCCTGTCACATTATTGTTGATGGCACAAGCCAGAAAAAAAGAGCTAGCGATAGTAATTGAGTCCTATGAACAAGTCTGAATGAAATTTAAATTCGTACTTCAAAGGATAAGCAAAGACATCTGCCTAAATAGATGTCAAGCTTGCATTCCTACATTTTCATTAAAATAATGTAACGTAAGATCTTGCTTTTCTTCTGTCATATTTATTAGGAAATTGGTTTTTGTAAATTCTGTTTAACATGAATCCTTTCCTATGTTGTTGGTGGAAAGCTAATAACTTTTGGCAGAGGGAATGAAGCAGAAGAGTGAAACTTTATTAAATAAAGTGTTCTGCAAGATTTAGTAGACTAAGATGGTGGCAAACATCAGTCTGGTAATAGTTTTTTTCTTGATTAACAAATCTATTAAAAGATTTAAACTTATGTGCAGAGAATGACTAGACTGATGTAGGATTTAAATTGGGGTGAAGTAGGAGGAAAAGCAGAGAAAAGGGAGGAGAAAATGTTGGTTATGCAGATATAGGTTGCCTCAGAAATTGTGAGTGCTCCATCAGTGGAGGTTCTCAAGAAGAGATTGGAAAGCGTTTCCCAGAATGATATATCTGTCCTGCAGATAGCCGGTTGTGAATCCCTCTTAGTGAGGGGGGCCAGGGGGTACAGGTGGGCTGGCTGATTACGTACCTGGCTCCTTGCTACGTGACGGCAGCCCTGCCCGAGCTGCTGGAGATGATAGCCGGGATGGCGATTGAGACCCCCAGACTTATGGTCATGGGGGATTTCAACTTGCCGTCGGCGGGCGAATCGTCAATGGCAGCTCGGGAGTTCATGGCCTCCATGATGGCCTTGGACCTGACCCAGGTAGTTGATGTCCCCACCCACGTCGGGGGTAACACACTGGACTTGATTTTCATCTCGGGACAATGGCTTAATGATCTGGAGTTAGGGGAATTAATATCTCAACCCCTGTCATGGTCAGATCATTTACTCCTTCAGCTAGACTTTCGGACCGCTACATCTCACCGCAGGGAGACGGAACCAGTTCAGTGGTTCTGTCCCAGGTGCCTGATGGACCCTGAGAGGTTTCTGATGGAGCTTGGGCCATTTCCAAGGGATTTAGCCCACGGCTCGGCCGAGGAACTGGCGGCTGCCTGGGAGGAGGAGGCGGCTGGTGCCTGGACCGCATCGTGCCTTTGCGGCTTCTGACCTGGTGACGAACTCAACCAGCTCCGTGGTATAACGAGGAGCTGAGAGAGATGAAGCACCAGAAAAGAAGCCTAGAGAGTGCCTGGAGGTCCAGCCGTTCCGAACCTGACCGAACACTAGCGAGGTCATATATTCAGACCTATCTAGTGGCGATCAGGGCAGCGAAACATAACTATTTCTCTGCATTCATCGCATCGGCAGATAATCGCCCAGCCACCCTGTTTAGGGTGACCCGCTCCCTGCTCACACAGGACACTTGGGAAGATCTCTTACAGGGACGTGCTGAGGATTTTGTACAGTATCTGTCTGATAAAATAGCTCAGATTCGGGATGGCTTGGACACTGATTGGATAGATCTGGGTGGGATGGCGGGGACAAGTCTTGAGAATGTTATCTGGGCTGAGTTCAATCCTGTGACTCCTGATGACATGGACAGGTTGTTGGGTAGGTTGAATCCTACCACATGTTTATTGGACCCGTGTCCCTCCTGGAAGGTACTGGCCACACGGGAGGTCACACGAGGCTGGCTCCAGGGAGTTACCAATGCTTCATTGTTAGAGGGTGTTTTCCCCGCTGCCTTGAAAGAGGCGGTGGTGAGGCCCCTCCTTAAGAAGCCCTCCCTGGACCCGGCTGTATTAGCGAACTATTGTCCAGTCTCCAACCTTCACTTTCTGGCGAAGGTTGTTGAGAGTGTGGTGGCATATCAGCTTCCTCACTACCTGGAGGAAACTATCTAGACCCATTCCAGTCCGGTTTCAGACCCGGATACAGCACTGAGACAGCTTTGGTCGCGTTGGTGGATGACCTCTGGAGGGCCCTGGACAGGGGTTGTTCCTCTGTCCTAGTTCTATTAGATCTCTCAGCGGCTTTTGATACCATCGACCATGGTATCCTGCTGTGGCGGTTGGAGGGATTGGGGATGGGAGGCACCGTTTATCGGTGGTTCTCCTCCTATCTCTCTGAACGTTCACAGACGGTGTTGGCAGGAGGGCAGAGATCGACCCCGAGGCGCCTCACTTGTCAGGGGTCTGTTCTCTCGCCTCTCCTGTTCAACATCTATATGAAGCCGCTGGGTGAGGTTATCCATGGTTTCGGGGTGGATTATCATCTGTACGCTGATGATACACAGCTGTACATTTCCACCCTGAACCACCCCAATGAAGCTGTTGAGGTGATGGGCCGGTGTCTTGAAGCCATGCGGGTCTGGATGGGGAGGAACAGGCTTTGACTCAACCCTTCCAAGACAGAGTGGCTATGGGTTCCGGCACAATCAGCTTACACCATTGCTGACTGTGCGGGGGGGAGTACTGACCCCCAGGGGAGGAGTGCGCAACTTAGGCGTTCTCCTGGATGATTGGCTGTTCTTAGAGGAACATTTGACAGCTGTCGCCAGGGGAGCATTTTATCAGGTTCGCCTGATTTGCCAGTTGCGCCCCTTCCTTGACCGGGATGCCTTACGCACGGTCACTCATGCCCTCGTCACTTCCCGCCTGGACTATTACAATGCTCTCTACATGGGGCTCCCCTTGAAGAGCACCAGGAGGCTCCAGTTAGTCCAGAATGCGGCTGCGCAGGGTGATAGAGGGAGCACCGCGTTGCTCCCATATAACACCCATCCTGCGCGGCCTACACTGGCTGCCGGTAGCCTTCCGGGTGCAATTCAAGGTTCTGGTCACCATCTTTAAAGCGCTCCATGGCTTAGGACTGGGATATCTACGAGACCGCCTTCTGCCGCCGATGTCATGTCCCACTCCTCCGCTGACGGCCGGGTCAGGGAAATCCGAATCAGGCGTGCCTCTGCAGCTCTGCCAAAGTCCTAGCAAAGTCCTCAGGTCAGGCAGGAGATCAGAAAGTGACTTCAGTAAGATATGTTTAGACTTTGCCTGACTCAGAGAATGCCAGAAAGCAGATCCTTTATATAGGCCATGGGGTGTGGCTCCATGACTCAGCACTTATCCAGGCCTGCCCCTCCCTTCCTTCTGTTGCCTCCGCCTATCAAGTCTTCTGACGCGAGGGTCACTCCAGTCGGCAGCTGTTGGCAATAGACCTCCCTCAGGCTCACATGCTGTGGAGGAGGGGGAGGGGTCTAGTTTCTCCGTTTGTCTGGGCATGGAGCCAGAGTTGGGGGCTGGAGATATTTCCTCCTCTTTAGCCTGTCTGGGCATGAAGCCAGGGCTGGGGCCGGGAGGCATACTAGAACATTCCTCCGTGTTCAGAAGCAGATAAGCAGGCCCCGGCTGTGGTGAGATTGGGCGAGACACAACAGCCTATTGCCTCCCAACGACCGGTGCGCTCCCACAGAGCGGGCCTCCTCCGGGTGCCGTCGACCAAGCAATGTAGGCTGGTGACCCCCAGGGGGAGGGCCTTCTCTGTGGCAGCACCGGCCCTGTGGAACGAGCTTCCTCCAGGGTTACGGCAACTCCCTGACTTCCGGACCTTCAGGCGTGAACTGAAGACTTTATTTCAGCGAGCTGGACTAGCCTAAGAATAAAACATTTTTAGTCAAATTTTAATGGGTTTTAAACCGGTCTTTACCGTTTTAGTGATTTGGCTATTATAATATTTTGTTTTAATTGGGTTTTAAATTGCTTATTTATTATTGTTGTATTTTAATATGCCTGTGAACCGCCCTGAGTCCTATGGGAGATGATGTGGTATAAAAGTATGATTAATAAATAAATAAATAATATAAGGTTTCCTATTCAAACATGGGGTTGAATTAGAAGACCTCCAAGGTCCTTTCCAACTCTGTTATTCTGTATTCTATGTTCTAATTTACATATAACCTTATTAACAATTGTAATATGTGTGTTAAAAACCCATTGTGTTAAGATTGCCTGAAAACCTTTGCTGTATGTATGTAAGCAGGGGTGGGTTCTTCTTACCTTTACTACCGGTTCGCAGTGGGATTGCACATGCTTGCTTCTGCGCATGTGCACAAGCTTCCTGATAATGTTGGGGTTGGTGAGCGGAGCCTCCCCCTGGTTTTACTACCGGTTAGCAAGAACCAATCTGAACCAGGGGCAACCCACCACTGGATGTAAGTGTGTAAGTGTTCTGTCCCCTCTCGCCTCTGTCCAAGCAATGGCTTAATTAGCCGGCACTATCAGCTCTGGCAGCAAACTAGTGAGCATCTGCCAAGTGACTCTGTTATCTCCCTTGATGCCAATGAGTCACCCAGGAACAAACAGTACTTCAACTCTAGTCAAGCAGTTGATTTGCCTGCTACGAAGAGGCATAGCAGCCCTTGCTGGTTTTATATCCTTTGGGGTGTTGCTCCATGACTCAGCACTTCCTAGGCCTGCCCCACCCCTGCTTCTGTTGTTCCCGCCTCTCTTGCCTACGAAACCTAGGGTCCAACCAGGCCTGATTGCCATCAGCTGGGTCTGGAGGCGTGGCCGGGGGGGGAAGAGTCAGGGGACGGAGGCCTCGTTATCTCCTCCACCTGGCCTGCCTCTTGGTCCTGGAGCTGAGCCAGGGAAGTTGGTGCTCCCGAGGTAAGTCCTGATGGCCCTTCCCCCTCACATTCCAAGTCACTTTCTGGCAGGGGGCCTGGCTCGGGGGGCGCAGACACAACAGTAAGTTATTGAAGGAAACCATAAACAGACACAAACATTTTAGAAATTATACTGAATGCCCTACTTGAATAACATACGTGTTATGTCCAAGTATGAGAAAGTAGTCAATAGTTATCCAAAGCCTTCAAAAGACCCTGTTCACAAAACCTGGAAGAAAAGCAAATAGAAGTGTCTCTGCATACATTACATAAGAATACAAACCTTAGAACTGATGCATTCATTTTTTTTCTACACTGAATGTATTCTATGTTATGTAGGAAAGCATTCTTGTTGCCAAATTCTACAAAGGATCCAAAGATCAATACAAAGTTTCAGTGTATAACTTATCTACTTCTTAAAAGTTAGGAATGACAATATATATCAGGTATTAAGAATAGTCATTTTATATTTCCTATGACATACTGATTAATTTTTGTTCGGTTAGTGATTCCAAGTCTCCCTGATGACATTTTCATGAGTGACACTTTAACATTTATTGATGTATGTGTGGCATCAATAAATTAAATAGAAAGGAGAAATATTATTTGGGAGATACAGTTGATTTAAAATAGTTGCCTTTCAGTCACCAGAACTGTAGTAGCCCAGTGGTTAGAATGGAGTATTGCAGACTAATTCTGCAGACTGCCAGCTGCAGCAGTTCGGCAGTTCAATTCTCACTGGCTCAAGACTCAGCCTTCCATCCTTCCGAGGTCAGTAAAATGAGGACCCCATACTCTTGGAGGAAATATGCTGATTCTGTAAACTGCTTAGAGAGGGCTGTAAAGCACTGTGAAGTGGTATATAAGTTTCAGTGCTATTGCCATTGCTATTTTAACACCAATAGAACATGCCAAATATATGTGAAAATGCTGTTACAAACTGCATTGTGATTTTATCCAGTCATTAGCTGCATAAAAACATTAATGACCAATTAATGTAAGCCTCAATAAAAGAAAATATATTGCAGTTTGAATTTCTGATTTCTCTGTTATGCAGATTTATTGTTTTTCATATAACTATCCTGTCAATGTAATCCTAAAGGATTATGATACATTGTGTTTTAACCAAAAGTGATTTATATGTTTTTCTGATGATAAAATTTCTACCCTATTGGAATCTAAACCAATTCCCAGTGACTTACAGCAAAATAAAACGCAAGATATATAATCACCTTGAAAGTCTGATATCAAATTTGAAAGCTTCACAACATTTTCCTTTTTCTTTCTCTTATACCAGAGAGAATTAAGGTTGAGTCATTATAACCTTCTTCCTTTCCTGGGTTTAATTCATGTTTTGCTACCTGCTGCATTCCTTTTCCAAGGTTGCTTCTGTAATTCTCTGCAGCTTTCAGCTAGAGTGGGAGGGGGCAGGAAATATAGATTTAAATTCTCATTCAGTCATGAAGCTCACTGAGTGACTCTGGGCTCTCTCTTGCCCTAACTGACAAAACACGATTATTGGGAACATAAAAGGAGGAGGGCATGGTATATTAAGCTCTTGGAGAACAGAGACGAAATAAATGCAATAAATAAATCAGAAGATTAATGCTACAGGCTTGTGTGTCAGGGTGATTGTATCACAAATGGAAAACAACCCATTGGTTAACAGTCCCTTCAAAAAAAAAATCTTATTTTCAAATAAATGAGAATCAGTATAAGGCAATGCAGCACATTTCAGCCTTGATCCAAAGCTCTATATTTCCAGGTATGTCAGCTACAATCCAACCACAAAATTGCTTTTTTATTTGTAATGGAGCAAATAATGCCAACCCTTGTTTCTTAACACGTAAGAGTCAGATTGACTTTCATTTGCATGAAAATAATAATAATTATAATTACCATGCTTCATTGTAAATATATAAAAATTAACTTGTTGAAATATGCTGATTATTACATTTTTTTAAAAAGTGGGGGGAAGGATAGTAACTCCAAAGATAACACTTACTATTAAAGGTAAATTATTTATGAATTGGAAAAAGAATTTTTGAAAAGATAGGAAACAAACCTGCAAATGTAGGATATAATTGCAATTTGCTCTTGGAGCAACTATCATTAAACTTATTATAGGTTTAGTCTGGCAAGATTCTGTCTACATGGCTTGACCAAATAAAGAACTGAATTTTGTCTAGGTTATTCCATGTTATTCTTAGGCTGGAACTGATAGGATGTGACTTCTGTTTCTGTAGCCCTTTGGAGGTCTTCCCACCTCTTCACAGAATGCAGTGATTTCTTTCTGGCTGAGATGCCATCTCTGTCTCCCGTGAGAGAATTTCAGCTCTAGTGCAGATGGCAGCAGCTTGCAACTTTCCCTGCCAGCTTCACCAACAGGGAAGGTTGCAAATGGTGATTACATTATGACAAGGCAACTGGTCATAAATGGTAGTGCAAAATTTTCTGACAGATTGAAGAGTTTTACCAGTGGTAAAACACCCATTCCATGATTGTCATAGTTCCAGAAGGTTGTTAAATGAATGGTCATAAGGTGGGGGTGACCTATAGTGAAAAATAAATGTTCATACTTTTTAGATTTGGGACATGCTTTATTTTCCAATTATTAATCAACCTCCATTTTCTTAAGTGAATCTAATATAGCATTTGCCTTATATGGAGTTATTATTTATGATAATGGACTTAGAAACCATTTAGAATAAAACTGACTCTGAGAGAAGTGTATTCCAACCAATGTAAATTATTAAAAACACAATATTCAGAGCAAGGAATTGCTATTTTACTTTGGTGTTTTCCATTAACTCTGTTGGAAGCCAGTTATGATCATGTGAAGGGCAGTCACATGAACTCAGCACAAGTTCAATGCACAACCATTGCACAAGATGCAATGATTGATCACAAAGGATTGATCACGGGGTGAAATCCAGCAGGTTCTGACAGGTTCTGGAGAACCGGTAGTGGAAATTTTGAGTAGTTCAGAGAACCGGCAAATACCACCTCTGGCTGGCCTCAGAGTGGGGTGGGAATGGGGATTTTGCAGTATCCTTCCCTATCCATGCCCACCAAGCCACACCCACCAAGTCACACCATACCCATCAAGCCACGCCCACAGAACCGGTAGTAAAAAAATGGATTTCACCACTGATTGATCAAAAAACATTTTTACACCATCATAAATGGTGTAAAAGGGAGTCAGTAAGTGAAGACTTGCTATAAGTGAGAAAGCATTAATTTCAGACTAATCACATGCCAAATGTCCTCAGTGGCAACTGAGAAATGAAACAAAAAACTTGTATGGCTTCAGTTAGAGTTGTTTCAACTCTAACTAATTGGGAGCATTACTCGGAACCATGACACTCAGCACTCAAGCATATTTAGGAAGGAGATTCAATACCAAGAAAATAATAGAAGGGAAAACTTGTAATCTTGTTTAATATAGTATGTATGCCAGAAAGCACTCTTGCATTTTTTTTTATTTGAATTTATATCCTGCCCTTCTCCGAAAACTCAGGGCGGCTTACACTGTGTTAAGCAATAGTCTTCATCCATTTGTATATTATATACAAATGGATGAAGACTTTATTGCCTGGGTCCTCATTTTACCTACCTTATAAAGGATGGAAGGCTGAGTCAACCTTGGGCCTGGTGGGACTTGAACTTGCAGAAATTACAAGCAGCTGTGTTAATAACAGACAGACTTAGTCTGCTGAGCCACCAGAGGCTTGAGTAATTACTCACCCATCAACGTCAACTTTAAGAAAACCCAGCAAAGAAGACTGGATAACAGTAGTGAACCGCTCCAATCTTGATTGCAGAAAATATGACTTCAGAAACAGAGTTGTTAATAACTGGAATGCACTACCAGACTCTGTGTCTCTTCCCAAAATCCCCAAAGCTTTAACCAAAAACTATCTACTATTGACCTCACCCCATTCCAAAGAGGTCTGTAAGGGGGTGCATAAGAGCACAAGAGTGCCTACCATTCCTGTCCTATTGTTTCCTTTCATTATATCCAATTTTTTGTTGTTAGTTGCAAAGTCGTGTCCAACCCATCGCGACCCCATGGACAACATTCCTCCAGGCCTTCCTGTCCTCTACCATCCTCTGGAGTCCATTTAAACTCATGCCAACTGCTTCAGTGATTCCATCCAGCCACCTCGTTCTCTGTCGTCCCGTTCTTCTTTTGCCCTCAATCTTTCCCAGCATTAGGCTCTTCTCCAGTGAGTCCTTCTTTCTCATTAGGTGGCCAAAGTATTTCAGTTTCATCTTCAGAATCTGGCCTTCTAAAGAGCAGTCAGGGTTGATCTCCTCTAAAACTGACTTGTTTGTTCGCCTTGCAGTCCAAGGGACTCGCAGGAGTCTTCTCCAGCACCAGAGCTCAAAGGCCAATTAATATAGTTAATTCATACTCATGCTTATATATATGCTTATGTATCGTATAGTTATTTCATGCTTATGTTTATATATACTGTTGTGACAAATAAATAAAAGAAATAAATAAAATAAAACTATTCTTCAGGATTTTCATGCATCATTGCATTGGGCATGGCAATGTGGAGCGTCCTTGCAAAGTGGGTACAATTTACATTGTCTTGCCCACTGTTCTCATACCTTTTGTAGACATAGTATCATTCAATTCTAATTACACTAAACGAGAGGTTTGTTGTTCCAGCAGAGAATAGCCTTTTCTTTTAAAGTGGTTCTAGGAATTGTCCTTCTCCGGGCAATGTATAAGTCAGTTAATACTAGACAGTTTATTGATTGACTAAAAGCATGAAAAGCAGGGAGATATTTTTTCCCAAATGGGTAGGTACACATTTTACTTTCTCAAAGGCCTAGAAATTAGTTATTAAGTGAAAGCTGAGGGAAATAAGCAAAACTTCTCTTCAAGTGCTGCACAGATCTTTGAAAGGATGTTTCATCTCAGCCAAGGCTTAAACCAAGTGCTTCTTCAAAGCTGATCTGCAAAGTGCTACAGTGGCCCACTTTTCATTGCTGAAATACCTGCAGTGGTTTCCTTCGTTTAAAAAAAAAAAGAGGGAGGGGAGTTTGCTTATGTTCAGAAGCCCCTTCCAGTTGTGATAAAGGCAGATTTACTTGATTCCTCAAGGAGTTTCATTACATGGAAGAATAGCAATATGACTCCATGAGGCAAAACAGCTGCAGGTAGATTGAGTAAAATCTATGTAGAAATAGTCACCTATGTCCTATTGGACATTTCCCAAAAGCATTTGGTTGGACTAGAATTCTTGGCTAGTTAAGCCTTTGGTTTGATTTAGCAGAATTCTTAATATTTTAATTAATAATTCTCACATTTAAAGGTGGACATCAGAAAAAATATTGATTCTTTTGTTGCTATGTCTCTCTTTCTCTCATAAACATGTGTCTGTCTGTCTGTCTGCCTGCCTGCCTGCCTGCCTCTCTCTCTCTCTCTCTCTCTCTCTCTCTCTCTCTCATCTCTCATCTAATTTATTTATTATTAGATCAGAACTAACAATTAAGTCCTCCTCAGATACAATATTTAAATTCTCATATTTACATGCTCTTTTTTTCTTTGAATAAAATAACTTGATAGTGATAAATTATTGGAGTAAAAAACTGCAAGGGTGTATTGTTTTCTAAACAAGACGATATTGTCAGACATTGCAGAGCGTCTTGCCATTTTACATTCTTCTGACAAATTATGTAATCTCAATTTCTTCTTCTCAGTCAGATTTTTTACTCTTTCTTGTGATCAAAGTGAAATAAAAGCACAACTTCAGTTATTGGAATCATTTCATTAAGCTACCACACAACTGTCCCGGGTATGTAAAGAACCATATTCTACAATATATATTGAAAAACAAGTGAATTTCTGTAGTGATCTATTTAGACAAGAATGTGTAGTGTTCAGCTTAGTTACATTTGAGACCGAGTTGATTAGTACTAGATATGAAATGATACAAATCATGTTGAACACTCCCAGAAAAATATGTATAAGACTGTCGCCAAAATTGATGTGCTGATTATCCCCAAGAATTAAAAACAATCTGATTTTGAAATAATTTTCAGATTTTCTTGAAGCAAAGATTCTCTTCTGGAATGCAGAACTGGTTTTCCAGATTCTCAAAAAATTCAGAATGACTTTTTATCCTCTCCTTTCAGTGTCAATTTTGTAGCTATGGCAAAGAAACCCTACCAAAATTATAATGAGGAGAACTTGCTACTGAATTTCAGTATCTGAGAGTTTGTGATTATTCTCATCTTAGTAGAAAAGTACAAAAATGCTATTCAGGAATGATATGATTTCATGGTCTGTCCCACCCATCCCCACTATTGAGCTGCATTTGCTAGCTGATCTCACATAGTGGTGGATTCCTGTTTAGGAAAATTTCAGCAATGTGCCTTTTATTTCTACTTCCTTCACTCAGCATTACCTATTTAGATGGGATAACAGTTTTTTATATAAATATATATTACATTCACCGGCAGCCAATTTGATGTAGTGGTTAAGGCACCATGCTAGAAACGAGGAGTTCTAGCTCTGCCAGTTATTCTCTCTCAGCTATAGGAAGACAACAAGGGCAAACTGCAAACTGCTTCTGAAAATGTTGCTTAGAAAACCAGGGACTAGGCAGGACAAGGAATGGTCCAGGAGAACCATCGAATTGGCTCTCAGTGAAAAATGTACTCCCCCGTTAAATTAGTCACCTGCCTTCTGACAGGTCCTATCATTAGTTCATTAGACAGTATTTCTACTGTGATTGGTTGAAGTTTCAAGAGATCACATCAG
This sequence comes from Ahaetulla prasina, assembly GCF_028640845.1. Taxonomy (NCBI): domain Eukaryota; kingdom Metazoa; phylum Chordata; class Lepidosauria; order Squamata; family Colubridae; genus Ahaetulla; species Ahaetulla prasina. Next base: position 265,047,664 of record NC_080540.1, read on the forward strand.
AGTTTTTTCATTTAACTGAAGATAAAAGGGGATGTGTGTACATTTTAAATAACTTTTTAAAAATAAAAATAATTTAAAAAATTTTAAAAAATAGAGAAGGCAACAAGGGGATCAGCCATACTGGACTTAATTCTCACTAACAGAGATGAAATGATAGAAGGTGTTGAAGCTACAGGAACCTTGGGGGCAAGTGACCACACAATATTGGAATTCAACATTAAGCAAATACAAGTAGTAGAACAATGTCAAACTAGAGTCTTGGACTTTAAGAGAGCTAATTTCAATAAACTTAGAGAGAGCTTGAGAAGGATTCAATGGATGAGAATCCTCAGGGGGAAAACAACTCAAGAAGCTTGGGAAATTTTGAAAAGTGAGATTATAAAAGCGCAGTCTAGCACAATACCAATGTAGAAGAAAAATAATAGATCTCAAAAGAATCCAGCATGGATGCATAAAGAACTATCTGACAAATTGAAAGACAAAAGGACAAATATAAAAAGTGGAAAGAGGGGCAAATAACTAAGGCAGAATATCAGCAAATAGCCCAAGCCTGTAAAGATGAAGTGAGGAAAGCTAAGGCTCACAATGAACAAAGGCTAGCGACAAAAGTAAAAAATAACAAAAAAAGCTTCTTCCAACATGTTAAAAATAAGAAAAGAGTCAAAGAAACAATTGGCCCATTGCTGGGAGAAAGTGGCAAGAAGATGAAAAGCAACAGGGAGAAAGCAGATCTACTTAACTCATTTTTTGCATCTGTCTTTACACAAAAGGAAAAAACAATCCAAACTATCAAAAACAGCACTACAAAAAACAGATTAGAAACACAAGTTAAAATAGGGAAGAAAATGGTAAGTGAACACCTGTCTACCCTAGACGAGTTCAAATCACCAGGACCGGATGGATTACACCCCAAGGTTCTGAAGGAACTGGCAGACGTGATCTCAGAACCACTGAACTATATCTTTCAAAGATCCTGGAGCACAGGGGAGCTGCCAGAGGACTGGAAAAGAGCTGATGTAGTTCCCATCTTCAAAAAAGGAAAAAAAACAGATCCAGGGAACTACAGACCTATCAGCCTGACCTCAATACTGGGGAAGATTCTGGAAAAGATAATCAAGCAACGAATCACCGAACACCTAGAAGCAAACAAAGTAATAACCAAAAGCCAACATGGGTTTGTCAAAAACAGATCATGCCAGACTAATCTTATCACATTCTTTGACAAAATGACAAAATTAGTAGACCAGAGGAATGCTGTCGATATAATTTACTTGGACTTCAGTACAGCATTTGATAAAGTAGACCATAACCTACTACTAGATAAAGTAGAAAAATGTGGGTTAGACAGCACCACCACCAGAAGGATTCATAACTGGCTGACCAACCACACTCAACGTGTAGTCCTCAATGGATCTACATCCACATGGAGGGAAGTATGCAGTGGAGTACCCCAAGGCTCTGTTTTAGGCCCAGTACTCTTCAACATCTTCATCAGCGACTTGGACGAGGGGATAGATGGGGAACTCATCAAATTTGCAGATGACACCAAGCTGGCAGGAATAGCCAACACTCCAGAAGATAGGCTCAAGTACAGAAATATCTTGACAGACTTGAACATTGGGCGCTATCTAACAAAATGAAATTCAACAGTGAAAAAAGTAAGGTTTTACATTTTGGCAAAAAAACCAAAATGCACAGTGTACCGTATGTGTGGTACCTTGCTCAATAGTAGTACCTGTGAGAGGGATCTTGGAGTCCTAGTGGATAACCATTTAGATATGAGCCAGCAGTGTGCAGCAGCTGCTAAAAAAGCCAACAAAGTTCTGGGCTACATAAACAGAGGGATAGAATTAAGATCACGTGAAGTGTTAGTGCCACTTTATAATGCCTTGGTAAGGCCACACTTGGAATATTGCATCCAGTTTTGGTCTCCACGATGTAAAAAAGATGTTGAGACTCTAGAAAGAGTGCAGAGAAGGGCAACAAAGATGATCAGGGGACTGGAGGCTAAAACATATGAAGAACGGTTGCAGGACTCGATATGTCTAGTTTAATAAAAAGAAGGACTAGGGGAGACATGATAGCAGTGTTCCAATATCTCAGGGGTTGCCACAAAGAAAAGGGAGTCGGACTGTTCTCCAAAGCACCTGAGGGTAGAACAAAAAGCAATGGGTGGAAACTGATCAAGGAAAGAAGCAAGTTAGAACTAAGGAGAAATTTCCTGACAGTTAGAACAATTAATAAGTGGAACGACTTGCCTGCAGAAGTTGTGAATGCTCCAACACTGGAATTTTTTTTAAATAGGCGTTTAGTCATGATGGCCACATGACTATGGAGACATCTTCAGACAGCACTGGCTCTTTAGCTTTGAAACAGAGATGAGCACCGCCCCCTAAAGTCGGGAATGACTGGCACATATTTTTATTTTTATTTTATTTTGTCACAACAGTATACACAAGCATCAACATAAAACAACAACACATCATATAAGCATATATATGAGCAAAAATATGCAATAATTATTTTAAGGAAACAATAGGACAGGAACGGCAGGCACTTTTGTGCTCTTATGCACGCCCCTTATAGTCCTCTTAGGAGGTCAATAGTAGACAGTTTTTGGTTGAAGCTTTTGGGATTTTGAGAAGAGACCCACACACACACACACACACGTGTGTGTGTGTGTGTGTGTGTGTGCATATATATATATACACACACACATATATACATATGTGTGAGGGAACCTTTACCGTTACCTATGAAAGTTAAGGGATTTTTTTAGTTTCATTTTTTTATTTAAAAAAAGGAAAGATGTCCACTTCCAGGTAGTAATGTTTGAATTGTCCATTTAGAACTTTCTGTTTGTTTGTTTTTCCTTCAGTATGTTCAGATGTTTACTTGCACTGATATGATTCTCTGGACTGAATTCTTGGCATGTTGTGTTTTCCAATGCTTTACAGCTCTATTGTGTATTAAAGATATGTACTGTGGAAAAGAGATGAAAATTACAGCTTGGATTCCTGTAATCTCCACATAGGGCTCAAAAAAGAAAACTATTATATCAAAACAACACAGTATTTTGACTCAATATTAGATTCTTGTGCGTTATGAAACATTTTATGAAAAAAACAGATTTTTCAATATTCAAGCAATAGATATGAATTTTACAGTTATTTTTAGGAAAGTAATTGAAATAATGTTTATGTTACAAAATGTCACACTCTTTTAATAAAAAAGTTAATTTTAAATACAAGAAAACAAACCAGATGCCTTCCTGGAGAGTAGATTGGGACAATAGACCTGAATCATTTCACAACTTAAATTACAATATTTTGCCCTAAATTCACATCTGTATGTATGTATGTGTATATATATATATATATATGTATATGTATATGTATATATATATGTATATGTATATGTATATATATATGTATATATATATATATATATATATATATATATATATATATATATATATATATATAAAATATATATTTATTTATAATATATATTTATAATATATATTTATTTATTTATTATTTATTTTATTCAAATTTATATACCGCCCTATCTCCCGAAGGACTCAGGGCGGTGTACAGGCATTTAAAAGACATATAAATACAATATAAAACAATTAAAAAACTGATTCTAACAAGCCCGTAAATTTAGAATTAAAATATCAAATAAAACCCAATTTAAAACCAATAATTTAAAATCTAGCTCAGCCCTGCACAATTAAATAAATACGTTTTAAGCCCAACGGAAGGTCCGGAGGTCCAGCTGACGAAGTCCGGGGTAGTTCATTCCAGAGGTGGGGCCCCACAGAGAAGGCCCTTCCTGGGTGTCGCCAGACGACATTGCCGCGCCGACGGCACCCTGAGGAGACCCTCTCTGTGAGAGCGCACGGGTCGGTGAGAGATATTCGGTAGCAGTAGGCGGTCCCGTAAGTAGCCCGGCCCAATGCCATGGAGCGCTTTAAAGGTGGTCACCAAAACCTTATATATATTTGTTTTCTGAGGTTTTCACGGGTGTTTGTATATAGGTCTTTGGTTGTTCGAGTTTTCTCCCGTGTAAGATTGGAAGTGTCTTGGCGACGTTTCGACGAAGTCTCATTCGTCATCTTCAGGCTTCAGCTTCATGCTTCTGGGAGCAATGTGTGATCGCAGCTGTTTCTTCCTTTTAACTGCTAGTGGGGGTTTGAACTGATTGGTGGGAGCTTGGCTGTGCTCTGATTGGATGGGGTTTTTTCTGTGCTCTGATTGGCTGGGGGTGTGTCCTGTGTTGGTGGGGGCTTGGTTGTGCTCAGTCTAGTCTGTGCTGCAGGGGGATTTGAGCTGGTGAGCTGCATAGCTGTTGTTTGGCTTTGTGGTCGTGCTACATCTTCATAGTGGGTGTCAGTCTGCTGCATGAATGGATTGGAGGGGTTTGAAATGGCTAATGTTGCAGCTGCGGTCTGGCTTCTGGTCCTTGGTCGTGCTTCATGATCAGTGTGGGTTTGGGTCTGTTTTCTGGGTGGATGTGCGGTGGTGACATCCTGTGTGGACCTTGTGAGTGTGGGTCTGGTGTCATTCCTCGTGTTAGGGACTCGTTTGTCAATAAGGGCGGGTTTCCAAATGGCTGGTAGGCGGGAGGTGTCATCTCATTTGTTCATGCTGTGTGGGCGTTTTTCTATCTCAATGGCTTCTCTGATTATTCTGTTGTTAAAGTGTTCAGTTTTGGCGATAGTTCTGGTCTTTTTAAAGTCAATATCATGTCCTGTGACTTTAAAGTGTTGGACCAGGGAAGAAGTTGGTTCCTCTTTTTTGAATGAGTTCTTGTGTTCTTCAATGCGTGCACTTATTCTTCTGTTGGTTTGTCCGATGTATGTGGTGGGGCAGGCGGTGCATGTCCACATATAATATAATAATATTAGCAGATTGTATTCAACTGTCTGCCATTTTTATTCTCCTCCTCTCAAATAACACCAATCACTTGTTGAATTATATATTGCTGAATTCCTAATTCCTTTGACTCAAGTTTCATGACACCACTCTACTCCATAGTAAGGCTATGTCAGAAAGATTGTCAGAAATGGTCATTTAGATCGACCTGAAGAAACTAATGTTCCTATTGCTTTCTTGTCAGTAATGAGTAGGGAAAGCTTGAAGAGAGACAGTAGTAAGATATCTTCCTGTTTCCAAGGCTACACTTCAACTTTGCATTCAGTTCCAGACTTAATTTGGAGAATAGTGTAAAAATATTTTGATAATGAAATTTAATTTTTATAATGTTCAGGACTAAAAAATACCATGCAAATATCCAGTTTTCACTGCCCAGGTACAATTACCCTGTTTCCCCCAAAATAAGACATCCCCTGATAATAAGCCCAATCAGGCTTTTGAGTACATGGCAATAAGGCCAAGCGCTTATTTCAGGGTTCAGAAAAATATAAGACAGGATCTTATTTTCGAAAAAACACGGTATTAGGTTGTTTGAAAATATCAAGAGAATCTATCTATCATCCATCTATCTCTCATCTATCTATCTATCTATCTATCTATCTATCTATCTATCTATCTATCTATCTATCTATCTATCTATCTATCTGAAGGATGTTGTTTGAACATCAGAAAGCCATTATTATTATTTCGTGCCTCCTTATGAAATGAAACAATTTCTCTTTTAACAAATTTCCTTTCCTCTTTCACAGTACATATTTAAACTTGTCAGTGAGATACATTTGTTTTGCCAACAGCTAATTAAATAAAATTGAATTAAAATTGCTGTGTGGTATAAATAATTCATTGGAAAGGCACTGACTTAAAAGCAAACCATATTTGCCTTGCTTTTTTGGAATATAGGTGGAATGGACCTGATCTACATTTAACAAAATCAAGCCAAAAATCTCCTGGGAAAAAAAGGTGATGAACCTATCATATATGTGATGAGGATTGATAAATTTGGAAAATAATGAAAATATTGGGAAAGGTGAATGGAAGAAGAAACTGACAGTTAATGTGGGAGATAAATGGATTGGGAGCCATTGCAAGAATTGCTGAATGCAGGAAGAGATTGGATAGCTTAGAAAGTTTTTATCCATAGTCACTAGATGTTGACCTTAACTTAACAACAATGTATTTTTCTGAAGGTTTGAAAATCTTATTATTCCCTCTTGTCAGCCTGGGTGTGTAATGTTATAATTTAGTCACACATTTCCTTTGTAAAATCCAGACTTAACATGAATTGAACACCTCAACACATTCAATACATCAGAATAGGAAACTTTTTGATAGCTTTTTAAAAATATGATTAGACATAGAGAAATCACAGTGAAACGAGCAATGATTTAATGATAGTACTGGAAGTTGGAGTTACTTATTTATTTTTATAAGTACTTATATGTATCTTGTTTTTCCAATAGATAAGAATTAAACACAGCAGCTAAAAACAATTAAACTAGTATAAATTTAAAGTAAAAGAAGAAAATAAGGTTACAAAAGCAATTAATTGTATTAAATAAAAAGGAAAAATATTGATAATACAGAGGAACATCAAATAAGACCTTCATGGAAAATCTACACTGTCCATTCCTCTTTAATGGCATATGATGTATTTTAAGCTTTTAGAAGTAAGAAGTAAGACCTATTTCCTACAGTCTACTACAGGGGTGTCAAACTCATGGCCCGTGGGCCAGATGCATCACACAATGGCCACGCCCACACCCAGTTTAGCCAAGTGGAAAAAAGGCACGATATGTCAAGTGACGATGCCAAGATAATGCAAGTTTGACACCCCTGGTTTACTGGTACAATTCGGTGGGAATTGTGTCACCATTATTTGATTTGCAAGTGAATTTGAGTGGGATTTGTGGGGTAAGAGAGTTTAATATGTAATCCATTAATTATCTAGAGGGGTTTATTTATTATGTGATCATGTTACTTCAGCCTTAAAATACATTACAAAAATTTATTCACAGGAAATTGCTAGATTATGGCAGGGGTGAAATCCAGCAGGTTCTGACAGGTTCTGGAGAACTGGTAGTGGAAATTTTGAGTAGTTCAGAGAACCAGTAGTGGAAATTTTCAGTAGTTCGGAGAACTGGCAAATACCACCTCTAGCTGGCCCCGAGTGGGGTGGGGAGATTTTGCAGTAGCCTTCCCCTGGAGTAGGGTGGGAATGGAGATGTTGCAGTATCCTTTTCTGCCATGCCCACCAAGCCACACCCACAGAACTGGTAGTAAAAAAGTTTGGATTTCACCACTGGATTATGTGTTGAGACTAGGTCCTGATAAGAACATAAGACAGGTATAATACAGCTATATATAGAATATAGTAGAATATAGTATATGTGAAATCTATTTTCAAAAGTAAGCAGACCTGATCAATCCATTGTAGAGCAAGACAAAGACGGAAACTATATGTAACAATGATTCATTATATAGAGGCAATTCGATTTTAATTATTCTTTTGAAGGACATTTTCATATGTCCTTCAAAAGGTATGTATGGATGTATGTACACACGTATGTCCTGATTTATGTTAGAAACCATCCTAGTTCAGCCTTCTACTCTGTAATTACTTTTTTTTTTCAAAGTAAGAGATCATCAGTTTGCTCAGGCTTTTGAAACTGGACGAATTAAAGGATCTTCTCTGATCTTTGTTCCACTTTCTATTTCACTTCAAGCCAAAATCACTTGCCATACATTTCACTTTTTTCCCCTATCCAAAATAAAGGGTAGACTAAATAATCTTGAGACCTAGTTATACTTTCAAGCAGAATGTGCCATTTTCTGATGGCTTGCTATAATTAGGTTTTGTTATACTCAGGATTTTTATTTGAACAACATTGGACATGCTTATGTTTATTTCTTGTTGGCTGCTGAACATTTCTTAGTCAATGAATCTTTGATCTTCCTCCCTCAAGTCTTCATAATTACCCTATCTGCTAGAACAAACTGGCAGTGTTTTGTTCCAAGCACTTTGCGATAATCCACCAGTGGCATGCATACATGCATGGCCAAGCTACCGAAAGACTGATAAATGAGGCACTGATTTGACACCAAGTTAATCTGATTTAGAAAGGCATATGCATTGACTGGTTTGCAGATGTATCAATCAGCTGAACTCTAGCTGAACTTCCTGAAGGTGAGGTGGCTGTCTCCTTTCAGAAGTCCAGTTTGTCTGTATGTTTATGCTATTTTTCACTGCCACAGAAACTAGAACCAGAAATAATGGGTATAAGTTGCAGTTACCTAGTTTTGTTATAATTTCTTATAATAAACAGAAATAACAAAAAAAAAACTTCCTGATGATAAAATCTATACTATATTGGAATGATGTAGCTACCAGACGTTTCTAGGGGTAGAAACTCCAGACGTTTCTAGGTAGAGGTTAGAAAACCATTTCTTTGGCTTAATTGATTTTCCTACCTAATGAAGAGAATTAGAATACATGTTTGTTGCAGCCCGTTTCAAGCCCACAATTGTATGATTTTATGCATGAATTACATTTCATGGTACATTTAAGAGATGTAACGTGATAGATTTAAAATGATCACCTATAAAGGAGAATTGCAAATGGATTGAATTGCAATATGCAGTGCTGCTTTCTATCCATATTGTCAACCAAAGATCACTCACTCCAATTTAAATCAAATCTGAGGATTCCTTCAGTGACACTCAAATCTGTATGTGCGTATGAGTGGCTATGGGTGTTTATGTGCATACTTTCCAGATAACTTACATTTTACCACCAACTAAAAGACAATTCCAGGACAAGAGCGTATGCATTAATGCCTTTTAATGCATTAATGCCTTTTCTACTGCGCATGTCCAAGATGGCGCCGCGCCGCTGAACAGCTGTGACGGCGACGGGCCTATCTTGGACCCGACCGGGTCGGGGGGGGTCTTTTGGACAGCTTTGACCCCGCCGGGTAGAGGGCAGTCTGACGGATCGGAGGATGGGCGGCGGCGGGCGCCCCGGGGTCCCTTGGGGAGGAGCCCCGGAGCATCCCCCCCCCCCCCGGCGGCGATAAGCCCGGCGCCGGCCTGGCATTTTCCAGCGGCGGCGGCGGCGGCGGCGGCGCTTTTCGGTGGCTGCAGTGGCGGCCTAGCTTAGCTCTGCCCTAGGAAGGGCTTTAGAGCCTCTCCTCTTCGCCCCTTGGTCTGCGGTGTCAGAGGTGGGGGCCTTTTCCAACGGCGGCGGCGGCGGTCGAGTTTTCGGCGGCGGCGGCCTGGCCTGGCGTTGCTCCTGGAGGAGCCTTGGAGCTCTCTCCCTCCGGTGGTGGCAGCGATGGTGGCGGCCTGGCCGGACCGGCCTGGTGGGGGCCTAGCCTGTCGGTGGGCGGCTGGGTCCCGCGGTGGCATGACCCAGCAGGCCCGGCGGGTGAGTGGCCTACTTCAGCTGGCGGCCTGGCTTAGCGACCATGAAGAGGCCCGGTGGTCACCTTCTTTGCCACTCTGAAGGTTATCCACGGGCCTAGGGGACGCCCTCCCTACCATCTTGAGGGCGTCTATGGCTGTCTGTGGGGGCTTTTTTGAGTCCTTTGCCCCCCCCCGGATTTTGGGGGAGGGGCGTGTCGGCGGTGGGGTGGCCGGGCATTTGGCACATGCCCGTCCTCTTTGTCATCTTGAAGGACGATCACGGCCATGCGGCGCCTTTTTCCATCATTTTAAAGGACGCCTAAGGGCCGGCTACAAGGGGACTTTTTTAAGATCTTTGGCCCCAGTGGGGTGAATTGAGACGGGTCCTGGACAATCCTAGCTGGACTATTGTAGGACTTTATCCTTTTCCCCCATTTCCTCATCCATAGTCCACCCCTCGAGATAGGAGGGGTTGGTGCTCTGATTTACTCATGGCGGTTTTTCATCTACCGCCTAAGAACTATATTTCGTCTGTCTTTCACCCGGAACTACTGGTGTGTCAATTTCCATCGTGACAGGTCCAGGATGGGTCTACTTGCCGGACTTTTAGCATGCGGACATTTACTGCGGCTGACCTTCTTGCCTCTGAGATTCCCTCTCTCGGGTTTGGCCCTCCACGCTATCGAGGCCCATCTTGAGGACGGGTTTTGGAACCCGAGAGATGGCATGCCAAAATAGGAGACTCAGGGTTTTTAATTAATTGTTTTAATAGATTTTTAAGGGAATTTTAATGGGAATTTTAAGGGAGGTGGGGGAGGGATTTGGCGGGTGGGGAGAACCCGTCGGGAGGGGTGGAGGGTTGAGGCGGGCGTTGGGGTAGCCCGTCGGGAGGAGCCAGTCCTGCGCGTGCTCGTGACGGTTTTTAATAGGTTCGGAGGTTAGGGGAGATTGCGTTCCTGTTGGTGAGGTGGCCTGATTTCCACGGTAAGTGGGAGGGGCAGATATGGCGGAAGGGGATCATATCGTTCTGGGGCGCGCCCGATGTGTGCAAGCGGTCGCGCCCGATCCCCGTCCTTTTCCCGTTCCCGGATGGTCAAGACCCCAGAGCCTGGGCCTTGGCTGATGTTATGCAACGCACGGTCCGTAGTTAATAAGGCCCCTAATATCGACCTTATCCAGGGGCGCCATGGACCTTATAGGCGTTACGGAAACCTGGCTGGGCACGGAAGGGGTGTGCCTTGTTGAGATGTGCCCACGGGTTTCCGTGCATTTCATCAGCCGAGGCCCAGGGTAGGGGTGGGGGTGGCGGTTGTGATTAGAGAGCCTAGAGCCGAGGGAGACCACTGTACCTCAGATTGCCGGGTGCGAATCCTCTTGTGAGATGGGGTCATAGGTGCCAGATGGGTTTGCTGATCACGTACCTGGCTCCTTGCTGCGTGACAGCTGCCCTGCCCGAGCTCCTGGAGGTGCTGGCCGGGGTGGCAGTGGAGACCCCCAGACTTTTAGTCATGGGGGACTTTAACTTGCCATCGTCCGGCTCGTCATCGACAGCAGCTCGGGAGTTCATGGCTTCCATGACGGCCTTGGACCTGACCCAAGTAGTTGATGGCCCTACTCACATTGGGGGTGGCACTCTGGACCTGATTTTTGTCTCTGGTCAGTGGTTGAGAGATCTGGACTTAAAGGAAATAGTCACTGAACCTTTGTCATGGTCAGATCACTCTCTTCTTCGCCTGGACTTTCTGACCGCCATTCACCACCGCAGGGAGACGGAGCCGACACGTTGGTTCCGTCCCAGGCGCCTGATGGACCCGGAGGGGTTCCGGACGGAGCTTGGGCCATTTCCTGAGAGTCTGGCTCACGGCTCGGTTGAGGAACTTGTTGCGGCCTGGGAACGGGCCGCGGCGGGGGCCTTAGACCGGGTCGTGCCTTTGCGGCCTCTGACCCGGCGCAGGTCCCAACCGGCTCCTTGGTTCTCCGAGGAGCTGAGAGGGATGAAGCGCCGGAGAAGACGCCTAGAGAGTTCCTGGAGGTCTAGCCGTTCAGAAGCTGATCGGACACTAGTGAAGTCCTATACTAGGACTTACCTAGTGGCATTGAGGGAAGCGAGGCGTAGCTACGCCTCCTCCCTCATTGCATCGGCAGATAACCGCCCAGCCGCCCTGTTTCGGGTGACCCGCTCCCTCCTACACCAGGGGGAGCGGGATGACCCGTTGCAGGGACGTGCTGAGGAGTTTAACGGTTATCTATACGATAAAATCGTTCAGCTTCGGGATGGTTTGGACCAAGATTGCGGTGATACGGGTGAGACGGCTGAGGGTGGTCTTGGTGACATTTTATGGGATGAGTTTGACCCTGTTGCTCCCGAGGACATGGACAGGTTGTTGGGGAGGCTGAATGCCACCACATGTTTACTGGACCCGTGCCCCTCCTGGTTGGTGCTGGCCACGCAGGAGGTGACACGAGGCTGGCTCCAGGCGATTACGAGCGCTTCTTTGGTGGAGGGTGTCTTTCCGGCCGCCTTGAAAGAGGCGGTGGTGAGGCCCCTCCTCAAGAAGCCTTCCCTGGACCCGGCTGTTTTAGGTAATTATCGTCGTCTCCAACCCGCCGCGCGAAGGTTGTTGAGAGTATGGTGGCATATCAGTTTCCTTACACCTGGATGAAACTGTCTATCTAGACCCGTTCAGTCCGGTTTCCGCCCGGTTACAGCACGGAGACGGCTTTGGTCGCGTTGGTGGATGATCTCTGGAGGGCCAGGGATAGGGGTTGTTCCTCTGCCCTGGTCCTATTAGACCTCTCAGCGGCTTTCGATACCATCGACCATGGTATCCTGCTGCGCGGTTGGAGGGATTGGGAGTGGAGGCACCGCTTATCGGTGGTTCTCCTCCCATCTCTCCGACCGTCGCAGTCGGTGTTGACAGGGGCAGAGGTCGGCCCCGAGGCGCCTCACTTGTGGGGTGCCGCAGGGATCGATCCTCTCGCCTTCTGTTCAACATCTACATGAAGCCGCTGGGTGAGATCATCAGTGGGTTCGTGTGAGGTACCAGCTGTACGCGGATGACACCCAGCTGTACTTTTCCACACCGGACCACCCCAACGGTTATCAAGTGCTGTCCCGGTGCCTGGAGGCCGACGGGTCTGGATGGGGAGAAACAGGCTCAAGCTCAATCCTCCAAGACAGAGTGGCTGTGGATGCCGCATCCCGCACAGTCAGCTAAATCCGCGGCTGACCATCGGTGGCGAGTCATTGGCCCCGATGGAGAGGGTGCGCAACTTAGGCGCCCTCCTGGATGAACGGCTGTCTCTAGAAGATCATTTGACGGCCGCCTCCAGGAGAGCGTTCTACCAGGTTCGCCTGGTGCGCCAGTTGCGCCTTTCTGGACCGGGAGGCCCTATGCACGGTCACTCACGCCTTGTGACGCCTCGCCTGGATTACTGCAACGCCTCTACATGGGGCTTCCTTGAAGGGCATCCGGAGGCTGCAGTTAGTTCAGAATGCGGCTGCGCTGGTGATAGAGGAGCCCTCGTGGCTCCCGTGATAACACCCATCCTGCGCAGGCTGCACTGGCTACCTGTGGCCTTCCGGTGCGCTTCAAGGTTTTGGTGACCACCTTTAAAGCGCCCATGGCATAGGGCCGGGTTATCTACGGGACCGCCTACTGCGACCAGATACCTCTCACCGACCTGCGCCTCACAGAGAGGGACTCCTCAGGGTGCCGCCAGCTAGGCAGTGTCGTTTGGCGACGCCCAGGAAGGGCCTTCTGTGGGGCACCCACCCTCTGGAACGAACTCCCCCCAGGACTCCGCCAACTTCCGGACCTTCGAACCTTCCGTCGCGAGCTCAAGACACATTTATTCATCTGTGCAGGACTGGCTTAGATTTTAAATTTAGAGGGGTTTTAAATTGATTTTAATATTTATATTTATATTTATATTTCTATTTTTAATAATTGGGCTAGAATAAGTTTTTTAAGGATTATTTTAATTTGTATATTGATATTGATGTTTTATATGCCTGTGAACCGCCCTGAGTCCTTTGGGAGATAGGGCGGTATATAAATTCGAATAATAAATAAATAAATAAATAAATACTAATTACAATTATTTGCCTGTAAAACAAAACAGAAAAAAAACCCATTTTACAAAATTGACTGATCGCATCTGTATCTCCCAAATATTCTTTCATACAATATACAGAAAAGCGTATGACCAAATACTAAGCACACGCATCCTTCCTTCTTACAATATAAGCAGAAAAAAGAGGAAAAAGAAAGAAAGATCCTCATGGGATCAGGGAATGGGAACAAACTGTACTGAGAAGGGAATAAAAAGGTCTTAGATGAGGAAAAGAAAGGGATGAATAAAAGATGTGAGGGTAGGAAAGAGAGATAATTAGATTTGTGGTGCAAGAATTCAGATGATTATATGCCAGCAAAGACAAACCATTCTAACTTTGTTGTTATCCTGTGATAATAAGAATTGCCTGATCCTAGTTCAATATTTCAATTGTTACACACATCACAATGTCAAAAAGTTGTACATGGATTTAAGGGCTCCTGGTAGAGACACAAAAGCAGCTGAAATATCTGCAAGAGATTCTATACCAGTTTTATTCATAGAGTATCCTTTGCTCTATGCACTAGCCAGTTTTACATACCCTGGTTTTTGTTTTGTTTTTTGTTGTTTACTTCTTGCTCCTTTTTTTATTAGCTGCCTCTATAATTATAAACAATTCAGATGGAAATGTTGTAGGGAGGAAACTTGTTTTCATACAAATCAATACAATATTTTAGCATGAACATATTTTAAAAACGTATTCATTCTTTGGTTTCTTATATTTCTGGCTTCTTATTTTTTTTCTGCCAAAACATCTCCACAACATATGTTAAAGCAAATACTTCAAAAAACAAGGAGAACTTTATGACACATCTTAGTAGCTGTCCTTGTCCTTTAGAATATCTTTTCCTTTTACTTCCAGCAGGCACCCATCAGAGGTGGGTTTCAGCAGGTTCTGACCAGTTCTGGAGAACTGATAGTGAAAATTTTGAGTAGTTCGGAGAACCGGTAAATGCCACCTCTGACTGGCTCCACCCCCATCTATTCTCTGCCTTCCGAGTCCCAGCTGATTGGGAGGAAATGGGGATTTTGTGGTAATCTTCCCCTGGAGTGGGGTGGGAATTGAAATTTTGCAGTATCCTTCCCCTGCCACACCCACCAAGCTATGCCCAGAACTGGTAGTAAAAATTTTTGAAACCCACCACTGGCACCCATCCTCTTAACCTTCCAGAAAGTCATTAAGAGATGGATGGTTCCCCATGTACTGGGATAGCAAAGTTAGAACGTGGAAGACTGTATAGCTGCAGTCTATACAGATGTTGGACTGGTACCTGTTTATGAGTATGATTATGTTTGTTGTTATTGTTGTTTTTGTATTGTTGAGTGGCCATATAAATGTTTTAAATAAAATAATCAATCAATAAATAAATATATTATTTCTAATAATGTAAAGGATATGCAATATGGATTATGGTATATGCTCATCACTCCTAGTGTATAGCCACAAATTGACCATGAGGCCCTAAAAGTGATAAAAAATTATAATTTCTTCTGCATTATACCTTCAAATATTAATCAAGCAATCATATAATCAAACGTATAATGAATTATTGTACAGTAGAAAGAATTTTGGAAAACAAGAGGGGCTTTCACTTCTAGTCTGTTCCTGACATTTGATGTCCGATAATCATTCAGTTGCTTCACATGAGTTGTGCTCCAACAGCTATCACTTCACTAGAATGGTCTGTCAGTAACTGCTTTGCTGAGTTCTGTAATATTAAACTTGTATCACCAGTGTCTGTATATAGCCACCTTGTCTTTTTCAAGGGCTTTCAATTTTTCCAACCATCAAAGTCTTCTCCAGTGACTTTTATCTTCCCAAGAAAATAATAATTCTTGTTCTTCTGATTAGCTTTGATTTGGACATAGCTATTGTTTGGACATTTGATGTCCATCAATGTCACAAGATATGGTCAATGGGAACTCCCTGGGGCTAATCCCTGTTGAGTCAGTTATAGTCTCCACTTGAAATGCCATATGTATAACTGCAGAAGGATAAGTGTTTTGATCACTCTGTTAATTTTATTTTAAAAAGTAGACATATCTTAACCAATCCAAACTTTATTGTAATTGCAGCAAGCCATTTTGAAATTCTGATTAAAAGGATTAATAGTCATTGTCACTAATATGAACATGAAGAAGAAATTTATTACACTGAATCACAAATACTGTGATTAAGGTGAAGCTTCTTTTTGTATTAAAATAAGAGGGTGTATCCAAGTTAATTATGATTTGTATATATAGCATATGGCTTCTGAGGCCAGACTGACTGCTATTGAGCTGGCGTGAAAAAAATAGCATGCCTCATCTAGTTTTTGATATGCTCATATAATTGCTGAATGAAAGTGCAAATAATCTGAAAGCTCTAATAATGAAAATCAAGAAGCGCAGTACAAAAAAATGCTAAGTTTAACTATAAAGATCAAACTAATGGCAAGAGTTATAGCAACCGGCCTTTAAAATGATAATGTGTATATTGAAATGGTGAATAATATCAGCATTTTTTTTGATCCGCTGTGAACAATAAGGAACCAGTAGGCAAGAAATGTGCCATACTTAGTAAAATAGAAATGAAGAACTTGAAAAAGATTTTCTGATTCCAGAATATATCTACAGGTAGTCCTTGATTTAGGACCACCATTGGGACCATAAGCAAGATGGTTGTTAAGTGAGTCATGCCTGATTTTACTATGTTTTGTGCCACAGTTGTTAAACAAATCACTGCAGTTGTTAAGTGAATCACATGGTTGTTAAGTGCTTCCCCCATTGCCTTTGCTTGTGGGAAGCTGCCTGGGAAAGTTGCAAATGGTGATCATATGATATCAGGATGTTGCAGCCATCATAAATGCTTGTTGGTTGCCAAGTGCCTGAATTTTGATCACATGCCATGGGGATGCTGTGTGAAGAATGGTTGTAAGTTAGTGCCATTGTAACTTTGAATTGTCACAAAATGATTGATTGTAAATTGAGGATTACTTGTATACTTGCAAAGATCAGAATAGTGCAAGCAATGATATTCCCTATGGAAATAGCCTTTGAAGCAGTAAAAGAGAAAGAGTATTGATGCCTTTGAAACTTGGATAAGACACTGAAGAATACCATAAATAGCCAGGAAAATGAACAATGACTCACTGAACAAATCAAACCAGAGTTCTCACTCAAAGCACAATAATCAACTTCAAATTTTCCTATTTCAGAAACATATGCAATTTTTTTGATATATTACTGAAAAATTAAGATTTCATAGCCAATTTCAATACCAAGAAAGATCAAAACAATAAAATCTAATTGAAGTAATGCTTCACTGCTCAATATCGAAAAGCAAAAGAACTTATGCATATATCTATAGCTGACATATTTCCATCAAATATAAAATTGAATCAATTCAAATATCCCACTCTACATGCAAAAAGCAATTGACAGGTGTTGGTGATGTTTAAAGAAATTGATGTTATATATTCTACATCCAACACCAGAACTTTCATATGAATTTCAGTATTTGACATTTAATCCTGCCCATAAAGACGTGAATGAGGCAGTAAATCAAAGAATGTGGGGAAGCAATTGTAGTACTTGCCAGAAGGAAAGGCCAAATGTGATAAAGTTATATGCTGGTAATTTTTATCTATTTATAAGCCTTCCTCAGCTTCTTTTAGCATACATATTTTATTTCTTAGATGAGCATGGCTGGTCAGAAAAGACATTTATTTGTTTGGGACAGTTTAGAATTCAGATTGGAAGCATTTATTTCTGCTTCCAGTTGAGGGCTCAATAATGGTTATACACTGGTTGGTTATGTTTCGCTGTTTTTAATGTCATGTATTCATGGTTTTAGGATTTTATCTTGAAATATTTTTTTTTATCTTTAGTCCCAGATTCACTAACCAGATAAACTTAAATAGAATAGCCATTGAGAACTGAGTAGTGCATAAGCCATGATAAGTAAGCAACAAAGTACATTATAAGAGAATATATGTAGTTTATGGTTGAACTGTATGGAGTCTTAGATCTTTCTGAGCCTGGGTGTGTGTTTGCAGATATTTCATTAATCGCTATAGCACAAGCAATATCAGCTATAAAAAAGACAATACTACCAAAACTCAAAAACATTGCAACAACAACCACATGGCAACACAGTAGCACATAAACAACTTAAATAAAGTTTAAGTTTTATTAAACATCTTAAATAAAATATTCAGTAGGCTTTGAAGAAGAAAAAACAGGAACATCTACAACTGACTTTAACAGACACTACATAAGATGGAAGAGTAGTAGAGCGCATCCATTAACACTAACTAGACATGATAAATATCCTTAATCTCACAGCCCATGAACAGATTAAATCATAATTTATAATATCATAATACAAAAAGTCACTGAATCTAAAAAATATCCAAGTAGCACATAAACTTTCTCTTCCTGAAACTATTGTATGCGACCTATCCTTTGACACTACTCTTTGATTCTTGCTATGCTACAGAGCCCCTGACTATGACATTACCCATGAAAATATGCTAACCTCAATGCTAACCTGGGCTACCTCCTGCCCATATCCTCTCATCTTCCTGGGTGACCTAAATCTACCTCTCATTAACTGGATAACTAATGAATGTTCAACTGACCCAATCCATACTAGACTATACAATGCTGTTACAAACCTAGGTCTTGAACAACTTGTAACTAACAATACAAGACTCAACAACTGCCTTGATCTCATCTTCTGCAACAATTCAAACTCAATTTACGGACTACAAATTAAAGAACCTTTTTCCAACAGTGACCACTGCATGATTGATTTTCGTCTCAATATACGTCCATACTTAAATCGTCATAACAACAGTATTCCCAACTACAACTTCAAAAAAGCCAATTATGACCTTATAAACAACGATCATTCGTTTCTGGACTGGCAAAATCTGTTTTCAACCTGCATAACCACTGAAGACCACTATAGAGTCTTCCTACTTGAAATCAATAGAGTCATTAAACTATATGTACCACAAATGACCACCGTGATCAGGAAAAACAAACTACCCATATCAATAAAAAAGCTTCAATCAAAAAAAAATCCCTCTGGAAAAGAAACAAAAAAGGCTATGTTGCAAATTTCAAAAACCGCTACAGAAATATATGCAACCAAATAAAAACTGAATGCACAAATTACCACACCAAGCAAGAAGAGAACCTTCTACGCACAAATTCCAATCGTGCCTTTTATAATTTTGTTAACAATAAACTTAAAGACTCAAGATCCATCCCACCACTAAAAGATTCTAACAACAAAGAATGCAATGACGAAACAGTTAAAGCAAACCTCTTCAACATTTTCTTTGGCTCAGTTTTTGTTAACTCCGATAACACATATCCGACATTCCACAAATGTACCAGCAATGATTCTGATGACTTAACTCATATAGATTTCACAGAAGATAACGTTGGAAAAGCTCTTCATAACTTAAAACCATCGCTATCTATTGGACCCGATGGACTATGTGCATACTTCTTAAAAAAACTTTCCATTAATATAGCTGAACCCCTAAGTATTATCTTTGATAAAGCTTTCACTACCAGTTCCCTTCCCAAACTTTGGTCACTAGCCACAGTCATCCCTATCTTCAAAAAAGGAGACCCCAGCTTAGTCGAAAATTACAGACCGATCTCTCTTTGCTGCATCACCTGCAAAGTCATGGAATCTATCATCAACCAATCCATTACCTCACACTTGAAAACAAACAACCTACTCTCCAACAAACAATTTGGTTTCAGAAAAAAATTATCATGTAACTTACAACTTCTCCACTGCAAAAACATATGGACTACAAATCTTGATCAAGGCAAATCAATAGATGCAATCTACATAGACTTCTTCAAAGCTTTCGACTCAGTAGTACACGATAAACTTCTCCTAAAACTAACATCCTATGGCATCTCAGGACCCCTTCACAAATGGATATCTGCTTTTCTGTCTAACAGACAACAAGTGGTCAAAATTGGCAATGCTTTATCAAATCCTGTTGCTGTCAAGAGCGGTGTTCCTCAAGGCAGCGTCCTTGGACCAACACTCTTTATACTATACATTAATGATCTTTGTGACCACATCTCAAGTAATTGTGTTCTCTTTGCTGACGATGTCAAACTATTTAATACCACAGACAATACTTCTATCATTCAAAACGACCTCGATCATCTAACTGCTTGGTCTAAAAATTGGCAGCTCCAAATTTCATCCAGCAAATGCTCAGTCTTACATATAGGAAAAAAGAACCCAAACACTAAGTACATATTTGATGAACATTACCTTACTGATGACCCCCATCCCGTTAAAGACCTTGGAGTTTTCATGTCAAATGATCTAAGTGCCAAAGCCCACTACAACTACATAGCAAAAAAAGATCTAAGAGTTGTAAACCTAATCTTGCGTAGCTTCTTTTCCAAAAACACCACACTACTAACCAGAGCATATAAAACATTTGCTAGACCAATTCTAGAATAAAGCTCGCCTGTTTGGAACCCTCACCACATCTCTGACATCAATACAATCGAACGTGTCCAGAAATATTTTACAAGAAGAGTTCTCCATTCCTCTGAAAACAATAAAATACCTTATCCCACCAGACTTGAAATCCTAGGCTTAGAAAACTTGGAACTCCGTCGCCTTCGACAAGACCTAAGTTTAACTCACAGAATCATCTATTGTAATGTCCTTCCTGTTAAAGACTACTTCAGCTTTAATTGCAATAATACTAGAGCAACTAATAGATTTAAACTTAATGTCAACCGCTTTAATCTAGATTGCAGAAAATATGACTTCTGTAACAGAATCATCAGTGCTTGGAATACTTTACCTGACTCTGTGGTCTCTTCTCATAATCCTAAAAGCTTTAACCAAAAACTTTCTACTATTGACCTCACCCCATTCCTAAGAGGACCATAAGGGGCGTGCATAAGCGCACAAACGTGCCTACCGTTCCTGTCCTATTGTTTTTTTCTTCTTCATATATATATTTATATATATATATATATATATATATATATATATATATATATATATATATATATATGTGTGTGTGTGTGTGTGTGTGTAGGTCTTTGGTTATTCGGGTTTTCTCCCGCGTAAAATTGGAAGTGTCTTGGCGACGTTTCGACGAAGTCTCATTCGTCATCTTCAGGCTTCAGCTTCATGCTTCTGGGAGCAATGTGTGATTGCAGCTGTTTCTTCCTTTTTAACTGCTAGTGGGGGTTTGAACTGATTGGGTGGGAGCTTGGCTGTGCTCTGATTGGATGGGGGTTTTTTTGTGCTCTGATTGGCTGTGGGTGTGTCCTGTTTGGGTGGGGGCTTGGTTGTGCTCAGATTAGTCTGAGTTTCAGGGGGATTTGAGCTGGTGAGCTGCATTGCTGTTGTTTGGCTTCGTGTTTGTGGTCGTGCTACATCTTCATAGTGGGTGTCTGTCTGCTGTATGTATGGATTGGAGGGGTTTGAAATGGCTAATGTTGCAGCTGCTGTCTGGCTTCTGGTCCTTGGTTGTGCTTCCTGATCAGTGTGGGTTTGGGTCTGCTTTCTGGGTGGATGTGTGGTGGTGACATCCTGTGTGGACCTCATGAGTGTGGGTCTGGTGTCATTCCTCGTGTTAGGGACTCGTTTGTCAATAAGGGCGGGTTTCCAAATGGCTGGTAGGCGGGAGGTATCTCGTTTGTTCATGCTATGTGGGCGTTTTTCTATCTCGATGGCTTCTCTGATTATTCTGTTGTTAAAGTGTTCAGTTTTGGCGATAGTTCTGGTCTTTTTAAAGTCAATATTGTGTCTTGTGGCTTTAAGGTGTTGGACCAGGGAAGAAGTTGGTTCCTCTTTTTTGACTGACGAATGAGACTTCGTCGAAACGTCACCAAGACACTTCCAATTTTACGCGGGAGAAAACCCGAATAACCAAAGATCTACATACAAACACCCGCGAAAACCTCAGAAAACCTCAGAAAACATATATATATATATATATATATATATATATATATATATATATATATATATATATATATATATATATATATATATATATATATATATATATATATATATATATATATATATATATGCTTATAACTCCTAATATTTACTCAAATATGTGTTTATATACTATATAATCTTTTTGTATGATACCTACATATATTGTTGTGATGAAATAAATAAAATAAAAATAAAAAAATAAAAAATTTAAACTGGAAAACTAGTTCCTAGACCAAGTAAAATCCAAAAATGCTACAGAATTGCTGGATGTTTGGCATTCAGATAAAACAGTCATCCATAGCCAATCTACATTTTAACATAGATAAATGTTAAATTAAAAAGCTAAGAAGGAAACAAAAAAAAATCTTCTTTAGCAGGTAAGTAGGGATAAGCACCAGACAAACAATCAAGCAGAAAGCAACATCCCAATCAAACAATTACCAAGCAAGCTACTGTAGATAAACAGGGAACAAATCCTACAGTCACTAACAGCTTGAAGGGTCCAAAGTACATCAGTAACTATGGAACATAATATTAAGCATCTGTGAGTGTTTGGAAAATAATACATTGATCAAGAAAAGTCTTGCCAAATGAACCTGAACTTTTTAATAGAATGATATAGTGCATCTTCACTTGAGCAGAACATTTGTCTCCTATGAAATCTTATTAAAGATAACAAGATGTGTAATAGAACATGTTATCTTTAGATGAATGTATACCTGGTTGAATAATCATACCAAGCAGTACACATCACTGGTTCCACAGTAAGCTAATGGTTTGCAAGTAGCCTGCTAAAAGGTTATGTTCTAGGCCTCTACAATTCAATGTATTTATAGGCATTGTCTAGGACAAGCTATTAGAAAATACAATTATCAATCTGGCAAATGACACAAAACTGGGGAGATAGCAAACATCTTCTAGAGTAGCATGAAGATTCAAGAAGCAAAAGTGAATGCATTGAACTGTAAAATGAAAAAAAATGCAGTCTTTCATTTATGTGCAGAAAATCAAAGTTATCACTGAAGAACACATGAAAAGAATCTGCACGTTGTACTGGATTGCAAGCCAAAACAAATGTGTGATGCAAGTAAAAAAAGAAAAAGTAAATACAACCCTAGTCTGTGTAACAAAAGTATAATGAATGTTAAGATCAAATTCATATCACACTTAGAATATTGCATTCAATTTTGGGCACTGAATTTTAGCAGGACATTAACAAATTGTAACCTATTACAGTTGCATTAACATCTCACTATAAATAAAAACAACACAAAGATACTTTGTTTTTTTTTACTTCTTTGATGTCTCTGGATTGTCATATTCTAAATGAGTCATTTACTATACTGTATGAGCAGATGTGAAATATAGTGGTATACTGCCTGTTATCTTACAATTCTGTTTAATTATATGCTGTCTACATTTTTGCATATACAGTACACTATTGCATCAAAACAATACAAATATGTACACTCTTTCTCATCTAGTCAATATTGGGTACAGCTAAAACCAGTCCTCAAAATCTTCCTTCCTTCCTTCCTTCCTTCCTTCCTTCCTTCCTTCCTTCCTTCCTTCCTTCCTTCCTTCCTTCCTTCCTTCCTTCCTTCCTTCCTTCTTTCCTTCCTTCTTAAAATTGGGCAGAATCAGGACAAATAAATAAATAACCTTCATTAACAACTACTGAATGCAATTAAAAATGGATGCATAAGGTACCTCATTTATAAAATTAATTGATTTCCCAATTTGCATATTCCAAACATTTTCAGACCAAACAAAACATAAATTGCCCTGAGGAATTTTCATAAGATACTTTTATCGAGAGATTGCCTGATTATTAAGCAAATAAATCTCCTAGCTGTTGCATGCTTAGAATCAATAGCTACCCAGTATAGTGGGTAGAATATTGCTCACATGGGGAAGACCTATGTTTATATCTCCCTTTAGCCTGAATTACAATATGAGTAGTCTCAACATGATCAGGCTAATTAAATGGAGATAACCTATGTATGCATGTTCACTAGAGACCTTTGAAGGAATTGCAGGATGGAAGTATAATTGACGGTTGCCTAGATGAGTATGTGTTGCAATTAATTCTCACAAGAAATGGGTATAAATTTGTTTAGGAAACTATACATGTTAGTTTAAATTCAATTAATTTCATTATGGAATGATTACAGTCACAATTTTGATCCATTGAATATCTTCGTCATTCTGAAATTGTGCGCAGTCATATTTATTTGAAACACAGACTTCTTTCACATATGCCACTTGATATATATATGTATCTTTCTGTAATATATGCCTAGTCACATATGTTTTGATTCAACGTCATAAAATGCAAAAATTATGGGATTTTGGAGGACAGTTATTTATTTATTACATTTATATGTCACGCATCTCACTGTTAACAGTGAACATACGGTTATGTTCAATTTGCATAGCTGAGAGGAATCAGTCAGGTGTTGCTTCTTAGAAAATGCAATCAGGCTGAACAGATGGAACCAAGCTTAGATGGAAGATTAAATAACATAATGAAAAAAAGTTTATTTTTAACTTTTAACCGGACTTCAGTCTGGTGAAGCAAGGGGATGCCTACATTCTGGATATGAGTCAGCTATTCATTATATCAACATCATTTTTGAAGGCTAGTGTTCAATTGTTATAACAATTGGATTAATGCCTTTTTTTTTAGTGATCTGAACAAAGTTTCCAGAGTTCACTGATTAACAAAAATTGATTCCAAGGAACAGTGAATAAATAATTTAAAACTCCCTGGATATTTCTCTGACTATTAAAAGGACTAGCTATTGAAGACTTTATAGTTCTGACATTCTTGGTAATGAAGATATTCGTTTGGCTTGCATCTACAATCAGGGTTTTGCTAAGAGTCAGCAATCAATGATGCAAATAGCAAGGCATAGCTGCAAAATCTTAGTTTGGAAGGTTCATCCTTGAGTCCTTTTATTCTTTCCAGCTACAATTACGGTTCACAGAGGATCTTTAAAGGGTTTAATGAAAGCACCTACTTTTCTTCAAATTGGTATCCTTTTCCAGACTAAACATGTCTGCCAGATTGTTTCTAGTTCATAAAGGTATCAGTTGTATGTTTTTTAACATTTGGGCATTTAAATTAGTTTTTTAAGGGATGTTTTTTAATTATTGTGTGTATTTGTATTTTATCTGCCTGTTCACCGCCCTGAGTTCTTCGGGAGAATACAAATTAAAATATTATTATTATTATTATTATTATTATTATTATTATTATTATTATTATTATTATTATTATTATTATTAGTTACTGTAAAATAGAACTCTTCCATGAAATTGAGATGAAGGTACAGGGACTCAGTCGCTTAATCATGCTGGAGATGGCTCAGCTCCTGTGATTTGAACCCAATCACTATGTGGCAGGATGAGCTCCTGTCATTCACCTTAACATTCTATGCAAGTAGATAGGTGGTTATTTGCTTCAGCACCAGAGAACTGGTGCTCTATGCAGGCAGGCAGTTTCCTGACAGCTCTGGACCTTCCCGTTTGTGGTGCCCATTGGCGAGGCAGCTCTGGGAAGAAAGGGGGCCTTGAGTGATGCTGCAGGAAGACCTGCTCCTCTTTCTCTCTGGTGTGAAGCCAGCTCACTCTCCTGTGGCACATCTTGGGAAGTGCGCAAGGCTGGTACCTTGGTAAGTCAAACTACTACTCTATAATAGCACTGTGGTCTCCTGGCTACTGTAAAAATGGCATACACTAATAATAATGATGATGATGATGATGATGAAATCGGGGTTTTTTTTTTAACAGAATAAGAGAGTTCAAAGGGACCTTAGACGTCTTCTAGTCCAACTCCCTGCTCAGGCAAGAAACTTTATTTCAGACAAATGGTTGTCCAACCTGTGTTGGAGTATCCACAACTTCTGGAGGCAAGTCGTTCAACTGATTAATTGTTCTCACTATCAGGAAATTTGTCCTTAGTTTTAGGTTGCTTCTCTTCTTGATTAGTTTCCACCCGTTGCTTCTTGTTTTGCCTTCAGGTGTTTTGGAAAATAGGTTGACTCCCTCTTCTTTGTGGCAACCCCTTAGATATTAGATATCTATTGATAGATATTAT
The DNA here is from genome assembly GCF_028640845.1 of Ahaetulla prasina. Taxonomy (NCBI): domain Eukaryota; kingdom Metazoa; phylum Chordata; class Lepidosauria; order Squamata; family Colubridae; genus Ahaetulla; species Ahaetulla prasina. The sequence continues at coordinate 265,073,225 of NC_080540.1, forward strand.
CGTATCATGATAGATATTATCATGTCACCCTCTAGTCTTTCTTTTTCATTAAACTAGACATAACCAATTTCAGAACCGTTATTTATGTTTTAGCCTCCAGTCCCCTAATCATCTTTGTTGCTCTTCTCTGCACTTTCTAGAGTCTCAACATTTTTTTTTTACATTATGATGACCAAAACTGGTTGTAAGATTCCAAGTGTGGTTTTATCAAGGCATTATAAAATGGTATTAACACCATATGATCTTGATTTAATCTTTGGAACTGGCTATAGCATTGATTTATACAAAAATTGATCTTATTGGGGCTAAATTTTAGAGGGGAAAGCAAATTATGGAACAGTTTTTATATAAAGAGAATTGTGTGCCAGCATAGTAATTTGGAAATATATTTACTAATACATTACATGCATCCATAACCAAAACTTTCAGTTCATCCCATGTTATTTCCAGTTAAGAAAGTCCCAACAACTGGATGAGAAAATGTCAGAAGCTGCCAATCAAGGTAGTCAAAATTGTACAAGAAGATTTACCAATAATTTGACCCAAATTATAAAGTACTTACTATGTTGATTTATTGCATGTCATCAGGTCAATATCAACAGTTAAAAACCACATCATGAAGGAAGAAAAGAGGAAAGGAAGGAAGGAAGATGTTATGTCATTTCATGACCACATAATACACTTCAGAGTATCTGAAATGGGCAATTTTAAAATAAAAGGTTAACATAGTTGAAAGTCTCTTTTCCTTTTATTGTATCACAACAAAAAAGAAAATCCAGCTGGCTATGTATTGATCTTCTGTCATCCTAAGACATGTTTACAAAATGGAAAGTAGCAAAGTTCTCAAAGAGGTTTTTGTCCATTTGTAGGTTAAAGAATGGCCTTGAAATTATGCACTATTCCATGTATCCATCTTACCCCCCCCCAAAAAAAAATCATAGTGAGTCATCATCAAGAATTGAGTTCCACTGCTTCTAAGAGTTTGATTTAAATGTAATTGTGCTAATATCCTACCAAAATGGTCATCAGTCAGTGAAATTACAGCCAGCATTTAATCAAATTTGAGGCTTCTTCCAAATGCGCAGTGGTTAGAAGGCAGTACTATTTATTTGTTCAAATTTATATACCGCCCTATCTCCCTAGGGACTCAGGCTACTTCTGCTGACTGCTGGCTGACTACAATTTGGCAGTTTGAATCTCACCCAGTCAAGGATGACTCAGCCTTCCATCCTTCTCAGGAGGGTAAAATTTGGACTTAGATTGTTGGGGGCAATATGCTTAGTCTGTAAACAGCTTAGAGAGGGCTGTAAAAGCACTGTGAAGCAGTATATAAGTCTAAGTGCCATTGCTATAGAATTTTAAACAAAGATGAAACAATTTTCAATAATGTTACCATAGTTTCATAGAAATGCTCTACGCTGGCAGCCTCTTTTACCTGAACAAAAATATGAAGTAAATCTGAACATTAAAAAAACAAAATCACATTGAACAAAATTGGTTTAATAAATATTTTATTTGATCAATCAACCACTTGGAAGTACTTTCCAGCATGTAAGCTTCTAAGGCTTCTTGAGGAGATTCCCACCAATGACACTGAGATATTTGTAGCTGTCAACACGAAAGTGATTGTTTTATAACAAGGGGAAAGACTTCTTAAGTGAAAAAGTGCCTGTAAAGTTGCCATAGTTTGTTCCCCTCCCAGATCATATTATCTTATATGTCAGGAGCAGCAGATAAATAGACACCTGTGTCATTATATGCTGAACTCTGGAATTCAGGATCCATCTCAGAATGTTCTGCAAAATGCTGATGAACATCTATATAATAATTTAATCAACTAATATATTTTTTCTTATTCTGGTTTGGTACGCAGTTTTTTTCTTTATATGAGATAAAATGCAAATATGTACAACTTATCTTACAGACTTTGAAGGATATGATGCTGTTCAATAAGTCGGCATAATATGTTTCTTCCCACTTCTTTTAAACATAACTCTTGTATAAGACATCATCTCTGAGAAATTATTCTCTCCCCAATGTAGATTTCCTTTGTTAAGTAACAAAAGAAAGGTATTGTTGAATTTTACCTGTAATTCTTTCAGAATTACAGTAGAAGATATTTCATTCAATTTTTAAACCCTGAGTACACCTTAACTGGTTATTTCATTTTGCAAAAAAACCAGAAGATTGCTCTTTGATAACATTTATCTCTTTAAAGTTTAAAGTATATAAAATTATAAACTATTTACCATATTACTATGAAAAATGCCTCAAATTCCCAGTCTCTCTATTCCTCTGTTAAAATTGTATGTATCTGTATGACCTGCAGAAACAGAAATAACCTGCTGACATTTACTGAAAATGTTAAAATTGTCATGTGATTTTGCTAGTGATCATTTGTAGCAACCCTTATTTATTGGTTTGCAAAAGAAAAAAAAAACCTGTTGAAATATTTGACTGGATATGCCTGGGGCTTTGTACATATATGGGCTTGTTTCTGTTGAAAATCTGAAGCAGAAAATGTATTTTCAAAGTTCACAAAAACAAAGTAGCAAACTTGCAGTTGGTTCTAAATAGAATGTATGTGGCCTAAAAGCAGATTGCGAAGAGGAACGAGTGACTTTCATAAATTAGATAGGAAATAAAAAGCAATAGAACCAGTGGTGGGTTGCCACCGGTTCTAGAGAATCGGTAGTTCCAACCATCAGCAGGCCCCGCCCACCCACCTTATCCTGTTCTATATGTCCTTCATTCTGGCTTAGCTGATTCGCACAGCACAGCTGATTTCTGTGCCTCTACTGTTCTACTGACTGGGGTTGCCTTAGAAGGTAAGCAGCTGAGCTCAAATTGCTGTATTTTGAATGCTGCGCGCAAACATATTAGGCATGCTCAAAGCATGCACTCACAAAACCAGTTGTTAAATTGGTTGCACCCCACCGCTGAATAAAACGATATCATGATAAATACAAAATGAAGCAGACTGGGAAAACTAACACCATTCTTGGTAAATGTTGGTTAATACATTACCGTGGCCACTCAAGAGATGAAAATTGAAGTAGAAAAGAGGTGGCTATTGGTCTGAACAGTAATATAACCTATTACTAAATTATATAAAATGGTAAATGGATAGCAGAAATAAATACCAAGAACAGATACAGAAACTCTGCAGATAAAATCATTTTTCCAAGATTATTACAGTTGACTTTTAAAATATTGGTCTGTGAAGAACTATAAGCTAATTAAATAAATAAGAAGGCATATCATCTCTCTTTCATTCTTAAATGTTTGTACTCAATAGTTAAATGAGGGCAATGAAGGGAGTTGTACTTCCATTTAATCATATTCAAAAATACATGAAAGAGACAGGATTGTACTCTCCAATTGCAGGGTGATTTGAACAGTAGCATGCCTTGACATTTCGTTGGAGTCCTAACTGGCCATTTTATGCAATTATGAAAACTCTTAATTGAGCATTATAAAATGAAGTGAACGCAACTGCTATGCAGATTTGGCAATGGGAAATCACTGACTTCTAAACAGCCACCGTGACAAATTAGGAAGCCCTTTTGCTAGCTATGTCACCTTGATTCCAAATGAATGCCAGTGCTATCTATTACATGAAATTGCCTACATGATTATACAAACATGGATTTCATCAAATGTCATATAGATCATTTTCCATTCAAATAGCTTCAGAGATTTGTCCTGGATGGTCTTTCAAAGTTCTTCAGTAGATATGGATTATGTGAATGAATTGGTTGGAAACAGGATATAGGTTCTAATGATGGATGGATGGAATAAGATGCAATCTTATTAAAATGGATATTATAATGGTTTGGATTCTATGCATAATCTTGTGGAAAGTGTTTTCTGTCTTGAACTTCATTATGAAATGATAATTTCTTTTCAAATGATTTTTTTTCCCCTTTGGACTTTAACATACTGGGATCGATATAAGCCATTCAGTATCTTTCTGTCATCATTTTATAAACAGGTTGGCTGATTCAATGCATACATGTTACAAATATTTGTTTTATTATTGCTATTCTCAAGTAAATGTGTTCAATTTTTTTTCTCATAGCACTGAGGTAAATGAGTATAAAATGTAAAGCTGCACTTGGACAGAGGATAGCTAGATGGCTAAATAGCCAAATAGTTAGATAGCAAAATAGATAGAGGAAAGCGGGGAAGACTGGGCAAATTGTTTTGTTTTATCATGGACATTGAAACAATATAATAATAGTTGGGGAAATAAATGAAAAAAAATAGCTGTTGGTTTCCAGTTAAAGAAATGTCTACTTGCAGCCAGAATGGGAAAAAAGTAGCTTTCTGATATTGCAGAATAGTTGCTTATGAACTTTCAGTTACTTCACAGAAGGTAAAAGGGAGAGAAGAACATTCAAAAGAGTTCTTGATTGTAACTGTTGTTGTCACTTGCTTTTAGCTAAAAGGCAGCAGAAGGCTTCAGAAAGCCCTAAAATATATAAATGGGTATGAGCTGATTTTTTTTCCCATGCTTGTCTGAATGAGACACATCCAAGCTAAAAGATTTGAAAAGATTGGTTTGTGATTCTTCTTTGCAGTTTTTGTATTCATGCACAATAGGTCAACTGTAATTACCCTATTTGCCTCAAATGCTCATCCACACAAAAATTGATATTTTATCAATTCCTCAGATCTTTATATTTTTCTTTTGACTTGAAAATGTTTTATGAAGCTTATCCCCATGACTAAACTTTTAAACTAATTTGCTCAATGGTGAGATTGGTGGCATATACATTTAATATAAACACATGCATACAGCTAATTGTAAGTAATATGAAACATTTTCTGTCTTTTAAAGTCCCCCCTTCTTTACTAAAAAAAAAATCAAGCTATAATGTTCTTCCAAAATAGGATACCTGCTGAATTGCAAAGAGACAACTACTGTAACTCAATGGTGTAATATGAAATTTGAGAAAACTGCTACTGCTGTCCCTACATGATAACAGGAGGGAAAAAGCAATGTGACTTTTGAAAAAGCTGAAAAAAACTTACTATCTGTTTGCTTGTTCCCATGTGCCATCCTCTTAAGTAAGCCTTCTGCAAGAAACTTTGATGGCTAGAAAGTAGTGCACTATAGCTAACACCATGTCTTAACATGCTTGTGGTCTATTTCAGAGTTTTCAGTGTGATAAACATTCTCTGCCCTGAGCCTCGAGAATAGCAATAGCAAACTGGTCCCTGCTAACAAAATAGGTTCAGGGCAAAAGTGGTGGTGATGTCATATTGAGAAAGAGGGCTGAGGCACAGAAACTTTGGTTAAAGCTTTAGCCACTTCTGAAACTAATCTTTTTGGAACAGAGCAGAGATAGCAATAACACTTAGACTTATATACCGCTTCATAGTACTCTATAAGCAGTTTACAGAGTCAGCATATTGTCTGCAATAATATGGGCCCTCATTTTACCAACCTCGGAAGGATGGAAGGCTGAATCAACCTTGATCCTTGTGAGATTCAATCTGCCAAACTGCTGGCAGCTGGTGATCAGCAGAAATAGCCTGCAGTACTGCACTTTAACCACTGCGCTACCGTGGCTCATAGATATACTTTAAGGCAGTATCTAATGTCCAGCAGTGTGTTTTAATAGGTTTTTGAGGTTCAACTTTACAATCTTCAATTCCAGACTGTTTGCTGCAACAAAATTAGGTTACCAGCCATCTGTTAACATGACTTAACCAACTGCTTGTTATTGTCTTGTACTTAGTGTTTCTTTCTTTAATTTTTGATCCCAATGATCAGATTGTACTTTATCTCCAACAGGTTAAAAATCATTGAACTACAGGGCAAGAAAAGTATTCTTGGGAGATTGCTCAAGTTATCTTGACTGGTTTGAATGGGCTTAGTTGGAATTTTTATTCAGAATAGCTAGAACAGATAAATTACAGAAGTTTAGTATAAAACAACTATTGAAGTTTTCCAGTTCCAAAGGCCAATCCCTTTTCTCAAAATGTGTCAATCCCTACTTTGAAAATATCCTCTCACTTTTGTAAAGCACAATGGCTTTGCCAAATAATCATTATCCAACAACTCACAGTTTTTGGAATACAAAAAACTATATCACAGAGTTCTTTTACAGAAGGGGTATCAAACTCACGGCCTGTGAGTTGGATGCGTTATGTCCTGGCCCCGCCCCCACCCGGTTTAGCAAAGGGGAAAAAAATCCCAATATGTCATGTGACGATGTTATGATGACATGAGCTTGATACCCCTGCTTTACAGTATTACAAAATGTGAAACCTACTGCCTCTACTTGCTACTAGTAGCAAATCTAATAAATTGTCTCTGCTGAAGCCTGTTGCTTTCTCTAAGGAAAATTCTATGAATATTGAAAATGCTGAATATAAAACCAGTGCATATTGAGCAAATTTTCATAAATTATGTCCTTTAAGTTGTGTTTAAACAAGATACTTATAATGAAAGTTACATAGAAAAAATACAGGCGACATTTGCATAGCAAAAACTGTATATTGGGGTAATTTTGTAACCTACATAGAAAAAAATAACTATATTTTAATAGCTATCATTGATGTGAATTACCTTCTCACATGCAAAAAGATGACCTACAGAGACTTGTCACTATATAGGTCAATGTATGTACCTGAAAGTGACATTCCCAAAAAATATCCTCATGAAAAAATAATTACGGATTTGTTTCTCTAGCTCCTAAACAGAGCAGCTGCTATGAACACCTGCATTAGTCTGTTAGATAGTCCCCTGATACAGACCCATTGTTGCATATATGTATTAAGTCAGCTAAGCATATAATTATTATTATAATAATAATTATTAACTTTATACCAACTGTCAAGCAAGGTACATTTTTGTAGTGAAGTCCTTGTGATGGGTGGAAAATTCTGTGCACTTCAGAAATACATCATCATAGCTTTATTGTTCAACCCAAAGGCCTCTTAACAGCAGTAATTACTACAAACGGAATATACAGAATTATAGGAACACTTTAAGGCAACATTATAATAATTTACACCCAAGCAAACCATAGTTAGGAATAAAAGAACTTCATTTATTAAATGTGAATGTCATACTATTTTTTATTTATTTATTTATTTATTTATTTATTTATTTATTTATTTATTTATTTATTTATTTATTTATTTATTTCGATTTTTATACCACCCTTCTCCCGAAGGACTCAGGGCGGTGTACAGCCAAGTAAAAATACACTGTATACAAATTAAAAGAAATTTAAAAGGAACATATTATGATGGCTGAAAAATTTAAAACAATTTAAAATCTAAAAATATAAATAACCCCAATAAAATTTTAATCCAGTCCCGCTTGAATAAATAGGTGCGTTTTCAGCTCACGGCGAAAAGTCCGGAGATCAGGCACTTGACGTAAACCAGGGGGAAGTTCATTCCAAAGCGTAGGAGCTCCCATAGAGAAGGCCCTTCCCCTGGGGGCCGCCAACCGACATTGCTTGGCGGATGGCACCCTGAGAAGGCCCTCTCTGTGTGAGCATACGGGTCAGTGGGAGGCAAAAGGTAACAGCAGGCGGTCCCGTAAGTACCCGGGTCCTAAGCCATGGAGCGCTTTAAAGGTGGTAACCAAAATCTTGAAGCGCACCCGGAAGGCCACAGGGAGTCAGTGCAAACTGCGCAGGAGTGGTGTTACATGGGAGCAACGAGTGGCTCCCTTTACTACCCGCACAGCTGCATTCTGGACTAGCTGCAGCCTCCGGGTGCACTTCAAGGGCAGCCCCATGTAGAGAGCATTGCAATAATCCAAACGGGAAGTGACAAGAGCATGAGTGACCATGCATAAGGCATCCCGGTCAAGGAAGGGGCGCAACTGGCGCACCAAGCGTACTTGGTGGAAGGCCCTCTTGGAGACGGCCGCCAAATGATCGTCAAACGACAGCCGCCCATCCAAGAGGACACCCAAGTTGCGCACCCTTTCCATTGGGGCCAATAACTCGCCCCCCACAGTCAGCTGCAGCTGCAGCTGACTGTACCGGGGTGCCGGCATCCATAGCCACTCTGTCTTGGAGGGATTGAGCTTGAGTCTGTTTCTCCCCATCCAGACCCGTACAGCTTCCAGACTTAGCACTTCGACAGCTTCGTTGGGGTGGTCCGGGGTGGAAAAGTACAGCTGCGTGTCGTCAGTGTACAGATGATAACTCACCCCGAAACCACTGATGACCTCACCCAGCAGCTTCATATAGATGTTGAACAGGAGGGGCGAGAGAATCGACCCCTGAGGCACCCCACAAGTAAGGCGCCTCGCAGTCGACCTCTGCCCCCCTGTCAACACCGTCTGCGACCGGTCGGAGAGATAGGAGGAGAACCACCGATAAACGGTGCCTCCCACCCCCAAGCTCTCCAACCGGTGCAGCAAGATACCATAGTCAATGGTATCGAAAGCCCCTGAGAGGTCTAATAGGACCAGGGCAGAGGAACAACCTCTATCCCTGGCCCTCCAGAGGTCATCCACGAACGTGACCAAAGCTGTCTCCGTACTATATCCGGACCGGAAGCCGGACTGGAACGGGTCTAGATAGACGGCTTCATCTAGGTACCGGGGGAGCTGTCACGCAACCACACTCTCTACAACCTTCGCCAAAGGTTTGTAGACAACCTTTGATTTTATAGACTTTAGTAATTAATGCATTTTCTTAACTGATATATTCATAAAGACCTCAAAATTGGAGATAATAGATATGAGTGAAATAATAGGGGTACTCCTAATATAAAATTATTTTCAGTAAGATGATTTATGGTGGCTCATATCATGATTGGGGCAATACACAGATAATTATTGTGTCTGAATTGATTGTGCTCTATGGAATCTGAGCAGGGGTGAAATCCAGCAGGTTCTGAAAGGTTCTGGAGAACTGGTAGCGGAAATTTTGAGTAGTTCAGAGAACCAGCAAATTCCACCTCTGTCTGGCTACAGAGTGGGATGGGAATGGAGATTTGGCAGTATCTTTTCCCTGCCATGCCCACCAAGCCACACCCATCAAGCCACATCTTGCCCACCAAGCCACGCCTACAGAAATGGTAGTAAAGGATTTGGATTTCACCACTGAATCTGAGGATGTGAGTAAGGTGGCTCCAATATGGTCTTGATCATTTGAAGGATAATCTTCTGGCTTCTTCTGCCTATGTGAGGCTGAAACAGGCTGTAGGACAGCCCCTCTTCAGGCTCTTCCTCAATTAAGCCTCTGGGGAATCTTGTGATTGTTGCTACTTGGATATCTGTTTTTTTAATCATGAGATACATACGTAACTACAATGGTTGAATGAAAAATAATACTTGTACTACTAACTTTCACTTAAATAGATATATTTTAATAAATGAAACAGGAAAATAATCCTCAAAATGATCTTTTGGTAACCTGTGATTACTGTACATAATCACCAATATTTGCTAACACCTCTACTGGCAATGGATAAACTTCTTAAAGCCATCATAAAAGATCCTGACAATCCTTTCCAGCTCTTCATCTGAGTCAAGCAGATGCCTGCTGCGCCGGTTGGGGGGATTGGGAGTGGGAGGCACCGTTTATCGGTGGTTCTCCTCTTATCTCTCCGATCGGTCGCAGATGGTGTTGACAGGGGGGCAGAGGTCGGCTCCGAGGCGCCTCACTTGTGCGGTGCCACAAGGGTCGATCCTCTCGCAACTTCTGTTCAACATCTATATGAAGCCGCTGGGTGAGATCATCAGTGGCTTCGGTGTGAGGTACCAGCTGTACGCTGATGACACCCAGCTGTACTTTTCCACACCGGGTCACCCCAATGAAGCTATCGAAGTGCTGTCCCGGTGTTTGGAAGCCGTACGGGTCTGGATGGGGAGAAACAGGCTCAAGCTCAATCCCTCCAAGACAGAGTGGCTGTGGATGCCGGCATCCCGGTACAGTCAGCTGAGTCCACGGCTGACTGTTGGGGGCGAGTCATTGGCCCCGATGGAGAGGGTGCGCAACTTGGGCGTCCTCCTGGATGAACGGCTGTCTTTTGAAGATCATTTGACGGCCGTCTCCAGGAGAGCTTTTTACCAGGTTCGCCTGGTGCGCCAGTTGCGCCCCTTTCTAGACCAGGATGCCCTTGTTGTGACCCAGGTTCCTGGACCCGGACTCCTGGACTCGGATGATTCAGAAAGTGAGGGAGAAGACCTGGCCAGCCCTGCTTCTCTTGAGCCCTTTCCCTCCCTGGCACCCACTCAAAGGGATGGGGAGGGGCCGGCACAGCCTGATTCCATGGAGCCTCCTTCTGATTTGGCAACGCCCCAAGAACAGTTTTGGAGCGATGCAAGGTCACGTAGACGTAATCGCCGTGCGCAGCAGCGGAAGAGTTGGGACAAAGCCAAGTCATAATTGTCATGCAGTGACATCTGCAGAGACTATAAATAGGAGGCGGGACTTCCTGGTTTTTTGTCTTGGACAAAGTAATGAGTTGGCGCGAGCTAATGAATTGGCGCGAGCTAACTATTTCAATGGAGGGAAGAATATATTCGTGAGTAATTCTGGCCTTATCTATAATTTCCTCGTTATCTCCAGAAACTTGGCAGGCCTGTGGGTAGACGTGGCCAGGACATGTATCTATGTAAATAAAAGGAAAAAAGGAAGGCCTCTGACGGACTCTTTGCTGGGGGTATTGGGGAAGGAAACAGAACATTTTGTCCAAGACCTGACTAAAACATCTTCCACCAAAGATGGATCAGCAGCAGGTACAGCAGCAGTTAGAGCAGCTACAAGCAGCTAATCAACAGCTCCAGCAGCAAGTGGCTCACTTGGCAGGCCAACTTGCTGCCAGGAATGTGCCTGCAGCCCCCATCCTCCCACCTCCTCCTCGCCGCAGTGCCCGATAACCGTGCGGATAAGTTTTCTGGGCAGCCTGAGATGTTCCCGACCTTCTTGGGACAGTGCCAGCTCTACATGGCTATGAGGCCAGAGGATTTCCCAGACGACCGGGCTAAGGTGGCCTTCGTGATTAACCTTCTTTCCGGCTCGGCTGCTCGATGGGCCACGCCCTCTTGCTCCAGGACAGCCCCTGCTGGCGGACCAACAGCGTTTTGGCAGCACCTGCGCACCATGTATGAGGACCCGTTCAATGCTGGCGGCAACCAGGCGCCTTAAGGAACTCAGTCAAGAAACGCCCCTGCAGGAGTACATCGCCGAATTTCGTCTTTTGTGCCAGGACTCTGACTGGAATGATGCAGCGCTGGTGGGCCAGCGTTCAGGAGGGACTCTCAGAGGAATTGCAAGGCGAGCTGGCCCGCGTGAGGCGCCATGGACCCTTGACAACTTGGTGCCCTTTGTCTCCGCCTCGATGCCATAGGGCGGGTTACGGGACCGCCTACTGCTACCGAATACCTCTCACCGACCCTCCTCACAGAGGGACTCCTCAGGGTGCCGTCAGCTAGGCAGTGTCGTCTGGCGCCCAGGAAAGGGCCTTCTGTGGGGCTCCACCTCTGGAACTAACTCCCCAGGACTCCATCAACTGGGACCTCCGAACCTTCCGTGAGCTTAAAACACATTTATTCATCTGCGCAGGACTGGACTAGATTTTAAATTTATAGTGGTTTTAATTGGTTTTAATATTTATACTATTTTTAATTATTTGGCTTTTAGAATAAGTTTTTTAATGGTTATCTTAATTTGTACATATATGTTTTACTTGCCTGTGAACCGCCCTGAGTCCTTGGAGATAGGGTGATACAACATCTGAATAAATAAATAAATAAATAAATAAATAAATAAATAAATAAATAAATAAATAAATAAATAAATAAATAAATAAATAAATAAATAAATAAATAAATAAATAAATAAATAAATAAAAAAGTAAAGAAGTTAAACTAATAAGAACTCATTTCGGGGATAGAAAAAGATGGAAGTCACATGGTATCAAGCCAAAAAGCATGGTGGTTGGGGTAAGATAGTTTTTGGAGTCCTAGTGGACAATCCCTTAAATATGAGCCAAGAGTTGGTTGCAGCTGCCAAAAAAGATAACACATTAACAGAGGGATAGAACCAAGACCATATGAAGTATTAATGCCACTTTATAATGCCTTGGTAAGACCACACTTAGAATATTACATCCAGTTTTGGTTGCTTTGATATAAAAAAGATGTTGCGACTCTAGAAAAGGTGCAACAAAGATGACTGGGGGACTGGAAGCTAAAACATATGAAGAAGGGTTGCAGGAATTGGGTATGTCTAGTTCAATGAAAAGAAAGGAGTGATATGATAGCAATGTTCCAATTCTAAGAGGCAGCCAAAAAGAAGAGGAGGTCAACCTATTCTCCAAAGCAATGGATGGAAACTAATCAAGGAGCAGAGCAACCTAGAATTAAGGAGAAATTTCCTGAAAGTGACAACAATTAATCAGTGGAATAACTTCCTTCCAGAAGTTTTGGGGGCTCCAACACTGGAGGTTTTTGAGAAGAGATTGGACAACCATTTGTCTGACATGTATAGGGTTTCTTGCTTGAGCAGGGGATTGGACTAGAAGACCGCCAAGGTCCTTTCCAACTCTATTATTCTGTTATTCTCTTGAGTAGCTTGTTAGGCATAATGCCTAGTGTCATATTGTAGCCAAATCTCTTTCTTGTGCTTCTGAATGTTGCTTAATAACTGTTTCAAAGTTTTGAATATTATAATATAGTGATACTAATGGCACATTCAATAAATACTATATGAATACTTCCCAAAAAAGCTATAATCATGAGTTTACCTGCCAATGGCTGGGTTTATTTTTTTTTTTCCCCTAGAGGTGTGTTAATAATTAATGGACTGACACTTCATTTCTGTATCATAATGATGAGACCATATTTTATCCTCTGTCAGATACTGGAAAGACATTTCATACTTCATTCTCATAGCAAGGCAACAGTTGCTGGCAAATTACAACTCTTGAAGTTTTCATCTCAGCTATCAGCATAGACAGAACTGGCAAAACCTTCCAATATTGAAGAACAACAATAATGTGTTTGATGTGGAATGCCAAACTTGACAGCAATTTCTCTATAATTTATTTATTATTTGTCAATTGTTCTTAAACAGCTCATCAACATTTCTCATGTGAAACTCACTGGTTGCCTTTACAGGTTATCCACTTAATCCTTAATCACACAAATCAGTTCTTAACTAGTTTACCATCTTTACATTTTTTTGGGGTCTAGTGATGTCAAGTATTCATATCAATGCAGTCATCATGGTTAACAGTCTGTATTTAGCATAGAATTTCAAATGGATGGACTACTTTAGCAAGATTTCAATCATGGCATATTACTTAAGGCACACTATACTCAAATATTCAATGCAAGCTTCCATTTCACTACTGAAGCAACTTACCAATGGCTGAAGTGAAAGAAAAGATGCTCAAGAATATGTCAGAGCTTCTAATATGTCAGTACTGCCATCTGTTGGTAATTTATAACATCACAGGTCTTGTGTTAATTTTATTCAAAAATATTAGTATTATAAGAAATGTTTTAATGTGTTATATATGCTGTCTGACTCCAGATGAGTACAGAAAAAAAATATTAAAAATTAGGAAAAAAATATAGGCCACAAACATGAAGAGTAAAGATGAGAACAGTAACAAAAGGTGGACAAGACAAACAAACAAACAATAAATGAATAAATAAATTCTAAATTCCAAAGCATGGCTTCAAATTCTTTTGATAAAGAATTGCCTGACCTTTAAGTCTCTTTGAAACATCAGCAGGTAAGAATCACCCATTCCAGCCAGGCAGAGACTTTGTCAGCAGTAAAGTCTATCAAGTAACCAGGCCCTATGCTTTATAGGCTTTGTAGATAACAATGAACACCTTGAATCACATACCTAGAAAGGGCATTATATGCATTTTTATATTAAAGTTAAATGTACAAGTTAAATGTACAAGTTTTAAAACTTTAAAACTAAGAACTAGTTTTCTGTTGCTGGTTCCCATGGAGGTCATGAACTAGAATTGTCTCAGTCTATCTCTTGTCAAACAAGGTTTAAATAACTCAACACTAATTGTCTGAAGACTTCACCACCAGAAAAGCAATGAAGGCAGAATGACTGGTACACCATTAGGTCCCTTAGTTTGTCTCTACAACCAAATTTTAATATATAGACACTCACACTCTTCAGGAACATTGACCTTGGGCATATATAGTCTGCCAATAAATCAAAACTAGTTCCAATGGCTCCAACAATTCCAGATTAGCTAAGGGATGGTTTGATAAAACTCTATACAGCAGTCTCTGAGCCATATTCTTCCACTATTCTCAAATTTCACAAACATCTTTTTCCAATTTCCTTATGCACATTACTCATCCCAGCTCTCAGCTCAGCACCAATCCTCGTCTTTAGAATAGAATAGAATAGAATTTTTATTGGCCAAGTGTGATTGGACACACAAGGAATTTGTCTTGGTGCATATGCTCTCAGTGTACATAAAAGAAAAGATACGTTCATCAAGGTACAACATTTACAACACAATTGATGATCAATATATCAATATAAATCATAAGGATTGCCAGCAACAAGTTATAGTCATACAGTCATAAGTGGAAAGAGATTGGTGATGGGAACTATGAAACGATTAATAGTAGTGCAGATTCAGTAAATAGTCTGACAGTGTTGAGGGAATTATTTGTTTAGCAGAGTGATGGCCTTCGGGAAAAAACTGTTCTTGTGTCTAGTTGTTCTGGTGTGCAGTGCTCTATAGCGTCGTTTTGAGGGTAGGAGTTGAAACAGTTTATGTCCAGGATGCGAGGGATCTGCAAATATTTTCACGGCCCTCTTCTTGATTATTCTGTATACAGGTCCTCAATGGAAGGCAAGTTGGTAGCAATTATTTTTCTGCAGTTCTAATTATCCTCTGAAACTCAATCCTTCCGAGCGCAACTACACTATCTGGGAAAAGAGTTGCTGGCTATCAAGGCTGCATTCGAGGCTTGGCGACATCATCTGGAGGGCCCGACATCAGGTGGAGGTCGAACGACCATCGGAATCTCGAGCACCTCACCACAGCTCGGAAGTTGAACCAGCGGCAGATCCGGTGGTCGTTGTTTTGCCCGGTTCAACTTCCGCGTGACGTACATTCCCAGCGGTCACAACCGGAGGGCGGATGCCCTGTCCCGCAAGCCAGAGTACCTCTGCGCCAAGGACCCCCTTCCTCCACGGACAGTGCTGCCGGCAGAAGCCTTGGCCGCAGCACGGGAGCCAGTGGACTTGCGGGCCCAGGTGTGAGAGGCGCAGCGCCAGGACGCCTGGTCGCAGCAAAGGAGAGCGGAGGTGGGCCCCGCGTCTCCTTGGACCTTGGAGGAGGACTTACTCAAGTTTCGGGGGCGATTATATGTGCCCACAGGACCACTCCGAGCCCTCGTCATGACCCAGTGCCACGACAACCCTGCAGCAGGACATTTTGGGTTCTTCAAGACCCTCCACCTGGTGACACGGACCTTTTGGTGGCCCCGAGTGCGGCATGATATACATGCCTATGTGACATCCTGCGTACCGTGCCGGCAAGCCAAGGCCGCCACGGGGGCCCCGCCCGGGCTCCTCCAGCCCTTGCCGACACCCGACAGACCCTGGGGGGTGATCTCTATGGACTTCCTGACAGACCTGCCGCCGTCCTCTGGGTTCACCACGGTGCTGGTGGTGGTGGACATGCTCACCAAGATGGCACACTTCATCCCATGCCGCGGACTGCCCACAGCCGCAAAACGCCCGTCTCTTTCTGCAGCACATCTTCCGCCTCCATGGTCTACCAGACAGGGTGGTTTCAGACCGGGAGTTCAGTTCACAGCCCGCTTCTGGAAGAGCCTGATGGCGCGTTGGAGGTGCAGGTGTCTGTCGTCATCGCACCATCCGGAGACCGACGGGGTACAGAGAAGGTCATCGGTATACTGGAACAGTATCTCCGTTGCTTCATCAACCAGCAACAGGACAACTGGGCCGACTACCTGTCCCTGGCGGAGTTTGCTTTTAACAACTCTCAGCACACCTCTACTCAGATGACCCGTTCTTTGCCAATGTGGGTACCATCCGCGCTCTTCCTCTGGCACCACCGGACTCTCCTGTTCCCAACGCAGACCTTCCTGACGGAATTGCATGCGGTCCAACAGTTGGTACGCCAGCAGCTGAATCGGGCAAAGGAGGATTACAAACGTCCGCCGACCGCTCCCGACGGGCAACGCCCCGCTGGCAGTTGGAGACCGGTGTGGCTCTCCACCAAACACCTCCCGTCCGACCGCCCGGTAAAGAAGTTGGACCACCGATTCATCGGCCCGTTCCTGTCGAGGCAGTCATCAACCCGGTAGCCTACCGACTGACCTGCCACGATCCATGCGGATCCACCCGTTTTCACGGTCCCTTCTGGTTCCTGAGGCCACACCGAGTCCCCTTCGGTGCCCAACAGCACCCGTCACTGTCGCCGAGGACGGATCGGAGGAATACGAAGTCCACAGCGTACGAGACTCCCGCTGGCTGAAGGGTCGTTTCCAATATTTGATCGCGTGGAAGGGATACGGGACTGATTTCTCCTGGGTAGATGCCTCCGACGTTCATGCCCCTGACCTGGTGCAGGCCTTCCATGAGCAGAACCCAGCTCGACCGCATCCCGATCGTCAGCCCCGGGGGAAGGGCCCTGCGGTGAGGGATAGTGTTGTGACCCAGGTTCCTGGACCCGGACTCCTGGACTCGGATGATTCAGAAAGTGAGGGAGAAGACCTGGCCAGCCCTGCTTCTCTTGAGCCCTTTCCCTCCCTGGCACCCACTCAAAGGGATGGGGAGGGGCCGGCACAGCCTGATTCCATGGAGCCTCCTTCTGATTTGCAACGCCCAAGAACAGTTTTGGAGCCGATGCAAGGTCACGAGACGATCGCCGCGCAGCAGCGGAAGAGTTGGGACAAAGCCAAGTCATAATTGTCATGCAGTGACATCTGCAGAGACTATAAATAGGAGGCGGGACTTCCTGGTTTTTTGTCTTGGACAAAGTAATGAGTTGGCGCGAGCTAATGAATTGGCGCGAGCTAACTATTTCAATGGAGGGAAGAATATATTCGTGAGTAATTCTGGCCTTATCTATAATTTCCTCGTTATCTCCAGAAACTTGGCAGGCCCGTGGGTAGACGTGGCCAGGACATGTATCTATGTAAATAAAAGGGAAAAAAAAGGAAGGCCTCTGACGGACTCTTTGCTGGGAGTATTGGGGGAAGGGAAACAGAACAGCCCTATGCACGGTCACTCACGCCCTCGTGACGTCTCGCCTGGATTACTGCAATGCTCTCTACATGGGGCTCCCCTTGAAGGGCATCCGGAGACTGCAGTTAGTTCAGAATGCGGCTGCGCGGGTTATAGAGGGAGCCCCTCATGGCTCCCGTATGACACCTATCCTGCGCAGACTGCACTGGCTACCTGTGGCCTTCCGGGTGCGCTTCAAGGTTTTGGTAACCACCTTTAAAGCGCTCCATGGCATAGGGCCGGGTTACTTGCGGGACCGCCTACTGCTACCGAATACCTCTCACCGACCCGTGTGCTCTCACAGAGAGGGACTCCTCAGGGTGCCGTCAGCTAGGCAGTGTCGTCTGGCGACACCCAGGGGAAGGGCCTTCTCTGTGTGGGCTCCCACCCTCTGGAACGAATTCCCCCCAGGACTCCGTCAACTTCCGGACCTCCGAACCTTCCGTCGCGAGCTTAAAACACATTTATTCATCTGCGCAGGACTGGACTAGATTTTAAATTTATATGGTTTTAATTGGTTTTAATATTTATACTATTTTTAATTATTTGGCTTTTAGAATAAGTTTTTTAATGGTTATCTTAATTTGTACATATATGTTTTTACTTGCCTGTGAACCGCCCTGAGTCCTTCGGGAGATAGGGCGGTATACAAATACGAATAAATAAATAAATAAATAAATAAATAAATAAAAAAGTAAAGATGTTAAACTAATAAGAACTCATTTCTGGGATAGAAAAAGATGGAAGTCACATGGTATCAAGCCAAAAAGCATGGTGGTTGGGGTAAGATAGTTTTTGGAGTCCTAGTGAACAATCACTTAAATATGAGCCAAGAGTTTGTTGCAGCTGCCAAAAAAGATAACACATTAACAGAGGGATAGAACCAAGACCATATGAAGTATTAATGCCACTTTATAATGCCTTGGTAAGACCACACTTAGAATATTACATCCAGTTTTGGTTGCTTTGATATAAAAAAGATGTTGCAACTCTAGAAAAGGTGCAACAAAGATGACTGGGGGACTGGAAGCTAAAACATATGAAGAAGGGTTGCAGGAATTGGGTATGTCTAGTTCAATGAAAAGAAAGGAGTGATATGATAGCAATGTTCCAATTCTAAGAGGCAGCCAAAAAGAAGAGGAGGTCAACCTATTCTCCAAAGCAATGGATGGAAACTAATCAAGGAGCAGAGCAACCTAGAATTAAGGAGAAATTTCCTGAAAGTGACAACAATTAATCAGTGGAATAACTTCCTTCCAGAAGTTTTGGGGGCTCCAACACTGGAGGTTTTTGAGAAGAGATTGGACAACCATTTGTCTGACATGTATAGGGTTTCTTGCTTGAGCAGGGGATTGGACTAGAAGACCGCCAAGGTCCTTTCCAACTCTATTATTCTGTTATTCTCTTGAGTAGCTTGTTAGGCATAATGCCTAGTGTCATATTGTAGCCAAATCTCTTTCTTGTGCTTCTGAATGTTGCTTAATAACTGTTTCAAAGTTTTGAATATTATAATATAGTGATACTAATGGCACATTCAATAAATACTATATGAATACTTCCCAAAAAAGCTATAATCATGAGTTTACCTGCCAATGGCTGGGTTTATTTTTTTTTCCCCCCTAGAGGTGTGTTAATAATTCATGGACTGACACTTCATTTCTGTATCATAATGATGAGACCATATTTTATCCTCTGTCAGATACTGGAAAGACATTTCATACTTCATTCTCATAGCAAGGCAACAGTTGCTGGCAAATTACAACTCTTGAAGTTTTCATCTCAGCTATCAGCATAGACAGAACTGGCAAAACCTTCCAATATTGAAGAACAACAATAATGTGTTTGATGTGGAATGCCAAACTTGACAGCAATTTCTCTATAATTTATTTATTATTTGTCAATTGTTCTTAAACAGCTCATCAACATTTCTCATGTGAAACTCACTGGTTGCCTTTACAGGTTATCCACTTAATCCTTAATCACACAAATCAGTTCTTAACTAGTTTACCATCCTTACATTTTTTTGGGGTCTAGTGATGTCAAGTATTCATATCAATGCAGTCATCATGGTTAACAGTCTGTATTTAGCATAGAATTTCAAATGGATGGACTACTTTAGCAAGATTTCAATCATGGCATATTACTTAAGGCACACTATACTCAAATATTCAGTGCAGGCTTCCATTTCACTACTGAAGCAACTTACCAATGGCTGAAGTGAAAGAAAAGATGCTCAAGAATATGTCAGAGCTTCTAATATGTCAGTACTGCCATCTGTTGGTAATTTATAACATCACAGGTCTTGTGTTAATTTTATTCAAAAATATTAGTATTATAAGAAATGTTTTAATGTGTTATATATGCTGTCTGACTCCAGATGAGTACAGAAAAAAAATATTAAAAATTAGGAAAAAAATATAGGCCACAAACATGAAGAGTAAAGATGAGAACAGTAACAAAAGGTGGACAAGACAAACAAACAAACAATAAATGAATAAATAAATTCACAAATTCCAAAGCATGGCTTCAAATTCTTTTGATAAAGAATTGCCTGACCTTTAAGTCTCTTTGAAACATCAGCAGGTAAGAATCACCCATTCCAGCCAGGCAGAGACTTTGTCAGCAGTAAAGTCTATCAAGTAACCAGGCCCTATGCTTTATAGGCTTTGTAGATAACAATGAACACCTTGAATCACATACCTAGAAAGGGCATTATATGCATTTTTATATTAAAGTTAAATGTACAAGTTAAATGTACAAGTTTTAAAACTTTAAAACTAAGAACTAGTTTTCTGTTGCTGGTTCCCATGGAGGTCATGAACTAGAATTGTCTCAGTCTATCTCTTGTCAAACAAGGTTTAAATAACTCAACACTAATTGTCTGAAGACTTCACCACCAGAAAAGCAATGAAGGCAGAATGACTGGTACACCATTAGGTCCCTTAGTTTGTCTCTACAACCAAATTTTAATATATAGACACTCACACTCTTCAGGAACATTGACCTTGGGCATATATAGTCTGCCAATAAATCAAAACTAGTTCCAATGGCTCCAACAATTCCAGATTAGCTAAGGGATGGTTTGATAAAACTCTATACAGCAGTCTCTGAGCCATATTCTTCCACTATTCTCAAATTTCACAAACATCTTTGTCCAATTTCCTTATGCACATTACTCATCCCAGCTCTCAGCTCAGCACCAATCCTCGTCTTTAGCTACATAACTTCTTCATTATTTCAATTTTCCCAATCACATTATCTGGCTACTGCCTCTGATGTCATCTTACCTTATATCTATCTATCTATCTATCTATCTATCTATCTATCTATCTATCTATCTATCTATCTATCTATCATCTCTTTTTAGATACTGCCAACTTCAAATTAATTCATAATTGGTAATTAAAAAATTGGTTTGCATTCTAATATAACCATTAAATTTAAAAAAAGTACATCATTTTATGTAGGCATGGGGAAACAACATTATTTCTAGAATATGCTCAGTAAATTTAATTTTTAAATGGTTTCTGGTAGCTTTCACTTTTTGTTTCTTTTTTCCACCCTTCCCTCTCTTTTCCTTAGACCTTCTGTGCATTTATCTTGTTTTGTCTTTAGGTGAACTATAGTTCAATAACAAAAGCTGTGAGCAGATACCTTTTATTTCCAACAGCTTCATTAAGAACCATTCAAGATGTCAAGCAGGAGAGCAAGTCTGTGAAAAATCTAAAGCACTGCAGAGCAGGTAGTATTAAAAAAAAAAAAAGCTGACTTGACATTATTTCAGCAGTTATTAGTATTTCAGTGGTCTATTTTCTCTCCTTAATAGGCTTCGGGGAGGGGGTGTTATTTACTCACAATCGAACAAACCTTATTATACAGAATTGCACAGCAATAACAACATGAATCTTGTCTTCAATTAAAGCATCTAGAAAAACAGGTTGCAACTTTGGAGTCCTTGGTGCTTTCTGACCTCAGAGCTACCTAGTTGGGTAATGAAATGTCTGGTACTTGGTCAGGAAGTACCAAGGACCCCACAGTTCAACCCTGAGCTAAATATATTCTCTTTGATTGGAATGGAACCGCTTTCCTAACATTCTGTCATATTCTTGCCTAACCAAACTCTTGCCTGATAAAGAAAAATAACTCGGGACAAAGTAAAGCAAAATAAAAGGTTTAACTGGATTCTTAGAAGAGCAGGGAGAAGTTTAGTTCTCACCAATAGACTATCTCTGATTGCATCTCTGAACTTTATCTTATATAAATGAATGGTGTTTTTTTTATCAGTAAGGTCAGAGATACAATGAAATTTGGACAGAATGCCTGGCTCCTAAATAAGCAGTAAGGAGGGCAATGTTTCTAGGAATCTTGTATATTCTATGAAAGTAATGTATCTTTTGGCATGGACTGTCTTTGAAATTATAATACCCCACCCTTTCTTTTATTCTTCCACTAACCATTACAGCAATTGCTGCTTTGAAGAGGGCTACTCATACTGTCAAATATGCAGATTACAAAGGATGTACAGTAGTGGCCAAAATTGTGGAAACTTTTCGAGAAAAGTGTATTTTCTAAAACTAGCTAATAACTCCACTTTTTTTTTTTTGGAGTAGTACCATAAAATTATATATCAATGGAAAGATAATTTAATCAAGAATGTAATGTAATAACGTTTATGAAGGATTTGCTATTAGAATAGCAGTTAACAGTATAAAGAGGAAAAGTGAAACATGTAGAAAAAATAAAATATACAAAAATTATCACCATAGAAAAAATGAGATATACAGTACAAAAATTATCACCATGTCATTTAATACTTATTTGGGTAACCTTTAGCATGAATTATGGCCTTACAATGGCTTCCTATGGAGTGAACCAAGTCTTTTAGTTTTGCAGCTGTTATAATGTGACACCAAGATTGCATGATTGCTTCTATTAACTGGGTTTTATTGCTGGGTCCTTTCTGACTAACAAATATCTTTAGTTGGCTTCATAGAGTTTCAATTGGGTTAAGGTCTGGGCTATTCCCAGGCCATTCCAGCGGTGGAATATAATTATCTTGAAACTCAAAAAAGAAAAAAAGAAAAGCAGGAGGGGGGGTGTTATTAGCCATCAAACCTCTTTTACCTAAAGGTTTCCACAATTTTGGCCACTACTGGAGCTTTAGCATCTAGCTAATATGAGTATTAACAAGTATGTAGAAAATCAAAACTGGAAGATGCAAATATATTATAGGGTAATCTTCCCCATAATGCAAATTGTAGAACAAAAAAAAATCTTGATTTAATAGGGTGCCTGTTAAACACAAATGCCAGTTAATGTCAAGTTTATTTCATTCTATACATTTATGTCATTTGCATAATCATGTATTATATCAATTACACTAACTGTCTGGAATAAATTTAATTTTAGCAACCCTTACTGTTTTGGCATGATTTTCTGCCAATGGGGGGAAAAGTCCAACCTTAATTTTTGCCTAATATATCTGAAAGCCATTAATTTTAAGCTTAACTGTACTAGTAATAATATGCATCACTAAAATATTTTAATTTGTAGTGTTATCTGTTTCTAAATGCAAATGAATATAAAAAGCCTTTGATTCAGATCAGCTGTAGTCACAATTTCTATAGGAACTTTTAACAGTGGCAGAAATGTGCATTTATAGGGCTCTTTTTCAGCTCTTCCCTCCCTAATCCACTGTCCTCTATTCTCCTTTATGCAGATTCAACAAGATTAGAATACAGTCTAGACCAGGGGTCTCCAAACTTGGCAACTTTAAGATTTGTGGACTTCAACTCCCAGAGTTCCTCAGCCAACAAAGCTGGCTGAGGAATTCTGGGAGTTGAAGTCCACAAGTCTTTAAATTGCCAAGGTTGGAGACCCCTGGTCTAGAATACAGTCTATTTCCCTATAGGCCTGATTAAGATTTTGTCATCATAGATTCTGGCTGAAGCAAACCTGTTAGGGAACTTTCTTAACTCATTTTGCTGGATAGGTTCTCTTCTAACCTAAGAAGACATATCGTGGTCTTATTTTTGTCAGAACTACCTGGTTAAACTAAAAAGAAAAAGAGGCTTTGGGATCTAGATATCCAAAATGCTGGAATCAAAGTTTCCAATCCCTTTTTGCCATAATTGCTTCTCCTCCCTGAGCTGACCTTAGATGTTTCTTTAACATCTTATAGCCTGCACAACAGCTGGTAGCTATATGAGCCTCTGATACAAAAGTTAAATTATTTATCTTCACATTTAGAGGCAGAATCTGTCTTACGTGCTATTGTAATAACCATTGTATATCAATGATAATCAAACTTAATAATTCTATTTGTTAATAATGCTAATTGACATTATGGCCAAGAGCTTGATCCTCTTCCCCTAGCTTAATGCTCTTCAGAAACATCTAAAAAGGTTGCAGAATTCTTATCAACAGCTAAAATTGCTAAAAAACTTATAGTTCTTCCCTCATGCTGCCTGATAATTATCTTATGACATTCTTGCAAGTTTTTCTTTAAAAAAAATATAGTTATACAATAAACAGAAATAAACTCAACATTAGAACACATGGCTGAAATCACCAAGAAATAATGAAAATCCAAAATTAAGAAATTAATAATTCTCTCAACACTGTCAAACTAGTTACTAAATCTGCATTACTATTAATCTCATCGTTCCTATTACTCATCTCCTCCCACTTATGACTGTATGACTGTAACCTTGTTGCTAGTATCCTTAAGATATGTATTTACTGTTTCCCTATGACTATCATTAAGTGTTGTACCTTATAATTCTTAACAAATGTATCTTTTCTTTTATGTACTCCGAAAGTGTATGCACCAAGACAAATTCCTTGTGTGTCCAATCACACTTGGCCAATAAAAAATTCTATTCTATTATAATAATCTTATTTTTACAAAGGTTAATGGTGGACAATGCAAACCCAAATGATACCAGAAAAAGAAAAATATTCATTCTTTCATTTCACACACAATGCTTCTAGTTAATCATCCCTTAGAATTTTTGAAAACCAATTTACATTGAAAGGAACATCTGGCATTACAGTTTAATGATGTCAGTGGGATTAAGAGTGAGAAGGACAGGTACAATTTTATATTAGTACGAATCTGTCAAAATAAAAAATTAGTAAGATTAATTATATAAATCAATTGATGTGAAAAGACCATTAAACATAAATCACAGTGATTCCAATTGTTGATAATTTTGATCTTAGTACATGAAAAATTAAAAATTTCCACGAGCATCTGGGTAGTTAATTTTTCCAAAGAAGCACATTCCAGAAAGCCTAGTCAGCCAAGCCTAGCCTATGTGTGCCTAATAAACTCTGAGTGTAAGTGTGGTAGGTAGCTTAATCTTTTATAGTCCAAAATCCATTTACTTGCTTTTGGAAAAGTTTCTAAGCAAAACTGTCTGCCTCAGGAAACAAGGCAATGAGATATGAAAGAAAAGTTGTCCAGTCCTGAAAATGGGAGTTGGGTGACAGCATAGAGGTTGTAAACTAGTTGACTTAACAAACACTCAATTTTTATGCCAACATAAGAGACTTTTGTTAATGCAGCTAGTGTCCCATGTGACACCTCTCCTGCGCAGACTGCATTGGCTACCTGTGGCCTTCCAGGTGCGCTTCAAGGTTCTGGTGACTATCTTCAAAGCGCTCCATGGCATAGGGCCAGGATACTTACGGGACCGTCTGCTGCTACCGACCCGTGCGCTCTCACAGAGAGGGACTCCTCAGGGTGCCGTCGGCCAGACAGTGCCGGCTGGTGACACCCAGGGGAAGGGCCTTCTCTGTGGGGGCTCCCACCCTCTGGAACGAGCTTCCCCCAGGACTTCGCCAACTTCCTGACCTTCGAACCTTTCGCCGCGAGCTTAAGACACATCTATTTATTTGCGCAGGACTGGACTAGATTTTAAATTCGAATTGGTTTTAATGGGGATTTTATTATTTTTATTGTCATTTTTAATTATTCGGCCATTTGTAACAAGTTTTTTAATGGATGTTTTATTTGTATTTATATGTATATTTTTATCTGGCTGTGAACCGCCCTAAGTCCCTAGGGAGATAGGGCGGTATAAAAATACGAAAAATAAATAAATAAATATTGCAAAGCAAGGCAAAATAAGACAGGGCAACAAAGATCCACGGATACTTGTTCTTGATTTTTTTTTTCATGTTCTAAATAAGCTATGCATGAGATCTTTGTATTTTTCTGCTTCTGTTATATGTTCCCCTTGTAAAACTTGTTTATTGTAATAATTTAATATTACAGAAATAAGAATGTAAAGGGATCAAAAGTATTTGCTTGCTTGCATGCACGCATGCTTTATTCTGCCCTTCCTGGATCTCATGATACAAAACCAGAGGAATTATGGAATAAACTTGAATAAGTTATTAAAGATGAATGTGAAAAAAGGCTCCCAAAAAACAAAGAAACAGAAGAAGGCAACTGTATGTGAGAACAAACTGGAAATTACCAAGTAAAGGTTTTAAAGAAACTTTTCCAGAGACTGAGATTGGACAACAGATTGGAAGAGTTCGATCTATTTTGTTACAGAAAAAGAAAAGAGAAGAAAGGAGCGGGAGGGAGGGAGAGAGACAGAGAGGGAGGGAGGGAGGGAAGGAATAAGAGAAATAGATTTAACAATGAGAAAACTTTGAATTTAGTGTCACATGCCAGAAAAATAATGCTCCGACTTATTCAATATAATTAGAGTCCTACATAAGAAAAGATATGCCAGATGTTCAAACTGGATTTGGAAAAGTCCCAAGGAACATATTGCTGTTGTGTGATGGATAAGAGAGAAAGCCATAGAATACCAAAAAGAAATCAGTATGCACTTCATTGATCATAGAAAGGCCTTTGATTGTGTTGATCTTGTCAAGCTGTGGAATTGCTCAGAAAAATGAGAATCACAGAACAATTCCAGGCTGGCAAAGGCGTATGACAAGGCTGCAAACTCTCCCTTTATTTATTCAACCTGTTTGCTGAATATATATGAAAAGAAGCTGGATTGGAAGAGGATGACTATGGTTTTAAAACTGGAAGAAGAAACATTAATATTTTGCACTATGCTGATAATACTACTCTGACAGCCAAAACTGAAAAGAATCTGCAAGCTGCAAGAGTGAAAGACATGGGGCACAGCGAAAGAAAATGGGACAAAATGAAATATAAATGAAACCAAACTAATGATATCAGGTAAGAGGACTCGTAATCCCTGTGATATTTTACAAGAGTGTGAAAAGCAAGCCAGAAAGAGTACTGATGTTTTGTTGTTGCAGAAGACTCCTGAGAATATCATGGACAACCAAGAAAACAAATGAATTATCAAACAAATAAGCCCAGAGTTTTTGCTTGAGACCCAAATGATTAGGTTCAAACTATTCTACTTCAGGTGACAACCCAGCTCTCTGGAAAAAGCTCTAATTCTGGAAAGGTGGAAAGAAAGAGAAAAAGAAGATGATCAGCAGCAAGATTAGTGGACTCAATGATTATTGGTGG
The DNA here is from genome assembly GCF_028640845.1 of Ahaetulla prasina. Taxonomy (NCBI): domain Eukaryota; kingdom Metazoa; phylum Chordata; class Lepidosauria; order Squamata; family Colubridae; genus Ahaetulla; species Ahaetulla prasina. Next base: position 265,099,980 of record NC_080540.1, read on the forward strand.
TAAGTGTACCATTTGAAGACTTGAAAGACCAGTCTGGTGGTGGTCAAGATCATCCAACTCTGTTAATCTGTATCTACCAGTTAAAGAAAAATTGTTATGGAGAAAATCTAGGGAGTCACTAAGAGTCAACAGTAACTGGAAGGCACATACAATTAATTAAACATACAATTAATTTAAAAAAAATAGGTTGACAGTGTTGAGGGAATTATTTGTTTAGCAGAGTGATGGCGTTCGGGAAAAACTGTTCTTGTGTCTAGTTGTTCCGGTGTGCAGTGTTCTATAGTGTTGTTTTGTGGGTAGGAGTTGAAACAGTTTGTGTCCAGGATGTGAGGGGTCTGTAAATATTTTCACAGCCCTCTTTTTGATTCGTGCAGTATACAAGTCCTCAATGAAATGCAGGTTGGTAGCAATTGTTTTTTCTGAAGTTCTAATTATATATTATTTATATTTATATATGGCTAATGTATAATATTCTTGACTCTTTGAGGTAAGTAGGGCTGAGAGAAAATAACAGGGCAAAATCACAGTAGACTTGAACAACACTTTAATGCACATTACCTGAATTGTATTGAAGATCCATTTTTATGGCTTCTCTGCTTCATTCCAAATATTTCTTGAACCAATAGAAATTTATAAAAAGTTAAACAAAGAGTCCCTGCTTTAAATGGTCAGAATGACATAGGTAAAATTGCTTGTCGCTGCATCATAACCCTTTCAAGATCCCCCACAAAGAGGAGCACTCATTTTAGTGAGCTGTAATGCCTTAAAGCTAATGCTGTTGGAAGGAGATTTAATAATATTTTTATGCTGAAGGCTGCTGTATTAAGTCACATTTGCTACTGAGCTGCTCATGTTTTATTCTTCTGTTGTGGCCAAACCTGGCTCACCTAAAGCAACTAAATCACTTTGAAGATACAAAATAAATGTATTAGCATGCAAACAACAAACAGTGTACACCAACTCCCATCAAAGCATTGGCAGCTTGCTAAGCAGCCCTGAGCAAAAGCAGACCGTTGCTTATATAACTTTGTCCTACTATATTTCAAAGACAAGACAAAGGCAGACACAGTGTAAATTACAGCATGACATTGGAATGTTTTGATAAACCCATATGGGTGACCTTCTTATTATTTATTCCTTCCTCTTAGGTCAGCATGACAGCTATCTGTAAGATATGCTCAGTGAATATAAACAATTTAGTTTACTGGGCCACTGAACCTGTCTAGTGCCTTTCCCTCTCACCATTCAGGGTCATTTCCGCTTGTGTGAATGTTTTCTCTTCAAGCAGTTCACATGTATGGGAGACATGTTTCATAGTGAATGCAACTCATGTATGTTTATGTATGTTTATGTGGAAGGATACCTTTTACAACATACTCCTCTATTCTACCTGCCACAAAGTCCTCATACTTCTATTTCTCATCTGCTATGCTAGATGGTAAGAAATGAAAGCTCTTTACTTTCTATTTTCAGATAACTTAGTAAAGAACTTTAGGAATGTAGCAAATTTCCTCTCCATTACTTTGGCCATTAGAAGTTCTAGACTTAATTTTTACTCTTGTGGAAGCTTTTTAATAGTTATAGATTACAATCATCAATATTTCTTGGTTATTTGTTTTTCTTGTATACTGTACTCCTGCCTTTCAGGGTCTTAGACCATAAATCAATAAAATAAGAAAGAACCTGTTTTTCACAGAAGATGATGGACAATTTGTGCGAAATATTAAGAAGCAAATTCAGCATCAAGACAAAAATAACTGAGGAAAAAGGCCCAAATCACATCCATGTGAAGAAACTAATGAGTAGTGCTAAGAGCTAATGAGGAATGTTTCTCCTATACCTGAATGCGATACAGGGTGACTGTGTTCCTGTGCATGGGTATGCGCTTAGTCTACAATATTGTGAATGAAATTAGCAGTTACTACAGGTAGTGGTTACACTGGTGTTTAATGCAGTACAACACTGGTGAGGTGTGTGAAAAAGATGGAGAACATTCTTACAGTGACCATCAAAGGACATCAAAAAAATGAAACTAAATTCCTTACAATCTACAGGGAATAGCTGTAAGACTAGTCTTGGAACAGGAAACAATGCCCTTTGTAGTATGTCTAGTGCTTCAATCTTCATGTATCCAGGAGAACTTATAACAGCCAAAATAGTACATGGTTGGACACATATATTCTGCCTCAGTATTATTGATCCTCCTTTTCTTCTTCTTCCTCCTCCTTCTCCTCCTGCCATACCTGTCATCGGACATTGGCGATCATGTTGCCGATCCTATTTTTATCAACAGCCGCATGAAAAAGTGCTGCTGAATTTTGTCCAAACCAGCCTCTAAGTGATATCCATAAAAATTTGCTGCTTTCATGCAAATGACAGAAGCATCATTACGCTGCAGCTCTGCCTCTTTTAGGCATGCATGTGAGATTGCAATGGACATAGAAAAGAGGCAGCTATTTATGTTATAATACTGCTTTCACTACAGTGAACCTCCATATCCTTCACCCTTGCACACCCAGATGCTTCCGTTTCAGACTGAAAGGGAGATTTTCCACAATCAAGGGAACAAAAATTTGCCTCTTCTGATCTTATTTAACACTGGGTGAGGGCTGGGAGGAAGAATCTGGGACTCAAGACCAGGCTAGTCATATGTAGGATATATTTATTTATGCTTATTTCATACATATTCCTTATTGCCTATCTTCTACACAGTTCTAGCCAGTGGGTAGATTTTGGAGTAGAAATTCAGAATCTTAAGGCCCTAAAGTCTGCAGTTACAAAATTCTTTCTTAATACTGATGGGTGAATGGCCTCTCTGTCTGTTAACAGAAAACTTTCTTAATAATATTGCATTTCTTTTTATAACCTTTCTTAAAAAGGGTGCATTTGTATATTGGATTATTGTGTTTCTGATAAGCTTAGATGCTTATCCACATACTTTTTCTTTTTTGCTACTACTTTGATGTCTTTACTGTCCTAGTATTGAGAGACAGTTAAGACACCAGGCTAGAAACTGTGAAACTGTGAGTTCTAGTCTCAACTTGGCCTAGACTCTTTCAACCTCAGGAAGGAAAACAATAGAAAATCACTTCTGAAATCTTGCTAAAAAACCTGCAGAGACTATCCAGACAGTCACAAGGAGTCCAGACTGGCTCAAAGGCCACACATAGGTAGCAGGGATATAGCAGTATAGCCAAATCTATTAACATGCAGAACAATCGTAATTTGTGATTATTCCTACACATTGTATTTTGTTTTCTCTTACATCACGCCACAAAATGTATTAATTCCACCCCTCTGAAAAAAATGTTTTAAAGATAGAGTGGTAGAATAGTGGACAACTTTGGTTCCTTTGCAACTGTGGACTTCAACTCCCATTGCTGGCTTAAGAATTCTGGGAGTTGAATCCTACAGGTCATAAAGGGGCCATGTCTGCCCCTGGTTTAGCAGGTGCTCGACTAGAAATTGGGACACTTTAGACATGAAAGCCATGTAATTTTGGTCTAGTCACTCTTTGTCAGCTCAACCATTCCACAGGTATTTTTTTGTAGGGAAAAAGAGGAGGCAGTAGCATTATGTACCTGACCTTACTGTATAAAATGAAAGCATGATATATATCTAATAATAAATTACTTCTTTTGGGAGTTTAATGCAGCCTATAAAAAAATTGAAGTGGGATCAATGACAATTTTTCCAGAAAAAAATCTGGGAGGCAGAAATCCAATAGCAAAATCCTCTAACAATATAATCTTGTTTGAACCATTCCACTGAGTGTTTAGAATGGAACCTTCAATTAGTGTGTATATGTGTGTGTATGTGAAAACCTATTGAGAAACTTGATTATAAGCTCATTGCCTGCTCTAACAATTGTAGGGAATGGCACCCTATGTATCTCTTTAAGTGATTGGCAGAGCAGAACCTGCATTTTTGTATTCTGATGAAAAGCAGTTGTTTTTTATGAGTCACAGCTCATCTATCATCGACAATGACACTGAAAATTTGCAAACAGTCTCTTGATTGTGCATGCCATTGAATTTCTGTTAGAAGTTGGATGGCATAATGATGGTACTAAGAGTAATTTAGGAAACAGCTGTTTCCTAAAGTTTAGCACCTGGACATAATTTGATTGGAATTATTTTGAAAGGCAATGCAACACAATATGGTATCCACCACAGTTCAGTAACCTCAAGTTATCTTAGTTCAGAGTAGATTTTACAGTGCCGTCCCAAATTTCTCTACTGGCCCTTTTTGTCTTTATGATTTGCATAATTTGTTCTGATGTTCCGAGTTTGTTCTCCTGTAAATTAAGCAGATCTAACAAACCAGTAAAATACATTTGCTAAGAAATACTTCCAAAGTGAATTCTGCCTGAAAATAAAAGCAGTACTCTTAAGGAAAATGAGTTGACTGGTGGAAGAGTATTGGATATTTTACTGGCAATCTCACTTTAACCTCAAACAATATGCTACAATTCTCTTAGTCCTTCTCTCTCTATTATGATAGGGATGTAGGTAATAAGTAAGATGACCTTGTCAGAGATAACCAAGCTCCATTATTAAAAGAATATCTTAAGAATATTAAATATTATTAAAAGAATATCTTAAGTTCATAAGAAACAGAAAACATGCAAAAGAGACTCAGACAGACATCTCCATATTCACATGAGTACAAACAGTAGGAAGAGTTATAGCACAATCCAATTTATAAGATTCTGTTGTTATAACCACTACCCTGTTTTTCCCAAAATAAGACATACCCTGATAATAAGCCCAATCAGGCTTTTGAGCACATGGCAATAAGGCCAAGCACTTATTTCAGGGTTCAAAACATATATATAAGATAAGGTCTTATTTTTGGGGAAACACGGTAGAATAGAAATAGTTTTAGTCTTCCTGTGGAGTTGATACCTGATCTGGATTACCTAGTGGGACTGACATTGGAATTAATAAAATTACTTTGAATAATTAAGACTAGAAATATGAAGGTTAATATATAGCATCCAAATAAGCATTGTGCTTATCAATGTAGAAAATTACCAGTACTAGATATCCTTTGCAATTCAGAGCTGGGGTTGCAATCTATTTAGATTTAACAGAATAACAGAATAATAGAGTTGGAAGGGACATTGGGGAACTTCTAGTCCACCCTCCTGCTTAGGCAGGAAACCCTACACCACTTCAGACAAATGGTTATCCAATCTCTTCTTTAAAAATTCCAGTGTTGGACCATTTACAACGTCCGGAGGCAAGTTGTTCCACTGATTAATTGTTCTAATTGTCAGGAAATTTCTCCTTAGTTCTAGGTTGTTTTTCTCCTTGATTAGTTTCCATCCATTTTTTTTACCACTGAATTTCATTTTAAATATATTTAGCAAACTATTTTATCTCTGTATGTTCCAGAAATCACTTTGATATCCTATATCAGTGATGACTAACCTTTTTGCCATCGCGTGCCAGGAAGGGAGGTAGGGTGTGTGTTGCGCACACATGTGCCCACACCCATAATTGTATGTGCCTCACCCCTGCACATGCGTGTGTGACCCCCTTGCTCCCAACCCCATTACTGGCACGTGATGGCCCTGTAGGCCTGATTTTCTCTCTCACCTGGCTCTAGAGCCCCTTTATGAGTCTGGGGAGGGTGAAAACAGCCTTTCCGATCCACTGGAGGCCCTTTGGAGGCCAAAAATGGCCCATTTCCCAACTTCTGGTTGGACAAGAAGTTATATTTTTTGCTGTTCCCAGCCTTCAGAGACTCCTAGAGATGCTATTGAGGCTGGGGACAGCAAAAAACATTACTTCCTATCCAACCGGAAGTTGGGAAATGGGCCGTTTTTGGCCTCTGGAGGGTGGGTGAGAAAGATTGTTTTCACCCTCCCCAGACTCATAGAGAGGCTCTGGAGCCAGGTGAGAGAGAAAAACGGGCTTTCCCCACCATCACCCATGCCCTCCGGAGGCAGGAAACAGCCTGTTTTCCTACTTCTGGTGGGCCCAGAAAGCCTGAAAATCAGCTGGCTGGTGTGTACATGTGTGCTGGAGCTGAACTCACATGCCCATTGATATGGCTATGCGTGCCACCTGTGGCATGCATGCCATAGGTTCGCCATTGCGGTCCTATACTATTCTATCACGTAGAAATTTGATAAATAAATATATAAAATGTAGGATATAAATCAAACAAATCATAAATGATCATTAATAACATAAATAAATGTTTGCGCATGATCTAGATTTATTTATAAATTTAAGGACTGGATTAATTCTATATTGAGAATATTAAACATATTTTTTTCCCTTTGTTATTTAATTAGTTTTTTTCTGTCCTTTTCATATTTTTGCTATACTTACTTTAATTGTTGCAATGTATGTAACACATTTTTTCTCTTATTGCAAAACTACTACTATATATTTTTCCCCCTTTGGTTTAGAATAGAATAGAATAGAATAGAATAGAATAGAATAGAATAGAATAGAATAGAATAGAATAGAATTTTTTATTGGCCAAGTGTGATTGGACACACAAGGAATTTGTCCTGGTGCATATGCTCTCAGTGTAGATAAAAGAAAAGATACTTTCATCAAGGTACAACACTTACAACACTTAATGATAATCATAGGGTACAAATAAGCAATCAGGAAACAATCAATATCAATATAAATCATAAGGATTACCAGCAACAAAGTTATAGTCATACAGTCATAAGTGGAAGGAGATGGGTGATGGGAACAATGAGAAGATTAATAGTGCAGATTTAGTAAATAGTTTGACAGTATTGAGGGAATTACTGTATTTGTTTAGCAGCGTGATGGCGTTCGGGGAAAAAACTGTTCTTGTGTCTAGTTGTTCTGGTGTGCAGTGCTCTATAGCGTCGTTTTGAGGGTAGGAGTTGAAACAGTTTGTGTCCAGGATGTGAGGGGTATGTAAATATTTTCACTGCCCTCTTCTTGATTTGTGCAGTATACAGGTCTTCAATGAAAGGTAGGTTGGTAGCAATTATTTTTTCTGCAATTCTAGTTTTCCTCTGAAGTTTGGGTTGCAGAACCAAACCAGACATTATAGAGGTGCAAATGACAGACTCAATAATTCCTCTGTAGAACTGGATCAGCAGCTCCTTGGGCAGTTTGAGTTTTCTGAGTTGGTGCAAAAAGAAAATTCTTTGTTGTCCTTTTTTGATGATGTTTTTGATGTTAGTTGTCCATTTTAGATCTTGCAATATGGTAGAACCTAGAAATTTGAAAGTTTCTACTGTTGATACTGTGTTGTCTAGTATTGTGAGAGGTGGAAATATGGAAGGGTTTCTCCTAAAGTCAACCATTTCTACGGTTTTGAGTGTGTTCAGTTCCAGATTGTTTCGGTCGCACCATGAGGCTAGTCATTTGACCTCCTGTCTGTATGCGCATTCATCATTGTCTCGGATGAGGCAATGTGGGGCAGTTTATATTTCATTTGTTTAGTTAAGTTTAGTTAGGTGTCCTCAAATTAGATTTGACCATTTGTGATTGTTTGGACAAATGACTGCCATTGAAAACCATCCCTAGTGATAAAATGCAATTATTCCAAGAGCAGCTGTGTAATCCCTTTGATCTGAAACATCAGATGGATCACTTTTGTTCTTCTATTCTTATATTTACCTCTTCATTACCAAACATATTTTTTTTCAACTTCGTCACCTGTTTGCATCAAAACCCAAATTATGTGAACTTGACTTTTTGATAACTGTCTCAAAAAAGCAGTCACTTTTTATTTACCTGAGATTCATTGACTGGTTCTTCTTACAGTTTATGGTAGTCTTAATATCTGTCTCTATATTAATAATTTGAAGTCATGTATATTTTTCCTTTAACATACTTTCTCAATGCCAAGTTTTCAAATTATAGAGTCTGTCTGGAAAGATCACAACTTTCATTACAGATAGTGCTCGACTCACAACTTCAATTGAGCCCAATTTTTTTGTTGCTAAGTGAGACAGTTAAGTGAGTTTGCCTCATTTTATGACCTTTCTTGCTACAGTTGTTAAGTGAATCACTGCAGTTATTAAGTTAGTAACATGGTTGATAAATGAATGTGGCTTCCTCATTGACTTTGCTTGTCAGAAGAGCGTAAAAGGAGATCACATGACCATAGGACACTGCAGCCGTCAGAAATGTGAGTCAGTTGCCAAGCATCCAAATTTGGATCACATAGCCTGAGGATGCTGCAATAGTTGTAAGTGTGAAAAATGGTCATTAGCCACTTTTCCCAGTCCTGTTATGACTTCAGAGGGTCACTCAATGAACTGTAGTAAGTCGAGGACTACCTGTATTTTAATTTTTATTGTTATAGAAATATTTTTATCTTTTCATGATCTTGTATAAATTTATTGTTGTCTGTTTTTCTATAAGTAATCTCCTATTTATTTATCTGGGACACTATCGATACTTGAACCCAAGAAAACAAAATTATTTACAACTTTGACATCTTTGCCCTTAACTGTAAGTTCACTAAATGTATGTTCTGTTGACATTACTTCTGCCTTTTTTATGTTTAACATTAACCTAGATTTTTCACTCTAGTTATTTTCAGAATGACATCAATTTGAGTTTCTGTGTCTTCAGCTATCAATGGAGTTGTCACAGAGATTCCTGTTAAGTTCACAGGATTTGATACAGAGCAGAGAGTAAAACTCCTCTTGTGAGTTTTCTCCTTTTATTAAAACATCAATCAGCATTGCTTTCAGCTTTCGCAGCCATTACTGGAAAGTGTTATTTAAAGCTAGTTAAGTACACCCTCTGCTTATTTGATAACTGTCTACTATTTGAATTTTAAAGCACAATGTTAACAATTTTTTTTTGTCTACTAGCAGACTAAGTGTTTTCGTAAAAACTCCCTTTTTATGATCCTGTAATCCCTTATTTTGGGATAGAGTTGGGGCAACTATATAGAGGCTAAAACATATGAAGAACGGTTGAAGGAACTGGGTATGTCTAGTTTAATAAAAAGAAGGACCAGGGGAGACATGATAGCAGTCTTCCAATATCTCAGGGGTTGCCACAAAGAAGAGGGAGTCAGGCTGTTCTCCAAAGCACCTGAAGGTAGAACAAGAAGCAATGGGTGGAAACTGATCAAGGAAAGAAGCAACTTAGAACTAAGGAGAAATTTCCTGACAGTTAGAACAATTAATAAGTGGAACGACTTGCCTGCAGAAGTTGTGAATGCTCCAACACTGGAAATTTTTAAGAAAATGTTGGATAACCATCTGTCTGAGATGGTGTAGAGTTTCCTGCCTGGGCAGGGGGTTGGACTAGAAGGCCTCCAAGGTCCGTTCCAACTCTGTTGTTGTTGTTGTTGTTGTTGTTGTTATATTTCCCAACCCAACCCAATTCTCTTCTTCCTTGCTCTCAGCTTCAGTATTTGTTTGTACCTAATACCAGAGCAGATGTATCATCTGCAATTAATCTTTTTCCCCTCACTCTTACAGAAGTTAAGCAACCTCTCCATGAACTTCCAGATCTTGGGGATCATATTTTTTTAATGATCTTTTCATAGCAAGAAGACTGCTTTTTTTTTTTTTACATATCACCATTCAAATGAAAACAAAATTGTTAATTCTAGAGATTATTGGGGTAGAAAGGGAACATTCAAAATCAAAATTTATATGAATTTCAGTAGAGCTTATTGTTGTTATTGTTGTTCTCCTCCTCCTCCTCTTCCTCCTCTTTTCTCAAACTAATATATGATTGTAGGGATCAGTAGGTAGGCTCAAATGTTATTAACCTTGGAGGCAGCTCTGGCTGGTCAACACTGGCTGACCTTTGGTCAAAGATTTACTTTTACTAAATATAAACTTTCTGATGATTAACTTTATATGGATATCAGTATTGATCAGGAGAAAATCAATAAAATACAAAATTACTCATTTAAGCAGATGGACTGGCCTTTGTGGTTAGATTCATTCCAGTTTATATATTCTTTATCCTGTTACAAGAAATGTAGACGGTCCAAGATATATTGGAGATATTAGCACTGCACCTATTTTTGAGAATATTATTTCTATTTGTTAACTAAGACCAAGCTGGAATAAGAAAATACAAGATAATGGATTTCTTCTGAATAATATGGGGTCAAAGTTTCTATAAAATGGAAATGTTGAATATCAATGGATTGTGGCTATTAGCTTCTATTGTATTAAAGCAATTATTCATACTAATATATTGTTTTTTTCTTTTATGGAGGAAGAAAACATTGCAATAATTTAACCTTGTTGCCAACCCTCAGTGGGATCATTACTAATCTTCTATATCAACAAGAAGTTAACAGCACTGCAGAGAAGTAATTGTATTTTATCTACAGTAAAAATATGAAATCACATATCTTTAGAACCTAGGGATCCCTTTTTAATTATACACCAGAAATGGTTTAATTTCTTTATAAAAACATTTCACATAATGTAATCTTAAATCAGTAAAAAGACAGAATTTTTAAAAATCCCATATAATATATACATAGCAAAAGTTGTTTTGTTTTTTAGTTGATCTTAAAGAGACTGAGAATATTTTTAAAAAATATTCAGTAAAAACTTTTATTACCAAGTACATGTTAATGTACAGATACAAACCTCTCTATAATAAAATCTTATTTATACTTTGAAAATAAAATTACAACTTGCTTATTCATTTGGTGGCAAATATTCCATTTAAGGCCAAACACTTTATTCGTTTCAGTTTTCCTCTTTTGTAAAATTATGCGGTTGTGAGAAATTTTTCTACATGATGTAACCTCTATTCTGCTCAGTTCAGGAAATCCATAAAAACTTGGTGTGGTTAAAATTCAACTACATAGGAAAATATGGGAAAGTGATATCAAATGATCTGATATGATAAATTGAATATCAGGTGGAAAATAAACAGTGAAAATTCACAGTCTAATATAAAAATGTATTTCAATATGTATGTATACAATTTTCAATTCAGAATTGTACAGAAGGTCAATAATACAAATAGAAAATTGGCTTCTTCCAAGTTTTATAAGGAGGGTCCAGATCTTTTGGAGGATGCTATTTTATTTTTCTTCTTTTATTTATTAAATTTATTTGGCACCCATCCCACTTTGGGGTGACTTTGAGCAGCTTACAACATTAAAAGCTATGAAAACATTCCGCAGGAGGCAAGTATAATGCCAGAGAAAGCACATTCAGAGTCTCACTAAATGACTTTGCTTGTTAGAAGAGTCCCAATGGGCCCCCACTTTGCCTGATCAGATTAGCAGAAATCATTGCAAGCAGATAATCCTTCAAATAACAAGATTGGGTGCCATAAGGCCTTATAGGTGCAACTGGCACTTTGAATGCACATGAAAGCAAACTGGCTATGAAGTGCAGTTTTTGGAGAATCAATCCCACATGGGAAAATTGAATCAAACCCTTCTTTGCCCATACTGCTATATCGTGGACCAGCTGTAGACTTTAAGGGTAGCACCATGTAGAGTACTGCATTGTAGTAGTCTAGCTACGAAGTCAATAGGGTAAGAGTGACAGTCTAAAAGTCTTGCAAATGTTTACTAGTCAGAGAAATAGCCACTACATCATCCTACTAAAAATGTCAGAAATTTTAAAATAAAATTTATGAGATTTAATAGTATATTATTAACTTGTAATAGAACACATAATTATTTGGTTCAGGATTTCCTTCAACTATTATCTTTTCAGGTCACCCATAGTATCATCAACAACTCTTTTTGAATGCCAGCCCTTCCCAGTGGTCTTCCATGTTCATTTAGAACTTCCTGCTGCACAGAGTTCCCTGAAGGATCAATTCAGTGGTGAAATCCAATTTTATTTTTACTACCGGTTCTGTGGGTGTGGCTTGGTGGGTGTGGCATGGCTTGGTGGGCGTGGAAGGAAAAGGATACTGCAAAATCTCAATTTCCTCCCCACTCCTGGGGGAAGGATATTGCAAAATATCCATTCCCACACCACTCTGGGGCCAGCCAGAGATGGTATTTGCTGGTTCTCTGAACTGCTCAAAATTTCCACTACCAGTTCTCCAGAACCTGTCAAAACCTGCTGAATTTCACCTCTGGATCAATTCATGCCATTTACCCTACTAATATTCTGCTTACCACCAACATCAGGAAGGAGCCCTAATTTCCTCTTGAATTTAAGCTTTTTTGTTGTCGTTGTCCCTTGTACAATTCTGTTCCACTCCCTTTTTTCCTGTGAGCTGGTGTGCGATAGAGTTTATTATAAACTCTTAGCACAACCTTTAATGTTTGATTGATTGGAAAGGACAATCAGATATAGGATGCTCTTGGGAGGTGGCATATAATATATATACACACACTCTTCTTCCTTTGACAGTTCCATTTGTAATACTCTCACAAGCCTAAGCCATGTTGGCCACATAATGATGTTTCTGCAATGTTATGCCAGCATTTCTGACTCTGAAGGGGAGGAAGGGAAATACAGATGTTGCTCTACCCACAAATAACGGAGAATTCAGAGGCAGGGGGAGTTACTGATGAGAAAGAAATGATGATGGGAGTTGCATTGAGCCAGGAGTGGGGAGAAATAGACAGGTCAAATATAGAAGAAATTAGAAAACTCCTACAAAAAAAAATTAAGACAGAAGAATTGGGGGAAGGGGATACGATTCCTGCTGTTCAATACAAGGAGAAAGGGAAACATATGATATTTGTAGCCTCAGAGAAGATGGGGAGAAAATGGACAAGGGGTTGAATAAGAAATGGGGTGCATGAGCAAGTTCAATTGTTTCCAGCTGTTACATAAACATACAACAGGTACTCTGCTATAAGGAGCAGTGGTGGCACAGTGGTTAAAATGCAGCATTGCAGGCCATCTCTGCCCACAGGCTCAAAGTTGACTCAGCCTTCCATCCTTCTGAGGTCAGTAAAATACAGACCCAGATTGTTGAGGGCAACCTGTTAACATGGTAAACTGCCCAGAGAGTGCTGTAAAGTACAACAGGGCAGTAGATATAGTTACTAAGTGCTATTGCTTTTGCTATAATTTTGCTAATTCAGAAATGACAGAGGAAAAAGCCTTGAGTTTAAATCTAGAGAGTATAAAAACCTTTTACTTCTTTGTACTAAGAATGGCCAAGTGACTGTTGTTTATGGCTCCATTTTTGTCTGCCATAAAGATTCTAATTTGGCTAAGTCATATATGAGGATTTATGGCCACATCAAGCCAGGAGTCAAGTGAAAGCGCTGTCTATCACTGCATAGCCCAGTTCAAGAAGCCTGACATAAGTACAGCAACACCATTGCTCTACAAAGGTTTACTGAACCAAGTTACAGGACAATTTATTTCTTCAAAACTGCCAGGCCACTTCTGTAGATTGGCATGGTCCAATTGGAAGTACAGGACATTCCAAAACTACGTGGTATGTAATGTTTCATAGAAGTCCTTACACTTTGCATTTATTTTCTTTTTGTTTAGATTTTTATCCCACCTTTTTTTTCTATGTACAACTCAAGGTGGCAAACATACTAATACTTCTTCCTCCTCCTATTTTCTCACAACAACAGTCCTGTAATGTGAGTTGGGCTTTTAAAAAGTATGAGTGATGTCTATATATTGATGAGTGTTCTATTTACCATAGGCACACATACGTATATCAATGGTGAAATTCAAATTTTTTTTTACTACCGGTTCTGTGGGGTTGGTGGGCATGGCTTGGTGGGCATGGCAGGGAAATGATACTGCAAAATCTCCATTCCCACCCCACTCTGGGGCCAGCTAGAGGTGATATTTGCCAGTTCTACAAACAACTCAAAATTTTCGCTACCGGTTCTCCAGAACCTGTCAGAACCTGCTGAATTTCACCCCTGGTGTCTATATGTGTATATACAGGTAGTCTTTGTTTAATTTGTTTACATTGGACAAGAATTATTTGCAGTTATGACAGTGGTGAAAAAATAATTTTGCAACCAATGCCCAGATTTACAAATTTTGCAGCATCTTTCCCTCAGTCACATAGCTTGATCCTTCTTTGCCCTGTTATTAATTAACTTACTTCAACTCTGTATTTATAGGTATTGCTATAATTGTTAAAAGATTCTCACACCACATGTAATTAGTGGGAGAAAGTATATATATATTCTCTCACTGATTGCTGTGATTGATGAGAGGTAGGAAGAGAGTTTATAAGATTACAGAAACAGGAAAGCACAAAATCTATCTATATTTTGTAAAAATGCAAAACACTTATTTATATAACATAAGAATTAAATGTACAATTTATGAAGTTTTTTACTTCTTTGAAAGTCCTCTTCCCCTCCTAAAAAAAAACACAAATTAAATTTCAAGTATGGAGATATTTGATTCACATATTGTTAATTTTATTTTAACATCTTAGTTTTAAAAAGGAATATATTTGCTGTGTATATTTTCTGACAAAAGCAAGTTATATGCCTTTTTCCAATCCATTTTCTTTATTTGTACTAGCTACAAGTATTTATCTATTTAATTTTTACATTGTATGACTCTCAGCCATTCAAGATCAAACTGTCAAATCCAGTTATTGAGCACCTAAAGATAAAAGAGATCTTAGAGTATTGTTTTTAAAATAGAATTTATAAACAGATGCTTTTCAAAGGATCCCAACTAGTTTTAGGCTTATAATGTGGTATGAAAGCTGAATGTAATTATAGGATTAAAAGGATGACAAACAAAATCTAACTGAGATTCTTTTGCTTCTCTTTAAAAGAAAACAAGGCAATTGATCACTGTTTGTTCTTGTCATTTTAGAACTACATTACAGCTGCAGCAGGTTATTCTAAAAATAGAGTACTGTTGACATTTTACTTGCTTGAAAATGTATCTTCAATGTGAAATAGTCAAAGGTGCATCTTAAATGTCTAGTCTTCTAGTTTTGCTTTCAAAACTAGTATTGATATTTCTAAGTCTAGGAGAAAGGATTTGAAGCAGAAACGAGACACAAAATACCAAACACATCAACTTAATTTCCAATTCAGTGCTTTCACTTTCAGGTAAATGCTACTGCAGGAGCTGGGTCAGTTCCAGAAATTACTACATTAAAAAAAAAATAGCCAAAGCTTCTGTACCTTTTTGAATTGTATCAGTGGGAGAAAAAAAATGGTTAAAACTACCCTACATTATGCCCCTGTGGTCTATCTGGGAAAAAAGAAATAGAAAAAACAAACAAACAGGGAATGGAAAGAAAGGAAAATGTATGTAACAATATACATGCTTGTTTTATTGTAAAACAAGAAAAAACTCATCTACCTTAAGCATGAATTTCCAATATTTTCTTCCATTCTTAAGACACTACTCTGTCTCAGAATCAGAAATGTCAACAAGCTGAAACATATATTTTGCTCGTGCTCAGAGTATAATAGCCCTACTTCAAACGTTTTGTCAGACAGTTTCAAATTTGCTTCCTTAAAAAGGACAACATACAGATAAACTTGTTCTATCTGAACATTTATTCCAGCCATTGGTAACAGTGGGAACATGGGACAGGTAACAGAAGAGATAAAGCATCAAACTCTCTACTTTTAACTTGAGATACTTAACCCAACATAGTAGAAAAGACTAATTTCTCATCAACATTCTTCAATTAACATCTTCCATCCTGATTTCAGTTAACAGGTTTACAACAAGGCAAAGTAACATTCTGGATTCTGTGCATGCGCAAGAATGGTGGCTTACTGAATGCACGGAACAGCGGTTTTCTGATCCCTGGCTGATGTCTGCGTCTTGCTGCTTCTTTCGCCGTTTGCGGCCCCCGGTCCAGTGAATCAACATCCCAGCGGCCGCGGGTGAGGTCTTTGGACCTTTTTGGACCCGCGGTTGCTGTGCCCGGAGCTGGAGAAGCCGGAGATGGGGTGGGTGAAGATGGCGGTCTTGCGGAGGTGCTGGGAGGGCGGCATGTCTTCAGCTGTTTCAGCTGTTTATCCATCCGTGCTGTTAGCGGCGTTTATCTATCAGCGCCGCTGACCTGCACCCCTCGGACTGCACCCCCTGGACTGAGCCTCAGGGCCCCTGGCCCCCTAGCTCTTTGTAACATCTCCCTGACGATTGCAGGGGTGAGCGGTGGGGGTCGGCAGCCATGTGGAGGCGTGGGGGAAGGCGGTGTGTGCCATCTCCGCCGCTATGCCCAGACTGCGTTTCTCGGCTTTTTGGCCCCATCTCGCTGGAACATCCCCCCGCTGGCAGTTGAGGATCGGTGACCATGTGGAGGCGGCCATGTGGAGATGTGGTGATGGGGCGGCGTGTTCCCAGCTGAGGGCGGTGCCCACTCATCGGCGCCCTGACTGCGCCCCTGGACTATGCCTCCTGGTCTTCTGACTACCAACTCGTTGGAACATCTCCCCCGTTGAGTGCGGGGGCGAGCGGTGGACTTGACAACCATGTGGAGGTGCGGGGGTGGGGCGGTTTATTCCCAGCTGATACCATTGTTTACCCATCTACCCCACCCCCCGGCCTTCTCCCTGGCCTGCTGGAACATCTCCCCCGCAGACGGCATTCTCTGGCCCGGTGGAACATCTGCTCGGCGGCCGTTGGGTGAGGTCTTTGGCCTCTTGGTACCCACGGTTGCCGCACACGATGCTGGAGAAGGGGTGAGCGACGAAGGATAGCGGACATGATGAGCCACAGGAGGGAGATAGTGGTTCAGCCAGATCAACGTTTCTGCCTTGTTCCTCTAGCTGCAAGACCAACTGCGCAGTTTTCGAAGTCTGGATCCTTTGGGGAGTGGCTTGGTCTTGCCAGGAGGGGCGTGGGAGGTAATGAAGATGGCCCCTTGGATGGCATTTCCAGGTACCCTTGGACGACGGAGCCGGAGACGAGAGGAACGTCGGAGGCGTTGTGGTCTCTGTTTGACGTGTCTTCCTTTCATATGGGGGACAATGACAGACAGTGACGGAGCCGACGGAAGCACCACTTATTTCCCTATGGGGCTCGGGTTTATGGAACAGAGCAGTCGTGTTTTATGTCCTGGTTGGTTTAAGATGGTTTAAGATCTTTGCCTGTTAATCCACCAGGATATCATGGACTTTACATCTAGCCATGAAAGACTGCTTGTTCTACTTTTTCCATCTTGTACCGGGCCCCGGAAAACCATCTTAGTATAACATCTCAGCTGATAAAGGGGACGGAATCAGCTGTCGGCCGATGCCATGCGTTATTCGCCACATGAACTCTTGTGCCTGCGAGGCACTCCCGCCTCACAGGAATGGCCCTCCACATTATTGAGGGCCAGCCTTATTGACGGGTTTTGGGACCCAGAGAGGTGGCATGCGTTGAGGAAGAATCTTTGGGGTAGTTCCATCTGTACGGTAAGTGAGAGAGGCAGATATGGCAGAAGCAAGGGGCTGTATCGATCTTTGGGAGCACGTGCTCGCTGTCTAAAAGCGATCGCGCGCTCCGGCCCCTCAGACTTCACCCGTTCCCCGGGTGGCCAGGATCCTCAGAGCTTGGGCCTTCGGTTGATGCTGTGCAATGCACGGTCCGTGGTTAACAAAGCCCCCCTGATTTGTGATCTTATACAGGGGGGACCTTATGGGCATTATGGAGACCTGGTTGGGCACGGAAGGGGGTGTTCCCCTTGTCGAGCTGTGCCCTCCGGGTTTCCGAGCATTCCATCAACTGAGGGCCCAAGGTAGGGGTGGGAGGGTGGCGGTTGTTATTAGGGAAAGTATACAGCCGAGAGAGTCCACTGTGCCTCAGGTAGCCAGTTGTGAATCCCTCTTTGTGAGGTGGGGTCATAGGGGTCAGATGGGCTTGTTGATCACGTACCTGGCTCCTTGCTGCATGACTACAGCCCTGCCTGAGCTGTTGGAGGTGCTTGCCGGGGTGGCGGTTGAGACCCCCAGACTTATGGTCATGGGGAATTTCAACTTGCCATCGACCAGCTTGTCATCGACGGCGGCTCGGGAGTTCAAGGCCTCCATGACAGCCTTGGACCTGATACAAGTAGTTGATGGCCCTACTCACATTGGGGGAGGCACACTGGACCTGATTTATATCTCTGGACAGTGGTTAAATGATCTGGATTTAGGAGATTTAGCAACAGAGCCTTTGTCATGGTCAGATCATTTTCTCCTTCGCTTGGACTTTCGGACCGCTACCCACCACCGCAGGGAGACGGGACCAATACGGTGGTTCCGTCCCAGGCACCTGATGGACCCGGAGAGGTTCCTGACGGAGCTTGGGCCGTTCCCTGAGGATCTGGCCCATGGCACGGCTGAAGAACTAGTTGCGGCCTGGGAACAGGCCACGGCTGGAGCTTTAGACCGTGTCGTGTCTTTGCGGCCTCTGACCCGGCGTAGATCTCAATCAGCCCCTTGGTTTGAGGGAGATGAAATGCTGGAGAAGACGCCTAGAGAGTACCTGGAGATCCAGCCGTTCTGAAGCTGACCGGACACTAGTTAGGTCTTATACTAAGACCTACCTAGTGGCATTGAGGGAAGCAAAGCATTCCTACATTTCCTCCCTCATTGCATCGGCAGATAACTGCCCGGCTGCCCTGTTTCGGGTGACCCGCTCTCTCCTTCATCAGGAGGTGCGGGATGACCCCTTACAGGGACGTGCCGAGGAGTTTAGTGGTTATCTATACGATAAAATCGTTCAGGTCCGGGATGGTCTGGATCAAAATTGGGATGATCCAGGTGAGAGGGCGGAGACTCGTCTTGTTGAGATTGTTTGGGATGAGTTTGACCCTGTGGCTCTCGAGGACGTGGACAGGTTGTTGGGGAGGTTGCATGCCACCACATGTTTACTGGACCCGTGCCCCTCCTGGCTGGTGCTGGCCACACAGGAGGTGACACGAGGCTGGCTCCAGGGGATTATTAATGCTTCCTTGTTGGAAGGGGTTTTCCCTGCCACCTTGAAAGAGGCGGTGGTGAGACCCCTCCTCAAGAAGCCTTCCCTGGACCCAGCTGTTTTGGGAAATTATCGTCCGGTCTCCAACCTTCGCTTTGTCGCGAAGGTTGTAGAGAGTGTGGTGGCATGTCAGCTACCCCAATACCTGGATGAAGCTGTCTATCTAGACCTGTTTCAGTCCGGCTTCCGGCCCAGATATAGTACGGATACAGCTTTGGTCGCGTTGGTGGATGATCTCTGGAGGGCAGGGATAGGAGTTGTTCCTCTGCCCTGGTCCTATTAGACCTCTCAGCAGCTTTTGATACCATCGACCATGGTATCTTGCTGCACCGGTTGGGGAGTTTGGGAGTGGGAGGCACCGTTTACTGGTGGTTCTCCTCCTATATCTCTGACCGGTCGCAGACAGTGTTGACAGGGGGGCAGAGATCGACCGCGAGGTGCCTCACTTGTGGGGTGCCGCAGGGGTCGATTCTCTCACCCCTCCTGTTCAACATCTATATGAAGCCGCTGGGTGAGATCATCAGTGGCTTTGGGGTGAGGTACCAACTGTACCCTGATGATATGCAGCTGTACTTTTCCACCCCAGGCCACCCCAACGAAGCTATTGAAGTAATGTCTGGTGCCTGGAAGCCATATGGGTCTGGATGGGGAGAAACAGGCTCAAGCTCAATCCCTCCAAGACGGAGTGGCTGTGGATGCCGGCACCCTGATACAGTCAGCTGTAGCTGCAGCTGACTGTTGGGGGCGAATCATTGGCCCCGATGAAAAGGGTACGCAACTTGGGCGTTCTCCTGGATGGATGGTTGTCGTTTGACGATCACTTGACGGTTCTCTCCAGGAGAGCTTTTTATCAGGTCCACCTGATCCACCAGTTGCGCCCCTTCCTTGACCGGGATGCCCTATGCACGGTCACTCACGCTCTTGTTACCTCTCGCTTGGATTATTGCAATGCTCTCTACATGGGGCTCCCCTTGAAGTGCACCCGGAGGCTCCAGTTAGTTCAGAATGCAGCTGCGTGGGTGATAGAGGAAGCCGCATGTGGCTCCAATGTAACACCACTCCTGCGCAGGCTGCACTGGCTGCCTGTGGTCTCTCGGGTGCACTTTAAGGTTTTGGTTACTACCTTTAAAGCACTCCATGCCTTAGGGTCAGGGTACTTACGGGACCGCCTACTGCTACTGAATGCCTCCCACCGACCCATACGCTCACACAGAGAGGGTCTTCTCAGGGTGCTGTCCGCCAAGCAATGTCGGCTGGCGGCCCCCAGGGGAAGGTCCTTCTCTGTTGGGGCTCCCACCCTCTGGAACGAACTTCCCCCTGGACTGCGTCAACTGCCTGACCTTCGGACCTTTCACCGCGAGCTGAAGACGTATTTGTTTATTCGCGCAGGACTGGCTTAGAAATTTAAAAATTTTAAAGAGCTTTAATTTTAATATTTATATCTGATACAAATTTTATGGGTTTTTTAACAGTATAATGTTTTACATTTTTGCCAAACATATAATAAATTTTTTAATCTTTGTTTTTATCTGTATATTGTCATTGTTTTTATTGTGGCTGTGAACCGCCCTGAGTCCTTCGGGAGAAGGGCGGTATAAAAATCCAATAAATACTAATACTAATACTAACACTAATACTAATACTAATACTAATACTAATACTAACATTTCTTCTGGAAGTCATAAGGAATATATTTTTAATAAAGCATCATAATAATTATTATTGAATAGTAATTTAATCACTATGCTATTGAACACTTTTAAATATTTCCCTGGAAAATCATCCAAGAAGCAATGGGTGGAAACTGATCGAAAAAAGAAGCAACTTAGAACTAAGGAGAAATTTCTTGACAGTTAGAACAATTAATAAGTGGAACGACTTGCCTGCAGAAGTTGTGAATGTTCTAACACTGGAAATTTTTAAGAAAATGTTGGATAACCATCTGTCTGAGATGGTGTAGGGTTTCCTGCCTGGGCAGGGGGTTGGACTAGAAGGCCTCCAAGGTCCCTTCCAACTCTGTTGTTGTTATTAAGTATTTTGGACTGCTATCCCACTCATTAATACATTCACGCACACCCAAATTTGGTGGGTTTTGTTTTGTTCCCTCTAGAGAGGGATGAACAAATCTTGTATCAGTATTATTTCATCATACATTTACCATTTTCTTCCTCTATTTTTCCTACATAAACTAGAATAGAATAGAATAGAATAGAATAGAATAGAATAGAATAGAATAGAATTTTATTGGCCAAGTGTGATTGGACACACAAGGAATTTGTCTTGGTGCATATGCTCTCAGTGTACATAAAAGAAAAGATACGTTCATCAAGGTACAACATTTACAACACAATTGATGATCAATATATCAATATAAATCATAAGGATTGCCAGCAACAAGTTATAGTCATACAGTCATAAGTGGAAAGAGATTGGTGATGGGAACTATGAAACGATTAATAGTAGTGCAGATTCAGTAAATAGTCTGACAGTGTTGAGGGAATTATTTGTTTAGCAGAGTGATGGCCTTGGGAAAAACTGTTCTTGTGTCTAGTTGTTCTGGTGTGCAGTGCTCTATAGCGTCGTTTTGAGGGAGTTGAAACAGTTTATGTCCAGGATGCGAGGGATCTGCAAATATTTTCACGGCCCTCTTCTTGATTCGTGCAGTATACAGGTCCTCAATGGAAGGCAAGTTGGTAGCAATTATTTTTTCTGCAGTTCTAATTATCCTCTGAAGTCTGTGTTTTTCTTGTTGGGTTGCAGAACCGAACCAGACAGTTATAGAGGTGCAAATGACAGACTCAATAATTCCTCTGTAGAACTGGATCAGCAGCTCCTTGGGCAGTTTGAGCTTACTGAGTTGGCGCAGAAAGAACATTCTTTGTTGTCCTTTTTTAATGATGTTTTTGATGTTAGCTGTCCATTTGAGATCTTGCGATATGATAGAACCCAGAAATTTGAAGGTTTCTACTGTTGATACTGTGTTGTCAAGTATTGTGAGAGGTGGAAGTATGGAAGGTTTTTCCTAAAATCTACCACCATTTCTACGGTTTTGAGTGTGTTCAGTTCCAGATTGTTTTGGTTGCACCACAAGGCTAGTCGTTCGACCTCTCGTCTATATGCGGATTCGTCATTGTCTCGAATGAGACCAATCACTGTTGTGTCATCTGCGAACTTCAGTAGCTTAACAAATGGATCATTGGGGCTCCCACCCTCTGGAACGAACTTCCCCCTGGACTGCGTCAACTGCCTGACCTTCGGACCTTTCACCGCGAGCTGAAGACGTATTTGTTTATTCGCGCGGGACTGGCTTTAGAAATTTTAAAATTTTAAAGAGCTTTAATTTTAATATTTATATCTGATACAAATTTTATAGGTTTTTTAACAGTATAATGTTTTACATTTTACCAAACATATAATAAATTTTTTAATCTTTGTTTTTATCTGTATATTGTCATTGTTTTTATTGTGGCTGTTGAGTCCTTTGGGAGAAGGGCGGTATAAAAATCCAATAAATACTAATACTAATACTAATACTAATACTAATACTAATACTAATACTAACATTTCTTCTGGAAGTCATAAGGAATATATTTTTAATAAAGCATCATAATAATTATTATTGAATAGTAATTTAATCACTATGCTATTGAACACTTTTAAATATTTCCCTGGAAAATCATCCAAGAAGCAATGGGTGGAAACTGATCGAAAAAAGAAGCAACTTAGAACTAAGGAGGAATTTCTTGACAGTTAGAACAATTAATAAGTGGAACGACTTGCCTGCAGAAGTTGTGAATGTTCTAACACTGGAAATTTTAAAGAAAATGTTGGATAACCATCTGTCTGAGATGGTGTAGGGTTTCCTGCCTGGGCAGGGGGTTGGACTAGAAGGCCTCCAAGGTCCCTTCCAACTCTGTTGTTGTTATTAAGTATTTTGGACTGCTATCCCACTCATTAATACATTCACGCACAGCCAAATTTGGTGGGTTTTGTTTTGTTCCCTCTAGAGAGGGATGAACAAATCTTGTATCAGTATTATTTCATCAAACATTTACCATTTTCTTCCTCTATTTTTCCTACATAAACTAGAATAGAATAGAATAGAATAGAATAGAATAGAATAGAATAGAATAGAATTTTATTGGCCAAGTGTGATTGGACACACAAGGAATTTGTCTTGGTGCATATGCTCTCAGTGTACATAAAAGAAAAGATACGTTCATCAAGGTACAACATTTACAACACAATTGATGATCAATATATCAATATAAATCATAAGGATTGCCAGCAACAAGTTATAGTCATACAGTCATAAGTGGAAAGAGATTGGTGATGGGAACTATGAAACGATTAATAGTAGTGCAGATTCAGTAAATAGTCTGACAGTGTTGAGGGAATTATTTATTTAGCAGAGTGATGGCCTTGGGAAAAACTGTTCTTGTGTCTAGTTGTTCTGGTGTGCAGTGCTCTATAGCGTCGTTTTGAGGGAGTTGAAACAGTTTATGTCCAGGATGCGAGGGATCTGCAAATATTTTCACGGCCCTCTTCTTGATTCGTGCAGTATACAGGTCCTCAATGGAAGGCAAGTTGGTAGCAATTATTTTTTCTGCAGTTCTAATTATCCTCTGAAGTCTGTGTTTTTCTTGTTGGGTTGCAGAACCGAACCAGACAGTTATAGAGGTGCAAATGACAGACTCAATAATTCCTCTGTAGAACTGGATCAGCAGCTCCTTGGGCAGTTTGAGCTTACTGAGTTGGCGCAGAAAGAACATTCTTTGTTGTCCTTTTTTAATGATGTTTTTGATGTTAGCTGTCCATTTGAGATCTTGCGATATGATAGAACCCAGAAATTTGAAGGTTTCTACTGTTGATACTGTGTTGTCAAGTATTGTGAGAGGTGGAAGTATGGAAGGGATTTTCCTAAAATCTACCACCATTTCTACGGTTTTGAGTGTGTTCAGTTCCAGATTGTTTTGGTTGCACCACAAGGCTAGTCGTTCGACCTCTCGTCTATATGCGGATTCGTCATTGTCTCGAATGAGACCAATCACTGTTGTGTCATCTGCGAACTTCAGTAGCTTAACAAATGGATCATTGGAGATGCAGTCATTGGTATACAGAGAGAAGAGAAGTGGGGAGAGCACACAGCCTTGGGGGGGCCCTGTGCTAATTGTACAGGTATTTGATGTGATCTTGCTTAGCTTCACCTGCTGCTTCCTGTTTGTTAGGAAGCTTGTGATCCACTTACAAGTCTGTTCCGGTACCTGTAGCTGGTTTAGCTTAGTTAGAAGAATGTCTGGAATGATGGTATTGAATGCTGAACTAAAGTCTACAAAAGGACCCTTGCATAGGTCTTTGGAGACTCAAGATGTTGTAGGATGTAGTGCAGAGCCATATTAACAGCATCATCTGTTGATCTATTTGCTCGGTATGCAAATTGCAAGGGGTCTAAAAGCGGATTCGTGATGGTTTTCAGGTAGGAAAGCACTAGCCTTTCAAAGGTTTTCATGACTACAGATGTTAGAGCAACTGGTCTGTAGTCATTTAGTTCCTTGATGGTGGGCTTCTTCGGCACTGGGATGATGGTAGAGCGTTTGAAGCAAGAAGGAACATAGCACATCTCTAGTGATTTATTGAAAATATGGGTGAAGATGGGGGCCAATTGGTCAGCACAGACTTTTAAGCAAGAAGGAGTTATCTTGTCTGGGCCTGGCGCTTTTCCTGGCTTTTGTCTGTGAAATAGGTCCTGCACTTCCTTTTCTGTGATCACTAGGGGTTGTGAACCCAATGAAATCGGGTCAGTTGTAGGAGGCTTGGCTGTTGTTGCTGTGTCTGAGATGGGGGTTGTGGAGATAGGTAGGACTAGTACATTATATTTGATAATAGTTATTCATGTCTTGGTTGCAAACTTGACTTGTCCAACATTAGGATGTGTGGTAAATGCCTATTGATCTATTAGAATCATTAAGGCCTAAGTGGAAAAACCAGGCTCCAGAATAAAGAGACATGAACCAAAGTTTTAGACAGAAATATTTCAAAATCTATCAGAACTATTTGTAATCCTGCTGAGCTGTTGCTGTGAAATGTGATTTTACAAAGTATGTAGTTTTGAAATATATTTGGAATCAGAACATTGAAACTGTGAGAAATAGGGAACTGAAAGTAGCTGATGGATAGAGATTTGAGATGTACACGGGTATATGTGGATACTGTCTGTCACTAAGAAAGACAAGGAAGTAAGTTGTGAAATGCATGGAGAAAAGTATAAAAGATGTCTTGGGAAGAGTTCAGGACCACTGGCTATAGCTATTCCTTGCTGGACCTAGCTATTGTTTCTGGACCTCATTGCAATGGGTTATTGATATAAGTTGTGTTATGATGTTCCAAATTGCTTATGAAATAAACCTCTGAATCTGAAAGTAAGGATTGTTTATTGTACTGTGGTTTTTTGTTTCCTTTATTGGAATATTTTTACGACAAGGACTACACTTGAAAAATGACATTGACAGTGGTACAAAGTGCAGGCACCAAAGTGTGAAGCAATGTAAGTTAACATAGATCACTAAACTATACTGAAGACATTTAACTGATTGTTAGCTGCACCAATTTAAAATATTAGTATTTATCTTTAAAACCTTGCATAATTTAGACCTGTCTATCCGATGGTCTCATTCAAAATCCATTCTGGTCTCATATCTGCAGGTCAGATTTTGCCAAAGTTGCAGTTGTGGTCAAGGGTATATCCATTCAACTCCACCAGAGAAAGTCTTTTCCTGCATTGCTTCAGTTCTGGGATTCTCTCAGGGGTTGTATTTGGATCTACTACATCAAGGTTTAGAAAATCTGTAGAACAGCATCAGTTTTGCCAGGTTTTTAATTAATCATTGATTTCTGTACTGATTTTATAGAAGATATTATAAATCCTGTTAGCGTGCAGGTACATGTGCATATATACACAGTCTATATGTTAGTTACCTTGAATGTAACTTGAAGAGAATTATATGTATAAATTAAATAAGTAAACATAAATAAATCTATAGTTATGTTACATATATAGTTACTTAACAGTCTCGAGCACACATTCAACTCTACAATTTGTCCTGCCACCAAGGAATTTTCAGACTAGACACAATCTTGTTTGGTAAACTGTAACTACATATAAGGAAAAGAAGTCAGAATTTTAAACAGGGACAGAATTGTAAATGTGGTACAGCTTTTGTTTATCAGTTACCATTTTATCTTGCTGGTAAAGTAAAGGTAAAGGTTCCCCTGCACATGCATGCTAGTTATTTCTGGCTCTAAGGGTGGTGCTTATCTCTGTTTCTAAGCCGAAGAAGTGTCCATGGTCATATGGCCAGCATGACTCGATGCCGAAGGTGCATTGGAATGCTGTTACCTTCCCATCAAAGTGGTCCCTATTTTTCTACTTGCATTTTTATGTACTTTCGAACTGCTAGCTAGGCAGAAGCTGGGACAAGTAACGGGAGCTCACTCTGTTACACAGCACTAGGGATTCAACCTGCTGAACTGCTAATCTTCAGATCAACAAGCACAGTGCCTTAGCCACTGAGCCACTGTGTCCCCTTATCTTACTGGTAAAATTCTCAAAATAGAATCTATATATTCTGAACAACAGTTGATTTTTTTTTTATTTGAATTTTATATCCCGCCCTTCTCCGAAGACTCAGGGCAGCTTACACTGTGTTAAGCACAGTTGATGAATTCTAGCTGGAAGGGCAGTAAGTGTTAATGTGAACAATGCCTCCTAACCTATATCAAAGATGCACCTCAAGATGCCCAACTCTGGAGCAGGTTAAAAAAAGGCTCTGATGATAACAGCTGAGCCACGTGATTGTCAAAGCCTTTTTTTTTAATTTTTAAAAGCATTTTTTTCCAACCTATTCATCTGAATAGGTTGTAAAAATGCTTTAAAAAGTTTAAAAAAGATTGTGTGCCGCAACCCTCCCCTCCATGATGTTCTACTTACCCCATGCCTCCTTTTGGTATGTACTGCACGTGCATGCAGTGAGCAAACCGGTAGTAAACTGGTTCAGATTTCACCACTGAAAAGCCCTCTGTCAGCTTTGGAAGCCATACCTTATAAATCATACCTTATGATTTATATTGATATATTGGTATATTGATATACCTTATGATTTATATTGATATATTGGTATATTGATATATTGATATACCTTATGATTTATATTGATATATTGACCATCATTTGTGTTGTAAAAGTTGTACCTTGATGAACTATCTTTTCTTTTATGTACACTGAGACCATATGCATCAAGACAAATTCCTT
Organism: Ahaetulla prasina; assembly: GCF_028640845.1. Classification (NCBI taxonomy): domain Eukaryota; kingdom Metazoa; phylum Chordata; class Lepidosauria; order Squamata; family Colubridae; genus Ahaetulla; species Ahaetulla prasina. The sequence goes on from NC_080540.1 coordinate 265,127,129, forward strand.
GTGTGTCCAATCACAATTGGCCAATAAAAAATTCTATTCTATTCTATTCTATTCTATTCTATTCTATTCTATTCTATTCTATTCTATTCTATTCTAGGCTGAAGGCATCTACACACTGCCACTTTCTCAAGTGTGGGAAAGTAGGAGGGGAGGGTAGAGTACAAGGGGCTATTAGACATACCAACATTTTTCTTGCTGGTCAAGATCAGGCTGGGCTCACATCTGGAGGAGGAGTGGTCGGAGTGATGCTTCGACATGGGACGGTTGAGGATTGGAACATGTGACCGGCAGAGGGGTCATGAGGGTGGAGATTTTGGAGTTTGTATTACTGAGGGAGGAACCTGAATCCCCAGTTTCGGTTTTCACCCAACTATGCCAGTTTACCCATGCTAGTAAAAGAACTTTGATAGATGTTGGCTTCAGAGTCTTTTCTGCAGGAGGGGTTTTCTGGAACGCTAACACCCTCATCATCATCTTCAATTCAACTCACACAGCAGCTCTTTAAGCCTCACCATATGCCACTGCACTGCCATCTTCTTTTCAATTGGAATATATTTTATGTTTACTCTAATTTCATATATGCTACTTGGTTTCTTGTATTTTGTCTCAAATAGATTATTCACTGCTCTAAACTCTAACATTGGTGCTCATCATTTATTGAGTAAAGACTTTTACCCAGATGTACAGTATATATTTGGTCTTAATTGTAAGTCTATTAAGGACATTGGAAAAATCGTATCTACTTAATATTAAATTTTGATTTCTTAACCTCTTAACATTAGTGATTCATTACAAGATCCAGTTTCTAAAACTGAATTATATGAAGTGCACAGACTGGTTGACTGAACATGTGCACTTTTCTAGGACCTTTGGGCACTTTTAAACTTGTGGAATTGAAGCAGTTGAACATCAGCGAATTATATAGCAGAGCTTATTGAGCATTAAAGGAAAAATTACTTGAGCATTGCAAAATGATTTACTAATGGATATATATTCCCACTGAGTATTTAGGGTAAGCTTTATTGCTTTCATATGTGTGAACTGCATGTAAATTATCCATTTTGGGGGGTTTAAGTGAACTGTGAATTTGTAATAGATGAATTTGCCTTATCTCAGTGTGTTATTGTCTGGTTTTCTGAAATATCTCTCTTCTGACTCATAATACTAATACCCGTACCTAATCAGAGCATTGTTATATCACCTCCTCATTTTGTAATTGTGTTTCTTTTTTATCATATTTGATTAGTTGTAAAGGAAGCATTCATCATATGACAAATTGGTTGTCTTTACATTCTTCAACAACTCAAGTAAAAACTTTGTCGCTTTATCTATTACAGGCCTGTCAAACTGGCGGCCCACGGGTCAGATACATCACGCGCAGGCCATGCCCACCCCAGCTCCACAAAGGCAAAAAATGTCATGATACATCATGTGACGCGATTGAGTTTGACACCCATGATCTATTACAAGGTTCCTTTGCCATACAATACATACAATAAGTAGCCATGCCATCCAAACCTTAATTCATGGCCCTCTAATTCAAGTAACCACTTATTCTGGAGATTCAGCACTCTTTAAAAAACAATCTGAATCCTCATTATTCCCAATGCTATAAATCTTTATTGCAGTTTAAATGTTTGAAATAACCAGGTATTCCTAATTCCTTATGCAATAGGGAAGGTGATTCATTCCAATAGCTGCATTTATGACTATTCAAATTTATCTTGTAGAGCAGGGGTCTCCAACCTTGGTCCCTTTAAGACGTGTGGACTTCAACTCCCAGAGTCCCTCAACCAGCAAAGCTGGCTGAGGAACTCTGGGAGTTGAAGTCCACACGTCTTAAAGGGACCAAGGTTGGAGACCCCTGTTGTAGAGTAAGGGTAGGCCTCAAGATCTGACTAATGGCTTCATAAACAGAGATGAGTATTGGGAACAGGAGGTAGAATCCTCACTAAGAAATATCTGCAAGCAAACAAACAAACTAACTCAGAGAGCATCAAAATGTAACATGGTTTTAAATAAAGATGAGAAAAAATATTCAGTAAAGGAAACAGAAAGCCAAGAACCTGCTGATTTCAGCATGAGAAAAAATAGATTAATTGTGAACTAGTTCTAAGAGTCATAGTCATAACTCTTCTGTTATAGCCTCTTAAGTCAAGCCATGTCTGGCAGGCTAGAGAAGGAGAAGCCCTATTGATTCAGATTACTATGGAAAGCTAAGAGATGTCTTTATTTCATTTCATTTATTTTTAAGCTTTATCTCTGTCACCCAAAGGACAGCAGTCATCCTATTCAGGTGCCCTGAACCTTGAAGCAACTGTAAAATTCAGAACAATAAGAGTTTGCCAGCAGGCAAATTACAACTTTTAGTCTTCACAAAAGCTGTCATCCTGTAAAGCATTAGGCTGATTAAATCTCAGCAAAGTCAATGGAATTTAAGCAATGTAACAGCCTGGGGAATTTCAGCCAAAGGCATTAATGTAATCATTCCTTAATGAATACTAATAGTACAACAAACAGTTTTCGTCACCTTTGAGCTTGTGGGCTTATTCAGGGGCAGATCTTATTTACCTTCAGTATTAAGTCTTCCCAGAACAAATGATAAATATCAATTTAGCAAAATGGATACCCACTTTGGATCTAAAAACATGATACCAAAACACTGCTGGAGCTACGCAACTGGGGAACCACTTGTCTTTGAACCAATTCTATGGATGAAAAGATAAAGTAGTAAACAAGCAGCTAGTTTATGCAATATCCAATCTTTGTTTAAGACACATCTATGAATTCCTTATTTCTGTTGATTCCCAAATGCTGAGAATGAGGGAAAAGTCATTGCCCTGCTTGGGCTGCTCAACATCCTGCAGCAATTAAAAAAATACCTTTGCAAGGGATCTTGTACTCCTAGTGGATAGCCATTTAAATATGAGCCAGCAGTGTGCAGCAGCTGCCAAAAAAGCCAACACAGTTCTAGGTTGCATAAACAGAAGGATAGAATCAAGATCACGTGAAGTGTTAATACCACTTTATAATGCCTTGGTAAGGCCATACTTTGAATACTGCATCCAGTTTTGGTTACCACAGTGTAAAAAAGCTGTAGAGACTCTAGAAAGAGTGCAGAGAAGAGCAACAAAGATGATCAGGGGACTGGAGGCTAAAACATATGAAGAATGGTTGCAGGAAATGGGTATGTCTAGTTTAATGAAAAGAAGGACTAGGGGAGACACATGATAGCAGTGTTCCAATATGTCAGGGGTTGTCAAAAAGAAGAGGGAGTCAAACTATTCTCCAAAGCACCTGAGAGTAGAATAAGAAGCAATGGGTGGAAACTGATCATGGAGAGAAGCAACTTAGAACTAAGAAGAAATTTCCTGACAGTTAGAACAATTAATAAGTGGAACGACTTGCCTGCAGAAGTTGTGAATGCTCCAGCAGTGGAAATTTTTAAGAAGATGTTGGATAACCATTTGTCTGGGCAGGATGTTGGACTAGAAGACCTCCAAGGTCTCTTCCAACTCTGTTGTTGTTGTTGTTGTTGTTGTTGTTGTTGTTATTATTATTATTATTACTCCACAGGAAAGAAAAGGGGCAAAATCAAGGCAAAGGAGACCCGGGAGCCAGCCATTAAAAGAAGCCATGGCTGTGGTGGTGGAGTGGTGGTTGCAGGGACTAGAAAATCAGTTTTATACTTGTTAGCCAAGTAGTCTCTACATGGCTACTGGGAGAAAGTTACAAAGCCATCAGGTGTCAGGTTCCGTAAAGTATGGAAAAAAAACCTCCTCAGCAGGCAAAAGCAGTAACCAAGTTTGTTTATCCTGATATCAGTACTAACTGACCACTTCAAGGGTTCCAGAAAGGAATCTTTGTTGGAGCTGATGCTTTGTGCTCCCCATCACCCTTTCAGCAGCATACAGCTCCACCCCAGTGCAATCACTCAATTATCGAATTAACCCTTATCCTCCCTTTTCCTCCCAATCCACCAGGCGCTCCAGTTACATGCTACTCCATCTTTCCTTAAAGTGATGGATTGTAAGATACTTGGGCCGTTACATAAGATGATTGGGCCGACATCCTTCCATATGCCAAGGTCACCTATAACTAAGCTTAACATAATATTTGCATTGGGAGACTTCATGATTTTTCAATTTTTTAAGATTCTCAGCCATTACCTGAAAAAGAGTAATTGGTCCAAAATTACCCAACTGGTATTCTATGCCCACAAGAGGACCACAGCCTGGATCTATTGTTCGTCTTTCTCTCCCTCCCCTTCCCCCTCCCCTCTCTCCCTCCCTGGATTTATGGAACTTTTTCTTTTTATTTCCAGTAGTAAGAAAGCCGAAGATTACTAACCATCAAGTTATACTCGATGTTATTCACCTCTTATGAACTAAGCTTCTCCCAGTGACTTTTATCAAGGAAACGAAGCAGCTCAGCAGTTTCCATCTAGAAGACAATTTAATTTGGGAAGGGATCCCATGTTATTTTGTATATAAAATTCCTTCTTTATTATTTCCTTCAGTTAAGTTTATCAGTCCCTAACAGACAAAAATAAACAGAGAGGAGAATTTATTAAGTCCCACTGCCCTCACTGGTACTTCAAAACAATAGAACTCAACGTTTTCTCTAAATAATGGTGACTAAGATTTAGAAATAAGTGAGAATTTCATTTTGGTTTGTTATATAAATAAAATTTCCACATTTGGAAGGAAAGAACTTGAAGTTATGAAAAAAAACCCACGATAGGATAAAAATATTGACAATATTACCCTCCTGAATTTGAGTACTTAAATCTGGATTCAAAGCCATGTAATATTCAGCTGTGCTAAAATGCTGAATTAAGCTTGTCATTAGGTGATTCAGATTTCCATAATTTAGGCTCAAACTTACATGGGGAGAATTCCAGAAGGATCTCTTAAGTGAGGCTTTATTTGGATGGACTAAAAAGTATCTCATTTATATATTATTTTTTCTCAGCATGCTTATTTGAGGAGGGAGAGACTTGTATAGCAAGATTTCTGGGGTCTCTATAGATGCTTCATTGATGAAAAGCCAGATTCTAAGTATGACATATTAGTAATATGTAGAAAACATGCATTATTCAGTAAGTTGCCTAACAAATATGTTGATGTTATGAGGGTATATGGGTAGTCTATAAAATGTATCATTTTGTACTGTCTTTTGCTTTGATTCAGAATGTACTTTATTTAATGTGTGCTAATGCTTCTTATTTCCTGAATTTCATCTTTGTTACTGGCAGTACAACTTGCAGTAGCTATGATTGAGATTTGCCTTGCCCTAAAACAAAACATGGTTTGCTTGGTTTGCTTTAGTATGTTCTGCATCCTCAGCAAGCGTTTTTCTAAATGACAACTGAAAAATTATAGCTTCCATGTTTAAAAACAAGCCAATATAATTTTAATTTATGATGCTCATGGTTAAAACTTTAGAATCATACTTTTTGTAGTGTTTTTGTAATAAAGAATGATGAAGACCAAATTATATACTTATTTCATTTGAAGAAATATCACGGGTACTTGAATGATCTTTTTTGACTGGGTCATCCCACTTGAGATGTTTTATTTGAAGTTATTTAGGGCAGCAAGATTTAAAATCACATCCTATGACTGCTAATCCAGGAATAATTCCAACTGACTTCAGTGAGGCTTAAAAGCAAGTAGATTTAAGACTGCAATCTTACTTCCAGGCATCGACAAAATGCCTCTTTTTCTTTCCTATATATGTATGAAATGCTGGGCTAACAGCTGTACAAAATAAAAATGATTTGGTGTTTTTTTTTAATAAAAAAGTTTTATTTTTACATTCATATCCAACAACTCATCCAATGTATAGTCATATACAATCATTAAAAATGATTTGGTTTTTTAATTAAATAGATGTATCAATAATTAAATAGTTAAATAATTAAATAGATGTATCAATAGATGTATCAACTCCAAATATTGGAGTACACAGGAAAAAGCCAGAACAAGAAAAGAGGAAGAAACCTGATGATATACATTTAGAAGAAAAATGTGTTAAACAACATTGAATCATCTTGACTCTATTCAGATGGAAGAAAGGAAGATACCTTATTACAGTATCCAAATTTTGTCTTTCAGCAGCTTTTTAGGAAGACATATGTCATAATATTACTATTGGGTGCTATTGGACAATGTTCATGAGGCCGTTTTTACATGGCCATCCAACACAGTGTCAACATGTATATTGTTATCATAAAAGTTAGATGAATTCTGTTACTCATGCAATAATTCTATGATTTGCATGATGATATTACCCCACATGCTACCCATCTTGGATAACTTTGACACCAAGCATTGTCCAATTGCTGCCTGCCTCCCTTTCCTAAGAATATTAATAAAGAAAGAAATGTAGATTTCATCTCCCAAAGGTTACATGTGATAAAAAATTAGCTATTAAAGTGAGCAAACTTTTTTTAATATCATGGTAATGTAGTGCTGCAAAGGAATAATCTATTTTGTTTAGTTTGGGCTGAATGTAATGTAAACTAGGCACAAAGCATGGTTTGTGATAATAAGGTATAGTTACACTCTGAATTGTGAGTGCTTTCTGATATTCAACTGAGTTCTACAAATAAATGCAGAAAGAAATAAGTATAGATTATTGCAAACAGTGTATATGATATCATTTTACAATTTACTAAATCATGTCTGCCTTCATTCATTCATTCATCCAATGTATCTGGCTTCCCATATCACAGTGACTCTGGGCAGCATGCAACACTTAATTAAAACAATAAACACATATAAAAACAATCATTAAAACATGTACACAAAATACAAGCCACAAGTGAGGGTTAATCAGAATAGGTGAGTCATCTTAAAATTTCAGAAGTCTGCCAGCACCACCAGGCCTTATGACATAGCTCTCAGATCCAAGGATAGACTTGGAATTCCAAATTCATCACTGATTTTTTTAAACTGGTTAATGTAAAAAAAAAAAATCAGAGCAGTGAATTTTTTTAGCATCTTATATTGGACTACTTTATTTTTTAATTATATCATTTGGTTTAAGTATTCTGGCCTCCATTGTACAGAATTATCAAACTTATGAAATAAAAGCCAGGATTTTAAAAACCTATGCTACTGGGCTTTTTATAAATGTGGCATTTATTGGACTTCTGTTACAGAGAATAATATTGGTGGTGGTGGTGAGGGAGGTAGTATGACATTTCTATATCAAGCAAAAATCTCTAATGGACAAGAGTTCTTTAAAATGTCCTCTCAGTCAAGTGAATGCTATCAATTGTCTGCTGCTGACTTTAGGCCTTTGCTAGACTTTGGTATTCATTGCAAGAGACTGCTTTTCCCCAAAGCCCCGAGCTGTTAGGTTGTTTTTTCCCAAGGCTCAAGGAGAAAATAGAAAATCTGTATTGGATATTAAATATAACTGTTACTTTTTACTTTTTACCTTACACATGAAATAAAAATAGACAGGTCCAACAGGAGTGCAACATTTTTGCCATAATTATATATCTTACCACCTTCATTTTAACCAATGGTAGAAGGAATGATAATATTGCTTCATTTTCCTTTGATTTCATGGAACTGGTGAACCTAAAGCAGAATTTAGGTGTGTTTTTTTTTTAATGCATTAAGCAAATTATTGTTATTAAGAAAGACCAATCAGAGTTTAGGAGCATTTAGATTATCATGAATCACTGCAGTATATTTTGCACTGCGCATTTTGACATTCAGATGCAAGTATGCATTTTAATGGATACTGATTTATTACAAATGGATCGTTTTATGCTGAAGAAACAGTAAGAATTGATTATAGCTGCACAAATTCTATGTTTAATTAATGGAATTAATTACATTTCAGTTATGGCAAAACCTTAGCTTATTGGTTGGCAAACTTCAAAGAATCTCTAGTTTGAAAGACTTCGGAGATTAAAATGTGAATTAATATATGATATAATAGTGAGGCTTAAAACTAGTCATGATTTTGAAATATATAACTTATAACTGTGTATATAACAGTTATATTTTATATATGTATATAACTTAGCAAATCAACAAAGGTAGGAAGTTTAATTCCATCAGTCCAAAACAATATGTTTAACCATATACTCTCAATTATACAACTTTATATTTGATAACAGATTTATAAGAAACCTGACAACATGTTATCTAGAAAGACTGCAATTTGCATGCAAGCTATTTTGGTCCTTTCAATAACTATAGTTGGTCTGTTCAATAATTTGTTTATTAACTACAGATAGTCCTTGACTTATGCCTGTAATGAGGCCTGACCATTTGGTAATAAATCATGATAGTTGTAAAGTGCATCATCATGTGACCGACCCAATTTTGCAATCTTTTGAGGGCTCTCTCATAACTTTGAATCATCACTAAGTAGTGAGTTGTAAGCTGAGGATTACCTCTAAAACAAGCAAAACATTCCCATTAACAGACCTGAACACAAGGTAGATTTTTGTTATGGTATCGCACTTTTCCTTTCCATTAAAATATTTAAGTTATTTTGAATAGCTGATTTTCTACTTGCCCTATAACAAACTCAGTAGCCCCAAACAAATGCAAAAAAATAAAATATCAAGTTGGTTCATTACTGAATAAAAATCCTATATACCAATGGGGAAAACAGATATAAACATGGAGAAGTGTGAATATTGTCTCTTTTAAATTTCATCAGATATGAGTATAAAAGTATGAAAAAATTGCAAGGATCTGTTTAACATTTGTCAAAAGTTAATGTTAAGCAAATTTTTAGGATTATATTTAATCATATGTGATAATGGCTCTTTAATGAAGTATGTTTTAAGCAATATTTTCTGTCTAGATATATGGATCTATTTAGAAATCTATTTCATTTTCATTTAGCTATTGAATAATACAAAAGAAAGTGTGAGTTATCCAAACATGCAGAGCCTTGGGGCTTAATTGAAATCTTATCACCTTCTCAAAATTTCAATATTTTTTCCCCAAGAATAATTCATATAATATGTAGCCATGGGTCACGGGAGTAGTGAAGTTGCAGTCTTGCAACTGTTCTTGGATTATAACTTTCATTATCTCTGACAAGTGGTCACACTGGAAAGTCCAATTGAAGCCCAAGAATGTTGAAACTAACATACCATTTGGATTTAAGTGAGGATTCCCATTTTCCATCTGAATCTATGGCAAGACAGAATCAAGATAACTGGAGATAGGACTAGGCACAGTGGATGGCCAGGATGTCTTCTGGGTCTTGTTCTGTTCTTTGTATTCCAGTCACCATCTTCATGACCAATGGGCCTTCCAATGTTTTATCTGCTCAGTCCTCCAGAGTCTGTCTTCACATGCTGGGTTGTCTCACTGAAGGTTTAAGATCCATCAACTATCCTCATCCGGTTTGGTCTGCTTGCCAAAGAACTTGCCAGAATGTGGCCAGAGGTAGGAGAGCCACAGGTAGAGCTGGGTGCCAAGTGGAGACCAAAGGTGGCAAGCTACCTTGAAAAAATGCAATATGTTCCCCCACCAGACTGAAACATATACACATTCTATTATTCTGTTATTCACATACATCATCAAATTTATAAAGAGCTGCACAAACACAGAAAAGGGAAAAATAATTTCTTTTCTTTTCACAGTTTTTTTTTTTGCACTGAGCTTTCCTGAAGTTTAGATATGTGCTCCAGATAACCATTGGACCCTTCAAAATAGTGTGGAACTTGACATGGTGACAGTAGTGAAAACACACATGGACATAAATTGGCTCCCCAATCTTCTGCAGGAAAAAAAAAATCCTTTTTTTCTTTTGTCAATCTCTTCCTGTTGTGTTTATGAAATAGACTGGCATTATTTATTCAATTTTGTGAGTCATTCTGAGAACCTTAAGAATGGATGGGGCAAGGGGCAAATGTTTAAAATACACAAATAAATAAATAAAGATTTGGAGTATCATTATAACAGGGAGAGATAAAAACAAATCTTACTCATCACCTATCTCTTCATTTTCTCAGACACAGTCTTCTGTTGTATAATTCTTAGATACTTAGAGCACAGATGGCAGTTTTTCTATTTATTTCTCAAACAGCTTTGCAATGAGACCACATTTTAAACTTGAAATACACATGGTGCTAATCAATCTGTGAATTGCATAGTATTTCCCTACCTCAGCGTGTTGACTATATAGAACTAGAGAAATTAAATGTGCTGATTATCTGATTTCACTTCATTCAGCTAATAATCATACCTAATTTCAAAGACATCTGAATATCGGGAAAAACATCCGTAATATTAACATTCAAAAGTCCTATTTAGATGTTAAGCATGACTGGGGAGGTAAACACACAAGCCACATGATTTAGCTCTTCACAATTAAACAGATGTTAGTGCCTGCATGCTTAGTGTTAAGTTCTGGAAGTAACGAGGCTGGAGACCAGGGTAGTGACAACAGCTCTTTAATATAGGGTGAACCCAGCAACAGGCTGGGGAAAAACCTCTCCTTTTATACAGTTCTACTGGTGGCTTCGTCCAATCAGCAACGTGCTGATTTCCCGCTCAAATATTTAAAGGTACAGACAAGAATACATAACACTCCTCCCCTCCCAGAAAACACCTTGCCTCTATTTACATTTTATTTACATGTTATTTTCGACGTAGTCACGCAAATAACCTGGGCGTCTCCTAGTTCTTTCAGACCTGCGCGGTTCAGTTCTGGGTTGTGTTTTGAGCTGTTCGGAGGGTCTGTTTTCTCCTCCCAGCTCTTTCTCTAGGCCATCGGGCCCTGGATTATTTGCAGGTTCTTTTTCTTGGCCATCCGGCCCTGGATTACTTTTGTAATTTTCCCTGTCGTTTCCCTCGGGAACCTGATGGCGTCGCTGGACCTCCGGGACCTCAGCTAAGTCTTGCGCCTCCCCCGGGTCATGGTCAGCTGTGGGTTCAAATAAGGAGGGGTCATAATTTGTTTGCTGTGGCTTAATTTGTTCAGTTATTCGTTTCCTAATCTGATCTATGTGACGCCTCCATACTCTGTTATCTTGTAATTCGACCAAGTACGACTTTGGGCCAGTTGTTTTTATTATTTGCCCCACGAGCCAACTTGGGCCGTAGTGGACTTCATGAGTATGATCTCTAACCATTTAGAGAATGCGTCGACAACCACTAGGAAAGTTTGGCCATGGAAGGGGCCAGCAAAATCAATGTGTATTCTTGACCAGGGCCCTTGGGGTTTTTCCCATTCCCTGACTGGGGCCGTTGGAGGTAGGGGTCTGGACTCTTGGCAAGCCTGGCATTTCCCTACCCTCTCAGCAATCTCTGAATCCATGAGTGGCCACCACACATAGCTTCTTGCTATCCCCTTCATTCGGACGATCCCTGGGTGGCCCTCGTGGAGGAGGTCCAGTACCTTTTCCCTTAATTTATCGGGGATTACCACCCGATCACCCCATAACAGGCACCCCCCTTGAGCCGAGAGCTCATCCCTTTTTTTAACAAACTCCTTAAAGCGTTCGCCCGGCGCAGCGGGCCACCCTCTTTGTACCCAACCGAGTACAGTCCTTAACATAATGTCCCGCATGATGCCCGAGCCACTTCCTTAGACGTGACTGGGCCAGAGTCCAAAGAGTCAATAAGCAGGATAGGCGTCCCCGGCGTGGGGTCTTCGATGGCCCCTGGCAGTGGGCATCTGCTTAACGCGTCTGCATGCCCCACTTCTTTCCCTGGCCGATGATGCAGCTTGTACGAATAAGCGGCTAAGAAAATAGTCCATCGGGTCAAGCGTGGCGAAAGTGCCACAGGCGTTGGGCGGTCGCCAGCCAGTATCCCTAGTAGCGGTCTGTGGTCAGTCACGATTTCAAAATCCCGCCCAAAGACATATTCGTGGAATTTTTTAACCCCTGACACAATGGCTAGTGCTTCTTTATCTAATTGGCTGTAATTCCTCTCTGGGGAGGACATCGTTCTAGAGTAAAAAGCTATAGGGGCTTCTGTGCCGTTTGGAAGTCTATGGCTGAGTACAGCCCCCACCCCATAAGGGGAGGCATCGCAAACCAGCACTAGGGGTAATGAGTTGTGATATTGGATGAGCAGGCTATCACTTGAGAGCAGGTTCTTTACTGCTTCAAAAGCCCTATTTTCCGACTTTCCCCAAGACCAAACAGTATTTTTTCCTAAAAGTCTATGCAGCGGTTCGGCAACGGTCGCTTTGTTCTTTAAAAAGACCGCGTAAAAATTCACAAACCCCAGGAATGCCTGCAGCTCTGCTTTGTTTTTGGGCGCTGGGGCCTCTAATTGCCTTGACCTTGCTCTCAGTAGGGTGAATTCCTTTCTTGTCTATCCGGTAGCCCAAGAACTCGACGGATTCGACCCCTATCTGGCATTTGTTTACCTTGACTTTTAATCCGGCTGTCCGGAAAATGCCCAAAACCTTTCTTAAACGCTCCCCCAATTCCTCTATGTTTTCCCCTGAAATTAGGACATCATCGAAGTAGGGAACTACCCCTGGGAGTCCTTGCAGAAGTTGTTCCATTAGGTTTTGGAACAGCCCTGGTGCCACACTCACCCCAAATTGCAATCGAGTGCACTTGAAGGCCCCCCTGTGCGTTACAATCGTTTGGGCTTCGGCTGTGCGGGCGTCTACGGGCAGTTGTTGGTAGGCTTGGGCCAAGTCTAACTTTGCAAAGACTTGCCCTCGCCCCAAAGAGTGCAGTAAGTGTTGCACCACGGGAACCGGGTAAGCGCTTTTCTGTAAGGCTTTGTTAAGCGTCGCCTTGTAGTCAGCGCAAATTCTAATTGACCCGTCTGGTTTTATTGGGGTGACGATTGGCGTCTCCCACTTTGCGTGATCGACTGGCACCAAAATCCCCTGATTTATGAGCTTATCTAGCTCCTTATCGATTTTTGGTTTTAGGGCAAAAGGGACTCTCCTCGCCTTAAGCCTAATGGGAGCTACCTGGGGGTCTAAGTTGAAGGAAATAGGGGTCCCCTTGTACTTGCCCAGGCAGTCCTTGAAGACATCTTCGAACTCGTTAAAGAGAATGTCTTTCAGGTTACAGTCACTTCTGTAGATGCCAGTCACTCCCATGCCCAGGGCACGAAACCAGTCTAGTCCCAACAGACTGGGCAGGGTCCCTTCGACGATCGTGATGGGCAGGGTCTTCTGATGTGGTCCGTGCTCGACTCGGACGGAGGTGGTCCTCGAACAGGGATGCGATTCCCCTGGTAGTCATGGATTCGCAGCCGTTGTGCTTGCAGGTGGCGCTTCGCGACTGACGGCAGTGACTTCGCCAAAGTGTCCCAGGACATGATGGTGATCGCTGATCCCGTGTCTACTTCGAGCCGGCACCGTACTCCCTCTATTTTTGGTCTGGTGAAGATCTTCTTCTCCACTCGGGTCGAGGCGCGGCCTATGACCACAGTCGTTTGGTTTGAATCCGCCCCTTTTTTGTTTGAGCCAATCGCGTCGCCTTGTAGTCAGCGCAAATTCTAATTCACCCGTCTGGTTTTATTGGGGTGACGATTGGCGTCTCCCACTTTGCGTGATCGACTGGCACCAAAATCCCCTGATTTATGAGCTTGTCCAGCTCCTTATCGATTTTTGGTTTTAGGGCAAAAGGGACTCTCCTCGCCTTAAGCCTAATGGGAGCTACCTGGGGGTCTAAGTTGAAGGAAATAGGGGTCCCCTTGTACTTGCCCAGGCAGTCCTTGAAGACATCTTCGAACTCGTTAAAGAGAATGTCTTTCAGGTTACAGTCACTTCTGTAGATGCCAGTCACTCCCATGCCCAGGGCACGGAACCAGTCTAGTCCCAACAGACTGGGCAGGGTTCCTTCAACGATCGTGATGGGCAGGGTCTTCCTATGTGGTCCGTACTCGACTCGGACGGAGGTGGTCCCTCGAACAGGGATGCGATTCCCCTGGTAGTCATGGATTCGTGGCCGTTGTGCTTGCAGGTGGCGCTTCGCGACTGACGGCAGTGACTTCGCCAAAGTGTCCCAGGACATGATGGTGATCGCTGATCCCGTGTCTACTTCGAGCCGGCACCGTACTCCCTCTATTTTTGGTCTGGTGAAGATCTTCTTCTCCACTCGGGTCGAGGCGCGGCCTATGACCACAGTCGTTTGGTTTGAATCCGCGCCTTTTTTGTTTGAGCCAATCGCGGGTCGCCTTGCCGATTCCGCACTCTGATTGGCCGATTTGAATTTTCGGCGGGAAGGTTGGGCCGCTCGACAAACTTGAGCTAGGTGCCCCTTCTTTCCGCACCGCCGACATGTCGCGTCCTTAAATTTGCAGCGTTGGCGCTGGTGTTGACCCCCGCAGCTTCCGCACTCGTCTCGATCCCCTTTGTCGCGTTTCTCGGTTCGGCAGACCCCTTCCTCATCTTCACCGTCGGATTCGGTCTGAACCTCCTCCTGGTGCACTGGGGTTGTCTTCGTGCTTGCCTTAAGTGGGACCGGCTTTTGCAGTGTCTCCGCCGCTTGGGTGGACATTTCATGTGCTCTGGCTTCGTCCAGAGCGTTGGCCAGCGTCAGGTTGGTCTTGGCTAGCAGCCGTCGCCGCAAACGGATATCTCGACCTCGGATGAGTTGCTCGAGGACCACCTCGCCAAGGTCCGGGTATCCGCAGTCCTTGGACGCTTTTCTTAGGGCGGCCATGTAGTCACCGATGGATTCGCCCTCCATCTGTCTTCGCTCTCCGAATTCAAACCGCCTCACGTATTTGGACGGCGTTGGCGCGAAGTGGTTCCTTAGTAAAGTCTGTAGAGTTGGCCACGACACTGATTGTAGCGGCGTTGGCTCTGCCAGGGCTTCCGCGATATCAATGACCTCCGGACCGCAGTGGCTTAAGAAATAAGCCCTTTTCCGGTTATCTGGAACTCCTTGCAGTTCGTTGGCTTCTAGAAAGCTTTCGAAACGGGTCATATACGTTCCCCATTTCTCTTTAGCCGGGTCAAACGGTGCGGGCGGAGTGTAACTGGCCATCTCCGCTTTTCTGCCCTGTGTTTGCTGGGTTCGGGTCTATCGTGCTTCAGCTCGGTTCTGGTTCTCCTTAGCCTCGAGATCCCACCTTCGTAGCCAGTGTTAAGTTCTGGAAGTAACGAGGCTGGAGACCAGGGTAGTGACAACAGCTCTTTAATATAGGGTGAACCCAGCAACAGGCTGGGGAAAAACCTCTCCTTTTATACAGTTCTACTGGTGGCTTCGTCCAATCAGCAACGTGCTGATTTCCCGCTCAAATATTTAAAGGTACAGACAAGAATACATAACACTTAGTATTCGTACAAAGAATGCTTTCACATAAGAGCTTTCCACCTGGAAACCCCTCCCTATAGACTATGCACTGTACATGTGTATATCAGGAAGCGAGTGACCAGCTGCATAATCCTGATAAGGTCAGGCTTCATAACATAGCTCTCATGTTGACTGGTATTTTGCTTGATTCACTTCAGTGAGAAGGAAGCATTTTATTTATTTTTTTCTTCCAAAACTGAGCAATCCAGATGGAAATGTGTAAAAGTGCTTAAAATAGTTACAATTCACTGAAAGTCTGAAATATCCAATTGCAGTCTGACCTGATGCTAGAAAATTATCAGAAAGCCATGCTTGAATAAGAGAATTTTTCCCTGTTTTTTGAAATTTTGTTTTTCTAAACATAGATTATAAATAATCTTCCACAATCATCTCTTAAGGCTGCTTAAAAACTTTAGGGCAATATTTATTTTTATCTTATGCTTGTCTTCATACAATGGAGAACATTTTAAGAGAGCTCTCTATAATTTTTTTCAGTAACAGACTAGCAGCAAAATCTCTGCTCTTAGGGTTAAATTTAGAACAACCTTCCAAAATTTTTAGACAGTATGTTGCTTAGACAAGGCAGTGCTAATGCCAGAAGGAGGAAACTTCATTTAACCTGACTATAGTTTTCCTAGGCTAATGTCAAAAGACTCAAGAAAGACAATCCAGAAAGTGCCATCTATATATCAGAGACCTAACCTAACAGACTTACTGTTCTAGGCCTCCCAGTTATAGCCATGGTTTTCAAAGACATTTCTTAGTAAAAATTAGCCATCTATAAAAATCACCCTTTGTTAAAACATTAAAGCTTAAACTAAGCAGGTTTAATCCCCTCAGTAATGGGAAACTATATCTGCTAATGCAATATAATTCTTTTCCCCCAAAGTTATAGGTTCTTTGAAAAAAAAATTAAATGACCTTGAAGTCAGGCAGGTTTCAAACTCTTAGAAATGTCTACTCTAGCTGTAAATTTAATCTTCTGAAGTTAAAAAAAGCAGCCATTTATAATTTATCCCTTCTAATCAGCAAGAGATAAAAAAGCTATGGTTTGTAAATGTGGTAAGACTTGTCACTTAAAATTGATTTGGTCCTAGAGAACCGTGCTGTTTTCCAAATTACTGAATTAGATACAAAACCAATCTTCAATTAATATTGATTTACACCTATACTATTGGATAAAGCCAATGATGTATACATTTTCTTGTAAAAGTTTTGTTTATTAGATGTTGGAGGAGGGAGGAGGAGAAGAGTCAAAAGAGCCAGTGCTGTGTAAGAGAATAGAATAGAATAGAATTTTTATTGGCCAAGTGTGATTGGACACACAAGGAATTTGTCTTGGTGCATATGCTCTCAGTGTACATAAAAGAAAAGATACATTCATCAAGGTACAACATTTACAACACAATTGATGGTCAATATATCAATATAAATCATAAGGATTGCCAGCAACAACTTATAGTCATACAGTCTTAAGTGGAAAGAGATTGGTGATGGGAATTATGAGACGATTAATAGTAGTGCAGATTCAGTAAATAGTTTGACAATGTTGATGGAATTATTTGTTTAGCAGAGTGATGGCCTTCGGGAAAAAACTGTTCTTGTGTGTAGTTGTTCTGTTGTGCAGTGCTCTATAGCGTCGTTTTGAGGGTAGGAGTTGAAACAGTTTATGTCCTGGATGTGAGGGATCTGCAAATATTTTCACGGCCCTCTTCTTGATTTGTGCAGTATACAGGTCCTCAATGGAAGGCAGGTTGGTAGCAATTATTTTTTCTGCAGTTCTAATTATCTTCTGAAGTCTGTGTTTTTCTTTTTGGGTTGCAGAACCGAATCAGACAGTTATAGAGGTGCAAATGACAGACTCAATAATTCCTCTGTAGAACTGAATCAGCAACTCCTTGGGCAGTTTGAGCTTACTGAGTTGGTGCAGAAAGAACATTCTTTGTTGTCCTTTTTAAATGATGTTTTTGATGTTAGCTGTCCATTTTAGATCTTGCGATATGATAGAACCTAGAAATTTGAAGGTTTCTACTGTTGATACTGTGTTGTCAAGTATTGTGAGAGGTGGAAGTATGGAAGGGTTTCTCCTAAAGTCTACCACCATTTCTACGGTTTTGAGTGTGTTCAGTTCCAGATTGTTTTGGTTGCACCACAAGGCTAGTCATTCGACCTCTCGTCTATATGCGGATTCGTCATTGTCTCGAATGAGACCAATCACTGTTGTGTCATCTGCGAACTTCAGTAGCTTAACAGATGGATCATTGGAGATGCAGTCATTGGTATACAGAGAGAAGAGAAGTGGGGAGAGCACACAGCCTTGGGGGGGCCCTGTGCTAATTGTACAGGTATTTGATGTGATCTTGCTTAGCTTCACCTGCTGCTTCCTGTTTGTTAGGAAGCTTGTGATCCACTTACAAGTCTGTTCCGGTACCTGTAGCTGGTTTAGCTTAGTTAGAAGAATGTCTGGAATGATGGTATTGAATGCTGAACTAAAGTCTACAAAAAGGACCCTTGCATAGGTCTTTGGAGACTCAAGATGTTGTAGGATGTAGTGCAGAGCCATATTAACAGCATCATCTGTTGATCTATTTGCTCGGTATGCAAATTGCAAGGGGTCTAACAGCAGATCCGTGATGGTTTTCAAGTAGGAAAGCACTAGCCTTTCAAAGGTTTTCATGACTACAGATGTTAAAGCAACTGGTCTGTAGTCATTCAGTTCCTTGATGGTGGGCTTCTTCGGCACTGGGATGATGGTAGAGCGTTTGAAGCAAGAAGGAATATAACACATCTCTAGTGATTTATTGAAAATATGGGTGAAGATGGGGGCCAATTGGTCAGCACAGACTTTTAAGCAAGAAGGAGTTATCTTGTCTGGGCCTGGAGCTTTTCCTGGCTTTTGTCTGTGAAATAGGTCCTGCACTTCCTTTTCTGTGATCACTAGGGGTTGTGAACCCAATGAAATGGGGTCAGTTGTAGGAGGCTTGGCTGTTGTTGGTGTGTCTGAGATGGGGGTTGTGGAGATAGGTGGCTGTAGTTTCCTTTCAAACCTGCAGTAAAACTCATTCAGGTCATCTGCCAGTTGTTGATTACCTTCAGCCTGGGAAGGAGGTTTGCCATAGCCGGTGAGGCTACGGCAAATTACTACACAATATTAGGGCAACACAGTAGAATTCTATGTTGAGGGGGCAAAATATAAATCATCCTTAAAGAACAATATAGAATTATTTGGGTATTGCATGCTTTCATTTCAATGTTCTTCAGCTGAGGGCAACTAATGTACTGATATTCTTTCTCACGAAGAAATGATCAGTTGAAATAAAAATAATTCTAAAAACATACTTTTACCTCCAGTTTAGCTTGTGTTTCACTGGCAGCTGTCCATTTCAATTTGTTTTGACATCCAAGTTTCTTGGAATTCACATAGCCTCTTTGCACATAGAAACTCATTGAATGACATCACAGTATTGATCATACTGAAGGAAAAAAATGTTAATTAAAAAGAACTTTATGGTTTGGCTTGAAAAAGATACTTACCCTTAACCTCAAATCTGCCCAAACCTCTCTTGGTTTTATCACAATCCTGAATAGTTATATATTTTCAAAGCATTTATATTTAAAGAAGCCATACATAAATGGGCACTTGTAATCTTCCTTCCTATGTAATTGTAGTAATTGTCCCAAGGCAAAAGGCAGCTTTTGAATAAATATGGGTTACAGATCCTCTTCCAATTAATACAAGAGCCCCCTTTAAAATATGAATAAATAAATTTTTTCAAGAATAAAATAAATAAGAAGACACAAAGGACTTTAGTTTCAATTAATCTAATTATGGAACTGAGGAGTTCATTCTTTTTTTCAAAACACAGTTGGTCTAGATATGAGAGGACTCTGGTCAACAAGTTTTGGGGAAAATCTATGCAAAACTAGTTGATAATGAAAAATTAGATAATATTTTGTTTCTTTGCTACTTTTTTGTAAGCATCTATATATTTGTGACCTAGATCTAGTAGGGTTATTTTGGTACTTTCCTCAAATGCTTTTTTAAAAATAATTTGTTAATGTATAATTTGCATTTCTGGGGTCATTCACTTGTCTGTGATTCTAAAAAGCCTATAAAAATTAAACCAGAGAACCAATATATTAAAAGCCACAAATGAAAGACAATTATGCTGGAGAGGTGTGGGAGAGGGTGAGTATTATAACTTCCTGGAATTCCCTTATTGTAGCCTAAATTTTCCTTCTAATAATTATACTAGTTAGGGTTCTGGAATAATTGCATTAACTACTTCTAACTACTAACTACTACTAGTCTAACTACTAGATTAGTAAGAGAAATCCTCTATAACTAGTGGACTTACCAAATCAGAGGACAGGGCAGGGAAAACAATAATGTTATAGAGAACAGCATCTGCTTGGCTGCATCAGAAGAAAATGGAAAAAAGCCAGTATTTTAATTTTCCTATACTGCAAAGTAACATTTACTTCATGGAAATCCAGTCTTGGCAACGTTGGGAAAGATCCCTAGTTATACCCATAGCAATTCAACATTCTTATTATTGTGAGCAACATGGAGGGGTATTATTTAATGGCTTATCTGGCCTGAGGTTCTTACCTATACTTACTTAATTGAGAATCCCAAAGGTGCTTTTTCCAAAATGCAACTGGATTTTCTTGTGTGTTCTTTTCTTTGAAAATGTTTCACTTCTCATCAACGAAGATTCTAACTAACCATGTTGGGACAACCATGACTTGGAAGGCTGAGAATCTCCATAGGTATTGAGCTTAATGGAGCCCTTTAAAGGTCAGAAGGCAGCTGTAAATGACTACAGGGAATAAGGAAGTAATCTCTTTCAATAGAGCCATCCCAAATTCTTTACCAGTTTCTTGGCAGAGAATTCTTTAGGGAAGGAGATTTTTTGCCAACAGTTTCTCAATGGATATGATTCTTCTTAATAGTGACAAGAGCAGGGCAACTTAAAAAGCTTATTGAGAAGAAGTCTCAAAAGAAGATGATGAAGACATCATCTTCATGATGTCTTATTTTGGAATATCCAGAAGAGCCAATGAAGCTCCACATTAAATATTAATATTAACTAAAAGATTAATCATACAGAATCTTATAACAATAGAAATGTACCTCTCTAATGAAAAATTCTGTTCTTTGAAAATGAAATTTTCTTCTCCTTTGAAATTAAAAAAAAATAAAAAAATTCTGTGTTATTAATTTGAATGAACTCCAACAGGGAAAAAAAGAGTTTCCTCTGCCTAGTATTTATTCTCTTCCCATGTACACTTCCCAGTACTCTTCCCATGTAAGAATGAAAGAATTAAAGAATGACTAAACATTTAAAACAACTATATTTATATACTATAAATAAATTATATAGCCTATATTTCCACAGCTCTGAGAGACTAGACTTCTGTTCCCACTTTATCTGTATGTGCTCTACTGAATAGTTCCTTCTATCTGAGGTGTTAATATTCTGAATTGTTCACATATCATACATCAGATATGTTTTTTTGGGGGAGTATCCATCTGGCTTCTTCTGTGAGACACATTCATTAAAAAAGGCTAATTAAGAGAAATGTCAGTGGAGGGGAAAGTTATCATAAGATATTAATAGTCTCCTGCTGCTAGGTAAATGCTAAGGCAATAATTGATGGAGATGAAATCATTTGTTCTGATAGGTGTTGGTACAGTGGATGACAAATTTCTCAGTGCACCAATTTAAGGGCTTCATTGTTGCAAAGATTTCCTCTGACTTTTCAAGGGCACATTTCATTATTGTGTTCATTCATAAAATATTTTCATCCTTCTCACTTAATCCAGTGACTTATTACCTATCACCAATACCACAAAATTCTTGGTCTGTGAGCTATGTAAGCATAGTTAGTGAAAAAGTAAGTTTTATTTCAAAAAAAACTTTGAAATCTTGTGGAAATCTAATCTATTCCAAATGTTTCCCTACCAGACCTTTTCTATCTAATTTGTTTTGTGTATTCTTCCCCATTTTGAATTGGAAATGTCCTGACAGGCTCACTATAGTTACTAAAGTTATTTCTTCTAGAAATTTCAGTAAAGCAAATAACAAGAAAAAAACAAAAATTCCAACTGAAGTGCTTCTTGTTTGATCAGTAAAAAAGATACACTACCATCAATAAGATATATAGCAAAATTCTAGAACAAAAAAAGAATTTTACAGATAGTTTTCATTCCATTATACTGTTGCACACCTGAAATAGTGAGTTATAGTACAAAACATGTCCAAGTAGCTTTTGTTAAAAATACTGAATACTTTTTCAAAATATAAAGTTTCAAGAATGTGGGAAAAAATAACTATTTCTGAGCTTTGTTTCTCTCTCTCTCTCTCTCTCTCTCTCCCTCTCCTTCCCCTTCCTTCCTTCCTTCCTTCCTTCCTTCCTTCCTTCCTTCCTTCCTTCCTTCTTTTCAGAAGCCATCAACATCAGTAATACAGTATTAAAGGAAGCATTTTTGGGTCAAATAAATTTTAACTACTTTGTGAGTTGAAGGCAAACTTTCCATCTTTCTGGGTAAATAGATGCTTTGATTTTTTTTTCACATAACATTGGGAACCATCTGAAATTTTTTTCACACGTTGATGACTTACGATTTATTGAACTGTAGCAGGCATGTGGCAAGAAGGTAATCTAACATAACAGGAAAAGGTGATCAATCACTGCAGTCTGACATGGAAAAGTTGAAAAATGTAGGGACCAGTTACATTGTCAGAAATTTAACTTCAGTTTGTTGCTGTCTGAAATGATTCTATGAAGTTCACTGATGTATGGTGTTCATCATGATATTATTTGCAGGTTGCAATTCTTGATTGAGTTATGACTGTTTATTCTTCATTGTCCATACCTGCATTTGATATCTATATGTCTGCAACATTATTGCAGACATCAAGAACTATCAAATACAGTGCATTGAGAAAGAACCCTTGCTATGCTTAAGCATTATTCCTGTAAGAATTGCAGCCATGCAACAGTATGTGGAGGAATGTAACATTTCCTGTCTGCTTTTAGGATTTCTTTCTTTTGGTATGCAACAGAAGTTCCAACTTTTTACTATTATATGCCAAGTATTTTTTTTTTACAAAAACCTTAGCTCTTTGTTTTAAATAGAAATTGAACTTTGTGCACTATAGACTATAATCAAGAGCATTGGTCTGCAAGACCAGCTTGAGTGTTTTAGTTGTAATTTACAGGTCATTGACTTCTTCATTACGGCAGCCTTTGGGAAAAGTAGTTGTTAAGGCACCTATGGCAGCTAAGCTGCATTGAGCGAGCACTGCAGCAGCTTGCTTGAGACTGCAGGATTTGAATATGCATTTAATAAGCATTAGCATCTAGCCTGAGCTTAGCAAACAAAATTAGTTCTTACTGGGAATGAAAACAATAGATAGGACAAATGAAGGCAACAAATTACTCTTTATTTCAAAGAACGATATTTTGCAACATTAAACTTTATTGCCATGGAAGACCTATAGCAGTATTTTTAATGGCAGGAACAGTTTTCAAAATGACGAATCTGTGAGATTGGATAGTCATTCTTTTGTTTAAACTCTCTGAGGATAAAATTGGCTTCCTAAATCACTTTGTGAGCAATAATAGGACTGGCAAACATTTCCTTTAAACAAACTGCAGCCTCTCATTGATTTTCTCTCACTCACTCATGTACCTGTACTGGCATCCAAGGATGGAAAATTTACACACATACAGCAAATTACATCTTTGCATTAGGCATCCTGGCATAGATATATATAATCATGAGCCGGATACCATTATGTCATCACATGTGGAATAATTTTGGTGTAATCACAGCTGTGTTTAATATTCATTTTTCTACTAAGATTACTCACAAATACTATAAGAATTTTAAATGGCTTCAGAGGAGCAATGAGATAATGTATGTAGCTGTGCATATGTGCTTTTCCCTTTAAATCTTCATAAAATGAAAAAGTCTGTTTGGTATAGGGTGGGGGGCTGTGCTAAGAAGTACATTGTGTAACAAGTCAATATTGTCAATTAATCCTTCCCCACTTTATTAAATTAAAAAAATCCATCATATCCATTCTAAAATTTCAAGGTTTTCTAGAACTTAGAATGTTTCTTTGAACATTCTGGAATGTTGGTTGTCTACAAGTAGTTCTTGACTTACAAACAGTCACTTAACAACCATTTAAAGTTATGAGAGTACTTATGCCCCATTCTTAACATTATTACTGTCTCACAGCTCCTGAGGTTACAAGATTGCATTTCAGATCCTGGCAACCTGTTCATAGTTATGGCTGATTGCAGAACATTCTGCAATCATGTAATTGCCATTTGCAATTTTTTCTCCTGGCTTCGTCAGAAATTCATTGCAGAAACTGGTAGGGTTGCAAGCTGCTGCCATTTGCAGAAGGATTTCCCTTCTTCTCTGTTCAGGAAGGGCCAGGATTGTAGTTGTTGAGCAAGCATCCCATGAGTGCCTCACTTAATAGCCATAATTTTGGGCCCCAATTGTAGTCATACATCGAGGACTACCCATATATGGGACTCAGAATGATCCACCTCTATTTTAGAAGATAAGCTAATTGATTCAATTAATAAAACTATCAGATGAGCATTAGGAAGTATAATCTGATGAGATTAAAACTTTATAATGAACAAGTCACCAAAGTTTTTGTAAAAGATAACTGCCAACAGATAAGCATACACTTTGATAAGAATCTTGTTTCCCAGATCTGTAAGTGAAAATGGCAAGCTATTCAACTACCTTCAATTATCAAGCTATTCAATACCTCACAATAAGTATAAAGAAACCATGCAAGATTATGGCTTGCAAGGAAAAAAGCTTAAAAGGAAAAAAAACCTCATATCTTCAAGGACCTAGAATGCTTAAACCCCAAACAAAACTTGTAAGTAAACCATTGTTATCAGGGAAGCTTCACTCCTAAGCAGTACGCACTAGAACTGTTCAAAAAGTCTTCACTTCTTACTCAGCGTCTACATGGTTTATCATTAATATTCTTTCTTGGAACACAGGCAATAATCCGTCACATCTAATTCACATTAACCATGATTATAGCTATATTTTACTTTGCTGATATAAGTAAAAAATTAAAGGATGTTAAAAACTCAAAGAACAAATGTAACCATATTATCAAATGCCAACTTCTTGATGTGCCTCAGTGGCACTTGTAAGAAGCACTGAGAATTCAAAAACAGGGACATGGCGCTTTAGACATGGCTATATTTTCTGCATGAAATGCCTAAAACAACATTTAGTTGCATTAGCTAACATTCCTTCTTTGTTTGGCTTCAGAAAGCAAATATAATTGGTCTCTGGTTGTGCTTACCCTGCTTCAAATGCACAAGGGCTGCATTTTCAGTTTAAGATAGAAAAAAAAAATCACTAGGATGGTAAGGTAACAATGTTGGGCATAGAGTCTTTTGGCATTTGTTTTTAATATGCTGAAGTTTTTGCTCATTTTGCTATATGAATTTTCTGCTGCAAGTGCAAAGTGATCTATCCTAGTCCTATTTCTCAATATATTCCCCCAGCGAACTGTATTTTTGTAAAGAAAAAATAATCAGAATTGTATTACCATAGTAACAAAAAAGCATCAATCTCATCAAAATTGGTTTTGTTCTTTGTTGTAATTCTGTGCGAAAATGCATCTTCTACATTCTAGCACCTTAGAACAAGCAACTTTTGGTAACCATCTTTAAAGCGCTCCATGGCATAGGGCCGGGTTACTTACGGGACTGCCTACTGCTACCGAATACCTCTCACCGACCCGTGCACTCTCACAGAGAGGGACTCCTCAGGGTGCCGTCAGCTAGGCAGTGTCGTCTGGCGACACCCAGGGGAAGGGCCTTCTCTGTGGGGGCTCCCACCCTCTGGAACGAACTCCCCCCAGGACTTCGTCAACTTCCGGACCTCCGAACCTTCCGCCACGAGCTTAAAACATATTTATTCATTTGCGCAGGACTGGGCTAGGTTTTAAATTTGTATTGATTTTAATTGGTTTTAGTATTTATATCATTTTAATTAATTTGGCTTTAGAATAAGTTTTTTAATTGTGATCTTAATCTGTATTTATATGTTTTTATTGGCCTGTGAACCGCCCTGAGTCCTTCGGGAGATAGGGCGGTATACAAATTTGATTAAATAAATAAATAAATAAATAAAACTTTATCCTTGGCTGCAGGAGATCAAGAAGGTAAGAATGGTAATTCTCAAATTAGGATCCAGCAGCATGGGCAATGATGGCATGCCCCACTATGCCCATGTAACATTCTATTTATATCTACAGACCCCTCACATCCTGGACATAAATTGTTTCAACTTCTACCCTCAAAACGACGCTATAGGGCACACCAGAACAACTAGACACAAGGACAGTTTTTTCCCAAATGCCATCACTTAACAACTAATTCCCACAACACTGTCAAATAATTTATTAAGACTATGTTACTATTATTCTTCTCTTCCTTACTAGTATCTATCTCTTCCCACTTATTACTATAACCATGTTGCTTGTATCTTTCAATTTATATTGTTTTTTATTTGTTTCCTAGTATGATTTGATAGCTTATTAGTAACCTTGACTATCACTAAGTGTTGTATCTTTTTATTCTTGATGAATGTATTTTATTCTCCTTATGTACACTAAGACCATATACACCAAAGACAAATTCCTTGTGTGTCCAATCACACTTGGCCAATAAAGAATTCTATTCTATTCTACTTTATCAGCTGCACTGGTTGTCAGTTGGCTTCTGGGTGCAATTCAAGATTCTGGTTACTGAGCTACCTCCGGGGCTTCGGCGACTCCCCGACCTCCGGACCTTTCTCCGTGAGCTGAAGACGCTCTTGTTCCAGCATGCAGGGCTAGCTTAAACGTAGTTTTTAATTGGGTTTTTTTAAAATTGGGGTTTTTAAACGGGGTTTTTAATTGTATTCTAATTTTTAGGCCATACATTGAATTAGTTTTTTATACTGTTTTTAAACTGGTGTTATATGTATCTTTGTATTTTATTGGCTGTGAACCGCCCTGAGTCCTTCGGGAGAAGGGCGGTATACAAATTAAATAAATAAATAAATAAATAAATAAATACTGCCTACAAAGCCCTACATGGCATAGGGCCAAGTTATTTGAGGGACTGCCTGTCCCATAATATCTATTCACCTGGTTCAATCTGGCAAGGTGAGCAGAAATGAAGTTTTTTTCTTCCTAGTACAGTAGAACCTCTGGTCATAAATGCTTCTGACCACAATCAAATCGGATCCGACCGAAAAATGTATTTTTTTTTCCTGATGCCAATTTCCCCTACTGTGTCATTGTTTTTGTAAGCGCCAAATTTCCAAAATTAGATTCGGGTCACGACCAAATCAGTTTGCAACCAAAGTTATGGAACGAATTATGGTCGTGACCAGAGGTTCTACTGTTTTTCCAGCAGGTGCAAAATCCCCTTTTTTGGATCAACTGAATATTGATCCATTGGTTATGACAGGAATTGACTGATAGACTTGTCACTTGAGACTGATGTTGTGGATTAAGAGAAAGTGACTGGACTAAAGTCATCCAGCCAGCTTTCACAATTTTGTCTCTCAATTTCTAGCCTGGAGGCTTAATTCCTAGACTGAACTGGTTCTTTTGTGCAAGAATGAATATAAAGTGCAAATGGGTTACAGATACTCCTTGATTTATGATGAAGTCATGACAAGGACAGAGAAAGTGGCTTATAACCCATGCTCAAAGTTACAACATCACGCCACCTCTCTGATTATGTAATTGCTATTTGGGTACTTGGCAACTGACATTTATGATAGCTGGCACAATCATTTGGAGAAGCCTGGTTCACTTAACAACTACATTGATTCATTTCATGACCATATAACCACTTGATAACTCACTTATTGACATCATTGCTTAGCTACTGAAATTACAATACCAATTGCAGTCATAGGTCGAGGACTACCTGCATTTTTTACTACTGTAAATAAATATCATGCATGGAACTCATATTATGGTGAACTCATAATATGGGATTTTATATCCTATATCTTTGCCTCATTTCTTTCACAACATCCTTAACATTGCCTTGAAGACCAAATTGCTTAGGGAAATGAGCTCTTAAAGGCTTGGTGTATATGGGTTGCTTTCTGACAATGACACTTGAATATGACTAGGTAAGTAGGTTAAGCCGCTGCAGCCACTACTTGATATGCAATGCGTAATGGCATACCAAAGGGAACATCTAATTGAGCATTTTCAACCAGTTTCATGCATTGGCAAGTTCATTGAAGCAATACTTACTTGCTTCTTTCATACCTTTGTCCTATTTTATCTGTTCTGTTTCCTAAGAACAGAGGGTTTAGTTGTAGATATATTTTTTTTAAAAAAAATCTATGATACAGTCCATTATCTTAACCCTGTCCCTTCATAGTTATCCATTTTCATCAGTAAGTTTCCTGTGAGCAGAACAAGTGCTGAATATGCAACAGACACTTCCTTTAGAGTGATTCAGACTACAGATTTCTTCTCCTTAATGAACAATTTTCTACAGTTTTCAGTGCCACATGTACCAAATAATGAAAAATGTGACCTTTCTAAATAGCAAAGCTACTTAACAATTCTCTAAATAACCCCCTAAAGTCTTATTAGCACATTTACTTTGCATCTTGTAATATAAAAAGGGATGTTATTTGGGGTCCTTGTTTCTGCGGTTTATTTTTAGCTCTATGTCTCTCATGGGATAGTTGGAGTTAAGAGCAAAAGCATTTGATTCTTACATTCTAGCTCCAAATTCAGGTAACTTAATTTAAATTTAAAGTACAGCATTAAAATGGCAATACAGAATTAGCGTATCATTTATATTTTTAACTGAAAACCAGTAATTAATTTCAGCGTGAACAAAGTAGCACAAACATAATTTAAGCTCCCATTAATTTCAGTGGAATACATTCTGCAATATAACACTGACCACAATAGTGCTTAATTTATTATATTTAACTGGTATGTGAAATCATAATCACATTCTATAAAGTTGTACTATGTCTAAATACATGTC
This sequence comes from Ahaetulla prasina, assembly GCF_028640845.1. NCBI lineage: Eukaryota > Metazoa > Chordata > Lepidosauria > Squamata > Colubridae > Ahaetulla > Ahaetulla prasina. The sequence goes on from NC_080540.1 coordinate 265,155,489, forward strand.
TAAGCCTGCTTCCTTCATTTCTTTTTCCGTTTTCTCACTCGTGATACTCTCACCAGAATTCCATTTTTTAAAACCATAAATTAATATAATATTCTTTTAAGAAAGCATGTCTAGTAGGAATGCAAAACTGAGAGAACATAAAAAATGTAAGACTTTTTTTTCTTGCATTGGCTCCAGTGATCATGGTTTATATAAATTTTTCTTCATATTTATGATGTTTCCACTAAAATCCAGATGGAATTCCGAAACCAAAATTTTAATGGACTGCAATTAAGTCTCTTAATTGAAAGTTCAATATTTGTAATGCATTTGTTTTTACTATCAAGCCTAAGCTATTATGGGATTCTGGAGTCTGCTCTTTCTGCCATTACTTCTAGGACTTGTATTGGCTTTTATCTCTTTCTGAATTACACAGTTTTTGTGTCTAAGGTTTGTTGATCTGTTTAACTTGATCTACATCAAAAGCTGTGAGATCAGAAAAAGCCTCAGTGCAATATCTTTCTTTTTTACCATCCAGAGTCAATCAAAAACGGAATTCAGCCCAGATCAATCTGGTCAACCATCTATCAGGAATTCTTTAAATGTCCATTGACCTAAAAGGCCCTTCAGGACTATAGAAATGCACTGGCAGACATGGCAATGGCATAATATTATTGTTGGCTGATTTCCCAGTTCTCTCACCAAGATTGTTTGATCAATTCCATGTATATTTTTTCCTGGTCCTTGCACCTTACAATTCAGAAACAATTCATCTACATGCATGTTGCTCTCAGTATTAATTTGTGTATGAGAAAGGAAGTTTCTTGATAGCTGCTCATAATGACCATCCTACACAGCCCTCAAGGAAAGGAAGAAAAAAAATATTCCAGTAGATAAATGGGGTGATTTTCCCACACTTGTTTTGGTGAAAATAAACTATTAATCTTCTATCTAATTAGCTGATCATAAGGATGTTATTCACAGATGGACTATCAATAAATAATCATGATGATAACTATTGCTCTTTAAAACAATTAAATACGTATATTTCACATACACAGCCAAAATTAGAATGAGTAATATAAATGTGCTCAGAGTGATAAAAATCTTTATTGCTATATTCTGTGTGCATGTATTAGTTAACTGAATCAAAATAATGATAACCTGCACCTTAAATTACAACTGGAAGCCCACCGACAACCAGTGCAGCCTGCATAACAGATGTGACACATGAATGTACCAATGTACAGTATGTCAAACACTGCTTGCATCATTGCATTCTAGATCAGCTGAGGTTTCCAAGTGTTCTTCAGTAGTCCCATGTAAAACACATGGCAATAGTTTTCAATCATGAAAATCTAGGTATGAATGAGCTTTCAGTTCTTAGAAACAGGTTCAACTGGAGCAGAAAATATAATTGGCCAAAGCTCTCTTGGTTATAGCTTTTGCCTGGTCTTTGAATGGGATCAGTGAGTCCAAGATGACCCCCAGATTATGGACAAGTCTTGAGTGGGGAAGTGCAATTCTAGATTCCAGATTGCTACAATGAGATTTTCAATAGAAGTGCTAATTTTCATTGTGTAATGTTTTGTGCTTGACATTTGAGATGGTGGAGAAGTTAGAGAAAGAAGAAATGCATGCAGTTTCTTGCAGTACAATATATTCATTCTGTCCCTTAAGCCATTGTATTTCATTGCATTGCATTACAGAGATACCATTGTTTCAATAACTGGTGGGGAGTAGATCGAAAAGTCAAAAGTATAGCCCCAGATTGAAAAAAGGACCTGCCCGCCCTCTTGTGTATGTATACAATTTGGAAGATGAAGATTCTATTCTCCTCACACAAAGAACACCAGAAAAATCAAATGATGAATCCATAATAAATATTTAAATTGAAAGAAAATACTCTGTCAATAATACCATTTAGTACATTCAAGGTTTATTTTTCTCTTGTAATAAAACAATAAACAATTACAGTCACCTTTTCCCCCTCCCCATCTCTTCTGGTTGTACGCTAAGCAGGAGTTCAATTTAAAATAAAACACTGAGTAACAAGGTTGGATCAAAATTGCATGAAATCTTTATAAAACATAATAAGAGAGACTGGTTCAAACATTTTTATAGTAAAAATGTAATAATAAAATTCTATTTTAATCGCACATAAAAAACATTTCCTAGAGGATCTTAGAGGAAATGTCAGTGTCCTTATCAATTTATCTGTATTGCACATTCTTGTTTACCACATACTTTATCTCACCATTTTTCTGTGACTCAACACTTGGAATTCCTGATGGATACGTCATCTCCATTTACCAAAAGTTTCTTGAAAATGGAGCACCAATTTCTAAATAATACAAATTCTTGCCTGATTGTTTCTTTCCCTTCCTCTCAATTTTTCCTCTCATTATTCAATTTTCCAGTTAAATGCTTTTGGTATTTGCTTATGTCAATAAATAAACATCAAGCTGCAGTTCTTGGTGTCTCTTTGAATGGTAATGTAGTTTGGTTCTGATCAGGATCTCCATTTCAAGGCCACTGAGCCAGTGCTTTCCATGGCCACATGACCAGCATGACATCATGATGTGTTTTTCGTTCCCACCAAAGTGGTACCTATGTATCTATTTAATTTATAAAACAAATAATAATAAATAAATAGTAAAAATGTTAATAAAATGCAATAATTACACTTCTTGAAATTGGATCTTCTCTTTGATCATGAGAATTCTAAACAGATATGTACATCCAGAATTGCAATTAATATATTTTTTAATTATCAGCTCAATGCTGAAATATTAGACCTACTTAAATTTAAAGAGATAGGACAAAAATATCTTTCTCTGTTCCTATTTTCATTGTCTTTTAAACTTAGTCCCTGTCTTTACCTTTCTACATTAACCTTTTGTCTGTAAATGCAGAAATTATTATTATTTTTATTTAATCTGTAAAAACAAACAACACTTGACCCTAATCAAACTGAAAGCTCCCAGCCACACCACTATTGCTCTGAATATTCTTGTGGGTAGATGAAAAATATTACTGCTCCTAAGAGGCACACAAAGGTGTTTCATTTATTTGAAACCTTATGTCTATACTGTTCTAATCCTAGCCAGGTGAGGCATCGTTCCTGGAAATTGATTCATTCCTTATCAAAATGATGGCTGTGAGAAAATGGAAAATCACTCTATGAAGAAAAAAAATAGTTGATCTCCCATTATTTCTTCCTGCTAATGAAGAATAAAAAAGTAAAATCCTTGTTAAGTATTTCCATTCAACTATAGTCATTTTAGTTTGAATTAGGTTTTTTTATTTTTTAAAAAATTATTAAGATAATAAAATGCAAAAAAACCAGCATTCATATTATATTTGAATAAAAAGCATTGTGGGAAAACTGACATTTATTTCATAATAAAATATTTGATTATAAAATTCTCACAGAATGCCCAAATTCGTTTTTCCAATCTTGTTTGGAACTTATTTTTTGTGTGTATATGTAAAAGTTTCAGTACTTTTTAAATTATTTCTTTCTTTCTTTCTTTCTTTCTTTCTTTCTTTCTTTCTTTCTTTCTTTCTTTCTTTCTTTTCTTTTCTTTTCTTTTCTTTTCTTTTATTTGTCATAACTATATATATAAGCATCACACAAAAGATTATATAGTATATAAACATATATATATGTATATATGAAGAAAAAAGAAAAACAATAGGACAGGAACGGTAGGCACGTTTGTGTTCTTATGCACGCCCCTTATGGTCCTCTTAGGAAAGGGGTGAGGTCAATGGTAAAAAGTTTTTGGTTAAAGCTTTTGGGATTATGGGAAGAGACCACAGAGTCAGGTAAAGTATCCCAAGCACTGATGATTCTGTTACAGAAGTCATATTTTCTGCAATCTAGATTAAAGCGGTTAACATTAAGTTTAAATCTATTGGTTGCTCTTGTATTATTGCAATTAAAGCTGAAGTAGTCTTTAATAGGAAGGACATTACAGTAGATGATTCTAAATTTTCTAAGCCTAGGATTTCAAGTCTGGTGGCATAAGGTATTTTGTTGTTTTCAGAGGGAAAAAAAATTCCTTCTAATAATGATGACCCTCAAATAAATGATGTCCCTGAAATTAAGTTTGACTTTGTTATGAAAAATTTATCAGTTGCTAAGGAAAATAATAGATATAAAAGAACAAAGATGATTAAAGATGAAATTATTGACTTGGTAAAAGCAAAAGAAAGGAAGTGGGCATTATTCCCAAAGGAGAGTATTCCACAGTTTGGAAGCAATATTGGAAAAAGCTGTCACCCATTTGTATTATATTGATTAGGAGAGCTATTGAACCTTCTGTGTGACCAATTAGAAAAGAACAAGGAGCATTGAACATTGGTGCAGAATTTAGTTAATAAGGTGTATGGGCTGTAATTGTACAATTTCCTCACTGGGTTTGGGCATAGTTTGAAATACACAAATAAAGACAGCATGGTTGTATAAGTTGTTGTGGAGCTAATGAAACAATTTAATTAATAATTTAATTTAATATGTAAGCCTGGTTGAAAACCACATGAACATGATACATGATCCAATGCATTGGTCAGAGGACAAAACCAGGCTAACAAGGACCATGAATAGCATTTGTAGTCCCTTGAAGATACAAACAAGTGTTTATCAGGTTGGACCAAATAATCATGGAAAATTTCAAGATATCCTCAAGTGGACTGAATAGGGGAAAATGTAACTGTCACAAAACTCTCAGTGTTTTGAATTAGATTCCTTAGCATAGTTGACCCTAATTATTCAAAAGTGTAGTTTTTTGATGAATTACCAATTCTAGGAAATGTGGCTAAAATAATATATATTTGTAAATTATTCTTGTTTGGTAAACTGTCTTCTTAGGAAAGAATGTATTAACAGATGTCAGTGTAGGAGAAATTTTCTCCAGCACATAACAAGTTAATGGATCTCAGAAAGTAAGGACCTGTCATAATGACCTTAATACCTAGGCAGTTCATATAGAGATGGATGTTCCTAGAAGTTGTGAGCTATTAGAGTTTTAAAGGTTAAAATCAATGCTTTAAACTATATCTGAAAAACATATGGCAAACAGTATAAGTCTTTCAACATATGTTGAAAGTTTTATGCATCATTTAGCTGCCTAGTTGCTTTATCCTATATCAAGTGAAGCCTCTAGACGCTCCTCAATAATAACCTTATATAGAACACATTGCAATTTTCAAATTGGCTATAACAAAACTTTGAGAAACAATTAGTAGATCCACTAATTTGAAGACAGTCACAGTGATACCAAATATAGTTTTGTAAATCCATTCTTTGCTACCACCATAAATTGAAAATATGGAGTAAATAGAAATAATAAGGAATATTAATGACCTCTACTGAATGTAAGGTTATCATAGTCCTTTGAATAAACTGCTAAAGAGTATTCCTCAATATTTTTTAGATAAAAGAAGACACAAGAATAGACAAGAACAATCAAACCCCAATTCTCCTAACTAGTCCAGTAGTGTAATGGTATCAAAATTGTATTGAGAGAAGCTGGGCCATACTATCCCATCTAGAGTCCAATATAGGACATCAGCAAAGGTGACTTAAGCAGTTGAAATGTCAAATCTTAGCCAAATCCCAAATGATGAAGATTTGACCATTTGGCAATCCACTTGTCCTTACCACAGACTACAAGGATGCTACAATTGCTCCCACCCATCTAGCTTCTTCCCCACCCTATCCTCCTGGGTCACAGAGGCCCTCCATGCCTCAATACACCTTGTTCCACTGACTTCTTCTGGTCACAATTCTGAAAGAGTGCCATCTGATGTCACTCATGGATTTTTCTGAAGAGAACTCACCATTCTCACATTATCCTGGAAGTATCTGCAATTCTTGTGATCTCTCAGAAGGGCACAATTTTGAAAATTATGCAGTTTGGAAAATTGAGTCCTGATAGATCAGAAGTGGAGCAAGCATGACAGGGTAGGGAGGAAGTCAAGGCTGTGAGATCCAGCGGGCTGAAGCTGGTCCAAGCTTATTGGTATCCATGGGGATGGGAAGCAGGCCCAAAGCCAATGGGACCCCACATGGCAGCAAGCTGTGAAAGGGAGCCTCTGGGGAAGAGGGAGGCTATGGGAGGCATGCCATTGTCCACATGTGAACTAGCAAGATGCTGCTGTTTAGGAATGGGCCTGAAACTGCCTGAGGCACTTCCTGTGCTCCACTTAATGACCCACATGGTCACTTAACAACTGCAATGGTGAGGGAGCCAGAACTGAGTTATTGAGCAAGATAATCAGTGAGTGCCGTACTTAATGTCTGCAACAATTTATGACTGTAATTCAGGATTATCTGTATATTTCAGCAAGGATTATCTGTATATTTCAGCACATACAGTCAAAATGAGAAAGGCATTTTTTTCACCAAGAACATTACAAAGCTTTTACACTGGCCACTGACTATTTGTTGGCTGCTGGAGAAGGTCTGCTGCATTATGAGGAACAGCAGTTTTAATAATTCCTCAGAGGAGCTGCCTCCAAGTCCTTGCGAAGGGACACACACACACACAACACAACACAACACAACAGACTGACACACAATGTAAATGCAGAAAAGTAATCAAGTTGAATAGTGATTTAAGTTCATCTTAGATCATGGCATACTTTTTTTGTATGAGATATTGGTGTTTCAAATGCTCACATTCTTACAATAAATAGCCAAATCAACACGTAATCAAAATCTCACATAATTCTCAAATATTGTGAAAGCTTTAAAAAAATTAAAAAGATTATTTAATCTTGAGATTCTTTATTCCGTGCAGAGGAATGGGTATCATAATACTGAGAGATCCAATATTTTGGTTTACATAGTAATCCATAAAATCTTTCACTGAAGATGTTGTGGTTCACCTAAAAGAACAGACTGGGAATAGTTACTGTACGCCACATATATCAAACTGGTTTGAAAACCCAGAATGGAAAAAGGCCACTATTTAGATGAAAAGGATAAATTGTTCCTTGGGCAAAGCTGGCCAATGTTATAACTTATGTGTTTAAAAATATTTATCATGACAAGGTGGAGAAGATGATTAGGGAATTTATTAATTGTTTATTTGCTTGTTTCAAATAAACCCATCAGGTTTGGGGAAAACAAAACAAAACTCTAGACATCTTAGAACAGTGCAAAACAAACTACACATTAAAAATACAGTAGCAATATCATAACCTCAAACAGTTCAAGCCAAAATAGGGATATCAGACTCCAAAAATACAATGAAAAAATATATTCTTTGTCTTCTTCCAAAGGAAAAGGAGTAACAAAGAGAGAAGCAGCCACTGAAATCTTAAAGGAGAGACTTTTCCATTGGATCAAGAAATAATTCCTGATTTTATCTTATCAGATCAAGGATTGGCAGGTTTTAGTGTTTGGGGAGGGCTTCAGTTATCAGCTTCCATATGTGCAGGTCTTTAATGGTGACTCATTACAGCACAGATGCTATTTATACGTAGATTAATCATCTGTTCAGCAGCAATGCACTTGTGTGGCTCTAGCTGAAGTCTATACATTATTGCCACTTTCCCAAGTGGGAAAATAATAGTAAAGTGGTTCTTTTCCTTACGACCCTCACCAATGGAATCAGGAATTTTGCTTAGCAGATTTATTTTTTGGTTGTCACTGAAAACATCAGAACCTTTGTAAGACCAGTCTCAATGTAATTGTATTATTATGTTGCAAGTAAATTGTATTGCCCCTTGGAGCATGCTAAAAGGTTATGTCTACATTATTTTTATATCAGTTAATTAGAAAGGGCGTTAAAGATAATGATTATTGAAAGGATTGGGAGAGCTGAGAATAAAATAAATAATAATAGATCAGGAAAATGAGTAATTAATGATTCCCTAAGCTTCATACAGCTTGGTAGGTTACAAGTTATGCAAATCTCAAATATAATCCAACTTATTTTATGTGAATAATAAATAATGAAGACATTTCTGTTTAGCATTATGGGTTAGTGAGATGGCAGTTCAATTTAAAGTTTGCTCAGCATTTAAGTGTTATTACTGAACAATTCTTAATATACTTAAATGCAGACTTGAATTTTATATGGTCATAAACATTCATGAATTTGTCTAAAACTGAAATACATTGAAGAAAGCAATGCCCCCAAAAGGATTCTTAATGTTCTGAGGAAATATAGTTAGCCTCTGAATTGATGGAGTAACTAATCAATTGATTAATTCTCAATTCATAATGACTTTTCTTTTTTCTATTAACAAAACTGTTTGCCATTTAAGTAAGTATTTAAACTGGAACCAGGTAATTTTAAAAGTTGGTAATAGGATTGCATATGGCTTGAGCACTGCCTAGGGCATAATTTTTATATAAATCTACAGTGAGTATAATTGCAGAAGTTACATTGCACCAAGAAGCACTGGAAGAGCAAAACTGGGTTAAAGGTCCATTTTCTTATCTAAATCTGGGGTTTAATGTGGCAAAAATAGAAGGTACTGCCCTTTCTCCCAGTTAAGCAACAGTTAATTTTGAAATAAAAAAAGAAAACTTGCTGGACTTCAGGCTAGGAGTTATAACTTCAGTTTTCATAAAATAGAGATGGGTTGCAAAAGAGATGGATTGCATCCATCAAAGAAAGGGTCTGAGTTACTTAGAAATAAATTCACAGATTTTCTGGAGAAACATTTAAACTAAACAGTGGTGAAAGAGAATTAATTGATACAGAACATTTCAAAATGTTCAACAGAACAATCCAAAATTAATAGGGTTATCAGTGCATGTAACATAGATGTCTGTGTGGATAAGATTATCAGCCCTGCTATCAAGCAAAACCAAGCATTTAATAGTGAGTGCCATACCATGTGCGCTAATCAAACAGGTGACAAGAGAGGGTGCGGCAGTCAGGCACAGCACAGGTTGTGTGGACAGTAGACACAGGGTCAATCAGGAAGGACTCAGATGTCTGTACACCAATGCACAGAATATGAGGGATAAACAGGGTGAATTAGAAATTCAAGTAAATGAGGGCAGATATGATATTGTTGCCCTTACGGAAACTTGGTGGGATGAAACTGACAAATGGAACATACAGCTAGAGGGATACAAATTATTTAAAAGAAATAGACCAAATAAAAGAGGAGGTAGAGTTGCACTATATATAAGAAATAACTACATCTCTACGGAAATAGAACACAACAATGATGAAAATCATCTTGAATGCATTTGGGTCAATATTAAAAGGAGGGAAAATGATATTGCCATCGGTATATACTATAGGCCACCCAACCAAACAGAGGAAGTAGATGAACTTTTTGCTAGTCAGCTAACTAAGGTATGTAGGAAGCACATCACAGTAGTAATGGGGAATTTTAACTACCCTGACATCAACTGGGAGACAAACTCTGCACCAAGTGGAAAATCCAACAGGTTTCTAACAAACGTAGGAGACAACTTTGTTTCCCAAAAAATAGAGAAGGGAACAAGGGGATCAGCCATATTGGACTTAATTCTCACTAACAGAGATGAAATGATAGAAGGTGTTGAAGCTATAGCAATCTTGGGGGCAAGTGATCGTGCAATATTGGAATTCAACATTATGCAAACACAAGTAGTAGAACAAAGTCAAACTAGAGTCTTGGACTTTAAGAGAACTAATTTCAATAAACTTAGAGAGAGCTTGAGAAGGATTCCATGGATGAGAATCCTCGGAGAGAAAACAACTTAAGAAGCTTGGGAAATTTTGAAAAGTGAGATTATAAAAGCCCAGTCTAGCACAATACCAATGAGGAAGAAAAATAATAGATCTCAAAAGAAACCAGCATGGATGCATAAAGAACTATCTGACAAATTGAAAGACAAAAAGGACAAGTATAAAAAGTGGAAAGAGGGGCAAATAACTAAGGCAGAATATCAGCAAATAGCCCGAGCCTGTAAAGATGAAGTGAGAAAAGCTAAGGCTCACAATGAACAAAGGCTAGCGACAAAAGTAAAAAAATAACAAAAAAAGCTTCTTCCAACATGTTAAAAACAAGAAAAAAGACAAGGAAACAATTGGTCCATTGCTGGGAGAAAGTGGCAAGAAGGTGACAAGCAAATCTACTTAACTCATTTTTTTGCACAAAAGGAAAAAACAATCCAATTTATCAAAAACAGTGCCACAAAAAACAGATTAGGAACACAAGTTAAAATAGGGGGGAAAATGGTAAGTGAACACGTGTCTACCCTAGATGAGTTCAAATCACCAGGACCGGATGGATTACACCCCAAGGTTCTGAAGGAACTGGCAGAGGAAATCTCAGAACCACTGAATTATATCTTTCAAAGATCCTGGAGCACAGGGGAGCTGCCAGAAGGACTGGAAAAGAGCTGATGTAGTTCCCATCTTCAAAAAAGGGAAAAAAAACAGATCCAGGAAACTACAGACCTATCAGCCTAACCTCAATACCAGGGAAGATTCTGGAAAAGATAATCAAGCAACGAATCACCATACATCTAGAAGCAAACAAAGTAATAACCAAAAGCCAACATGGGTTTGTCAAAAACAGATCATGCCAGACTAATCTTATTGCATTCTTTGACAAAGTGACAAAATTAGTGGACCAGAGGAATGCTGTCGATATAATTTACTTTTATAAAGTAGAACATAACCTACTACTAGATAAAGTAGAAAAATGTGGGTTAGACAGCACCACCACCAGAAGGATTCATAACTAGCTGACCAACCGCACTCAACATGTAGTCCTCAATAGATCTACATCCACATGGAGGGAAGTATGCAATGGAGTACCCCAAGGCTCTGTTTTAGGCCCAGTACTCTTCAACATCTTCATCAATGACTTGGACGAGGGGATAGATGGGGAAGTCATCAAATTTGCAGATGACACCAAGCTGGCAGGAATAGCCAACACTCCAGAAGATAGGCTCAATTTACAGTTTTAACATTTATATGTAGTGCTGTAATATATAAAACATAAATAATACTCAAGTGACTAAAAACTGACTCAGGATAAAATAATTTTAAGATAAAAATGGAAAGATAAGTAAAAAGTAATTAAAATGTTGGGAGTTTTCTAGATTAACTTGAATTTTAAGGGAAAAAATTAGAAAGGAGCCAATCTCCAATGACAAAATTTTATGACTTACATGATATAATAGTAAAGGTTCCAACTTATTTTTAAGTTGAAATATATATTTCAATTATATGTTATATGTTCTTATTTTGAAATAATAACAGGATTCTATCATAGTGTTTCTTACACAGATCCAAAATGTAATAAACCTCTATTCATTCACCACTTCCCAAGGAATGTTTGTGAGTAACTAAAAGCAACAAGTGTGTAGAAAGTATATGGTGGGGGCATATGGTTCCACACCCTTATTGCCTACAGGTTTTTTTGTGTTTGTGTTTCTTAAATGAATGCAGCTCTGCAACTCACAGAAGACCAAGAAATATTTGATTGTCACACAGATAAACTCCAAACTAAAGTCAGAAAATCAAATTAAAAATGATAAGAAGATCAAATATGCCATATTGAGAGCTGTATGTGTGCCTCTAAAAGCAGCACTGCTAATACTAGAGTAGGCTGAAATGAATACATTGCCAATCCTCAAAAAACCTATTTTAGTTAATGCTCTTTTCTAAACAAACTTAAGATTTTCTATATCTTTTCTTATTTCTCTGTGTGTCATTCTATACTACCAATAACACACTTCAAATAATATAGGACTTAAAAGACTCCATGTAGAACGTGTGTGTGTGTGTGTGTGTGTGTGTGTGTGTGTGTGTGTATCCCTCTCATTATGGACCCAAATATATGAAATAGCTTATATGGCCATACTTCCATCAGTAATGCCACTCAGATAAACGCTCATCACATTGAAATGGCTGATTGTCAAGCTTCAACTACTCAGTTCTTTCCCCCCAGGGGTGTATTTGCAGCTCTTTGTACTTGCTGCTCGGTAAAATGGGAAACATAAATCTCACCTAAGTCTCACATAAGCAACTTCTGCTTACACAGAAAAGTTTTACTTGCTTTTCTCCCCAACAGACCTATTCCACAGATCTGCTCCAAAGAGTCTTACAAACCTCCTGAGCTGATTTGCAGGATGACTGGATGAAGAATAAAATCTGGCATATCAATAATGTATAGTTGCCAAGAACCTTTGTTAATATTAAATAGATTGTCTCCTAGAATTTTTTTTAAAATTTTTTGCTGCACTGTATCAGAATATCTATCACTTGATTAGACTTCAGTGATTTCCTTGTTTTGAACACATCATTAACTACTAAAGATTGGAATGTTATGCTTCTTTAATCTCTGGAGAGTGTTATATTGTTTAAAAAGTTTCTGATGTTTCTTTAATCTAACATGTTTCCAGGAGGCTTTCATAATGTTTGTTTCTGATTTACCAACCTACCCACTGATAATGTCGGCATTTTTAGATTTTTTTTAAAAAATGATGTTTTTTCCATTGACAAAAACTGAGATAGATTTACGATTTTTTTGAAAAATCAAGTAACATTAGCAGAAAGCACATGATAAATTTGATGGAACTTGACAGCTCATTTCAAAGCCAAAATGTATAGGGATGTCAAGAGCAAACCACATGAGTCCTATGCCAGCATTGCATCCATACAAAGCCATTTAACACTTTAATATTCCCATCAAGTCATGTTCAAATGAGCCTGAAGAAGTCTCAGGAGGCTGCTCTGACTTGTTTATGAAGTTCTTGTACAGAAAATTATTAATACTTAGTGTAGTGCAACAGTAGATTGGCTTAAGAATTTGATCCCTTGGGATACTCATTTTGATAAACGGGTTGATTACATATTTCTGGCAAGATATTTTGTGAAATGTATGCCCAAAAATATACTCATTGGGACTGAGTTAAAAGTTCCTAAAATAGTGCTCCATTCCTAACTCTTGCAAGCAGTCCTGAATAATGCTTCATGCTTCATTCTATCTCTCTGTTAAGGCAGCCTAGGACTGTGCTGGCTCTTTTTGGCAATTACAGCACACTTCTGGCTCATATTTAAATAATTGTCCACTAGGAATTCAAGATCCCTGTCCTATTGAGTCAAGTACCACCTATTCTATAGTGGTACTAAATGTACTAATGTGCATTTGTCATTCAGTCTGTTGAGATCCTTCTGGATCCTGAGCCTATCTTCTGGAGTGCTGGCTATTCCTGCCAGCTTGGTTTTGTCTGCAAATTTGATGACTTCCCTTTCTATCCCCTTGTCTAAATCATTGAGGAAGATATTGAAGAGTAGTGGCCCTAAGACAGAGCCTTGAGGTACCCCTTTACATATTACCCCATTACCCCACTACAATGCGTAGTTCTTAGTGGAACTGTAGATGCAGTTCCATTAAGAACTACACATTGAATGGGGCTGGTCAGTCAGTTACGAATCTATCTGATGATGATGATACTGTATTGCTTCCCATTATCTGTAGAATAATGCCTCCATTCATCAATGGATATTTTCCTGCATGATACCAGCCATCCTATTTTCCTTGCTCTGAGCATCTGGCTGATGCTCCATGAAAAACCCCTGTGTGTACCTTTGTAAAAGAAATAAATATCATTCTAAACTATCCAGGTCTCACTACAAGGAAGGTCACACACAGTGGATTAGACTGAACTGAGCTATTTCATATAGATAAATCTAAATATTCATTATAAAAAAATCCAGAGCTGTCAGCAGGATTAATTAACGGTCCACACACAGAGTCATATTCTAGATAATTACAATATGCTTATATTAAAATGAAATAGAACTATAAGTACAACTGCCAAATATGTATTTTATATAGTATGTAGTTTTTCTTTCAGAGAATTAAAAAACTGGGAAATTATAAGCAAAGAATTTCAAAGGGAATGAATGTAGCTCATTTTTGCTTCTGAAAATGAAACAGAGTCAAGGAAGCATAAAATAGAACTGAAAAAATAATGTGAACTGTTTCTAGGTTTATTGACATTCTCAATCCTTAGTGATTTAACTTCCTAAATTATTTGTGAAAGTAATCTGACTTTTTCAAAAAGTTTGTATCTGAAGTTACTAGGATATCTCTTCTAAAATTTGCAGTGATCATAATTAAGATTATTCAACATACTATTTTATTAATTCCTTTATTAACTTTTATAATACAACATGCTTCAAAAAAATCTTCCATCCTTCTGAAATTAACAAAATGAGGACCCAGATTGTTGGGGCAATATGCTAACTCCGTAAACCACTTAGAGAAGGCTGTAAAACACTATAAAGCAATATATAAGACTAAGTGCTATTGCTATTTGCAATGAGTAATGCTATAATTTTTCACTAACTTCAGTCAAAATTTGGATTTATATAGCTAATCAACATGCTCTTTAGCTGCAACCAGAGATGGGTTTCAGCAGGTTGTGACCAGTTCTGGAGAACTAGTAGTGGAAATTTTGAGTAGTTCGGAGAATCAGTAGTAAAAATTCTGACCGCCCCCGCCCCCATTTATTCTCTGCCTCCCAAGTCCCAGATGATTGGGAGGAAATGGGGATTTTGCAGTAACCTTTCCCTTGATTGGGGAAGGAATGGAGATTTTACAGTATTCTTCCCCTGTCATGCCCACCAAGCCATGCCATACCCACAGAACCGGTAGTAAAAATTTTTGAAACCCACCACTGCTGCAAACAGAATTCTGGAAACTTTTTAGATGTTTTGTGACCTAAAGCTAATGTTATTTAAGAGATGGAACAACTATGTAGCAAATCTGTGGCATTGTGAGTGCAATGCAGACTCTAATGATTCCTCATAGTAAGTTTTAAAAGTAGAAATGGAGAGCTATAATTTTCTACTGAAGTTTAAGGATTCTTGAAATGAATGCACACAATGAAGAACTGTGTTTTATTTCCCTTGTTGTTTCCTTGTCTCTGAGATGCATGAAAAATAAAGATACTCAAGGTACAGGCAACCCAAGTTGGCAAAGCACTAAAAGCATTATAACATTTAACCAGGGATTTAAGTTTTAGATTTTTAAGAAAGAACTAATATACACTAACATATATCAAATCTAACAGGATAGATTGTAGTCAATTTCTTATTCTTTGCATTGACATAAGTTTATATTGCTCACTTTTTATAATTCCCTATGGCACTAGTCTAAAAACAGATTATTTTAGGACAAATCTGATCTTTTTAGAGTTGGTTATAAATAAAAACAAACCTTGATCTAGAGAGTTGATCCTTCTAGGATTTCACTAATGACAAATTGAATGTTAGTTGCTATGCTAATTTATATTCTAGGACATCTGATATAACAACAGAAGAAGCCTGCCTATGTGGGCAGAAACAGTTATTGCTGTTTAACAAAAACACTGTGATATAATATGGAGAAATTTGAATTTATGCATTGAATAATGTTATGGATTCTGTGTGGTGCTTTTTTTTTTGCAAGCACGTAGCATTAAATATGCAAATGTACACTAAGCATAACAAACAAATGCTGTAAAATTTAGAAGTTGTAAAATAAGAATAGTACATTGCTGTGTTGAGCTTTATTGTATAATTTTTGTATAAGCTGTTGTTGAAATTGAACTATCAAACTATATGCTAAAACAAAAGACATTTTTATTTAATTAATTTGTTAAGCATGATTGGAAGTTTGCCAAATGCTTTTTTGGCAAGAAGAGAAAGAAATTTACAACCACCAACCAAAGTATATTTTCTTACTGGTCTTACTCAAGCACTGCATTGAATTAAATCATGCCTACAATACATTGTCTCTCTCCCCATAATGAATATTCTCACCAAAGATAGAAGATGAATTCAAGCATTTTGTCTCCAGTAAATAACACTTATCTATTCCAACATGCCTATGACTTTGCTGGGATTGTTTGGTCTTAATTCAGGAGTAAGATTTACTACAATAGCCTGTACCAAATCCTTACAGATTATTTAAGAATTCCATCATATACCAAATTTGGTATATGTCATCATTCCAAATTTAAACTGTTGAGCAGTTTATATATTTATAGAATAGAATAGAATTTTTTATTGGCCAAGTGTGATTGGACACACAAGGAATTTGTCTTGGTGCATATGCTCTCAGTGTACATAAAAGAAAAGATATGTTCATCAAGGTACAACATTTATAACACAATTGATGGCCAATATATCAATATAAATCATAAGGATTGCCAGCAACAAGTTATAGTCATACAGTCATAAATGGAAAGAGATTGTTATATCATTTAATATATATTTATAATATTTATTTATTTATTTATTTATTATTCGAATTTATATACCGCCCTATCTCCCAAAGGACTCAGGGCGGTTCACAGGCATATAAAACATCAATATACAAATTAAAATAATCCTTAAAAAACTTATTCTAGCGCCCGAATTATTAAAAATAGAAATATAAATATAAAATATAAATATTAAAATAAATTTAAAACCCCTCTAAATTTAAAATCTAAGCCAGTCCTGCACAGATGAATAAATGTGTCTTGAGCTCGCGACGGAAGGTTCGAAGGTCAGGAAGTTGACGGAGTCCTGGGGAGTTCGTTCCAGAGGGTGGGAGCCCCAGAGAGAAGGCCCTTCCCCAGGGCGTCGCCAAACGACACTGCCTAGCTGACGGCACCCTGAGGAGTCCCTCTCTGTGAGAGCGCACGGGTCGGTGAGAG
The DNA here is from genome assembly GCF_028640845.1 of Ahaetulla prasina. Classification (NCBI taxonomy): domain Eukaryota; kingdom Metazoa; phylum Chordata; class Lepidosauria; order Squamata; family Colubridae; genus Ahaetulla; species Ahaetulla prasina. Next base: position 265,172,137 of record NC_080540.1, read on the forward strand.
GTATCTGGTCGCAGTAGGCGGTCCCGTAGATAACCCGGCCCTATGCCATGGAGCGCTTTAAAGGTGGTCACCAAAACCTTGAAGCGCACCCGGAAGGCCACAGGTAGCCAGTGCAGCCTGCGCAGGATGGGTGTTATGCGGGAGCCACGAGGGGCTCCCTCTATCACCCGCGCAGCCGCATTCTGGACTAACTGCAGCCTCCGGATGCCCTTCAAGGGAAGCCCCATGTAGAGAGCGTTGCAGTAATCCAGGCGAGACGTCACAAGAGCGTGAGTGACCGTGCATAGGGCCTCCCGGTCCAGAAAGGGGCGCAACTGGCGCACCAGGCGAACCTGGTAGAACGCTCTCCTGGAGACGGCCGTCAAATGATCTTCTAGAGACAGCCGTTCATCCAGGAGGACGCCTAAGTTGCGCACCCTCTCCATCGGGGCCAATGACTCGCCACCGATGGTCAGCCACGGATTTAGCTGACTGTACCGGGATGCCGGCATCCACAGCCACTCTGTCTTGGAGGGATTGAGCTTGAGCCTGTTTCTCCCCATCCAGACCCGTACGGCCTCCAGACACTGGGACAGCACTTGATAACCGTTGGGGTGGTCCGGTGTGGAAAAGTACAGCTGGGTGTCACCCGCGTACAGCTGGTACCTCACACCGAACCCACTGATGATCTCACCCAGCGGCTTCATGTAGATGTTGAACAGAAGGGGCGAGAGGATCGATCCCTGCGGCACCCCACAAGTGAGGCGCCTCGGGGCCGACCTCTGCCCCCCTGTCAACACCGACTGCGACCGGTCGGAGAGATAGGGGGGGAACCACCGGTAAACGGTGCCTCCCCCTCCCAATCCCTCCAACCGGCGCAGCAGGATACCATGGTCGATGGTATCGAAAGCCGCTGAGAGGTCTAATAGGACCAGGGCAGAGGAACAACCCCTATCCCTGGCCCTCCAGAGATCATCCACCAACGCGACCAAAGCCGTCTCCGTGCTGTAACCGGGCCGGAAACCGGACTGGAACGGGTCTAGATAGACAGTTTCATCCAGGTGCAAGGGAAACTGATATGCCACCATACTCTCAACAACCTTCGCATGAGCGGGTTGGAGACCGGACGATAATTACCTAAAACAGCCGGGTCCAGGGAAGGCTTCTTGAGGAGGGGCCTCACCACCGCCTCTTTCAAGGCGGCCGGAAAGACACCCTCCACCAAAGAAGCGCTCGTAATCGCCTGGAGCCAGCCTCGTGTCACCTCCTGCGTGGCCAGCACCAACCAGGAGGGCACGGGTCCAGTAACCATGTGGTGGCATTCAGCCTCCCCAACAACCTGTCCATGTCCTCGGGAGCAACAGGGTCAAACTCATCCCATAAAATGTCACCAAGACCACCCTCAGCCGTCTCACCCGTATCACCACAATCTTGGTCCAAACCATCCCGAAGCTGAACGATTTTATCGTATAGATAACCGTTAAACTCCTCAGCACGTCCCTGCAACGGGTCATCCCGCTCCCCCTGGTGTAGGAGGGAGCGGGTCACCCGAAACAGGGCGGCTGGGCGGTTATCTGCCGATGCGATGAAGGAGGAGGCGAGCTACGCCGCTTCCTCAATGCCACTAGGTAAGTCCTAGTATAGGACTTCACTAGTGTCCGATCAGCTTCTGAACGGCTAGACCTCCAGGAACTCTCTAGGCGTCTTCTCCGGCGCTTCATCCCTCTCAGCTCCTCGGAGAACCAAGGAGCCGGTTGGGACCTGCGCCGGGTCAGGGGCCGCAAAGGCACGACCCGGTCTAAGGCCCCTGCCCGTTCCCAGGCCGCAACAAGTTCCTCAACCGAGCCGTGAGCCAGACTCTCAGGAAATGGCCCAAGCTCCGTCCGGAACCCCTCCGGGTCCATCAGGCGCCTGGGACGGAACCAACGTGTCGGCTCCGTCTCCCTGCGGTGGTGAATGGCGGTCAGAAAGTCCAGGCGAAGAAGAGAGTGATCTGACCATGACAAAGGTTCAGTGACTATTTCCTTTAAGTCCAGATCTCTCAACCACTGACCAGAGACAAAAATCAGGTCCAGAGTGCCACCCCCAATGTGAGTAGGGCCATCAACTACTTGGGTCAGGTCCAAGGCCGTCATGGAAGCCATGAACTCCCGAGCTGCCGTCGATGACGAGCCGGACGATGGCAAGTTAAAGTCCCCCATGACTAAAAGTCTGGGGGTCTCAACTGCCACCCCAGCCAGCACCTCCAGGAGCTCGGGCAGGGCAGCTGTCACGCAGCAAGGAGCCAGGTACGTGATCAGCAAACCCATCTGGCACCTATGACCCCATCTCACAAAGAGGATTCGCACCCGCAATCTGAGGTACAGTGGTCTCCTCGGCTCTAGGCTCTCTAATCACAACCGCCACCCCCCCACCCCTACCCTGGGCCCTCGGCTGATGAAATGCACGGAAACCCGGTGGACACATCTCAACAAGGGGCACACCCCCTTCCGTGCCCAGCCAGGTTTCCGTAACGCCTATAAGGTCCGCAGCGCCTCCCCGGATAAGGTCGTATATTAGGGGCCTTATTAACCACGGACCGTGCGTTGCATAACATCAGCCAAGGCCCAGGCTCTGGGGTCTTGACCATCCGGGAACGGAAAAGGGCGGGGATCGGGCGCGACCGCTTGCACACATCGGGCGCCCCCAGAACGATGTGATACCCCCCTTCCGCCATATCTGCCCCTCCCACTTACCGTGGAAATCAGACCACCCTCACCAACAGGAACGCAATCACCCCCCCTAACCTCCGAACCTATTAAAAAACCGTCACGAGCACGCGCAAGGACTGGCTCCCCTCCCGACGGGCTACCCCCAACGCCCCCCCTAACCCTCCCACCCTCCCCAACGGGTTCTCTCCCCACCCGTTGAATCCCTCCCCCCCCACCCTCCCCTTAAAATTCCCATTAAAATTCCCCTTAAAAAATCTATTAAAACAATTAATTAAAAAACCCCTGAGTCTCCTATTTTTGGCATGCCATCTCTCGGGGTTCCAAAACCCGTCCTCAAGATGGGCCCTCGATAGCGTGGAGGGCCAAACCCGCGAGAGAGGGGAATCTCGCAGGGCAAGAAGGTCAGCCGCAGTAAATGTCCGCATGCTAAAAGTCCGGCAAGTAGACCCATCCTGGACCTGTCACGATGGAAATTGACACACCAGTAGTTCCGGGTGAAAGACAGACGAAATATAGTTCTTAGGCGGTAGATGAAAAACCGCCATGAGTAAATCAGAGCACCAACCCCTCCTATCCCGAGGGGTGGACTATGGACGAGGAAATGGGGGAAAAGGATAAAGTCCTACAGTAGTCCAGCTAGGATTGTCCAGGACCCGCCTCAATTCACCCCACTGGGGCCAAAGATCTTCAAAAAGTCCCCTTGCAGCCGGCCCTTAGGCGTCCTCTAAAATGATGAAAAAAGGCGCCCGCATGGCCGTGATCGTCCTTCAAGATGACAAAGAGGACGGGCACGTGCCTAGTGGCCAGCCACTCCACCGACGAGACGCCTCTCTCCCAAAATTCGGGGGGGGGCAAAGGACTCAAAAAAGCCCCCACAGACAGCCATAGACGCCCTCAAGATGGTAGGGAGGGCGTCCCCTAGGCCCGTGGATAACCTTCAGAGTGGCAAAGAAGGTGACCATCGGGCCTCTTCATGGTCGCTAAGCCAGGCCGCCAGCTGAAGTAGGCCACTCACCCGCCGGGCCTGCTGGGTCATAATATATATTATTATATATCAAATCTAACAGGATAGATTGTAGTCAATTTCTTATTCTTTGCATTGACATAAGTTTATATTGCTCACTTTTATAATTCCCTATGGCACTAGTCTAAAACAGATTATTTTAGGACAAATCTGATCTTTTAGAGTTGGTTATAAATAAAAACAAACCTTGATCTAGAGAGTTGATCCTTCTAGGATTTCACTAATGACAAATTGAATGTTAGTTGCTATGCTAATTTATATTCTAGGACATCTGATATAACAACAGAAGAAGCCTGCCTATGTGGGCAGAAACAGTTATTGCTGTTTAACAAAAACACTGTGATATAATATGGAGAAATTTGAATTTATGCATTGAATAATGTTATGGATTCTGTGTGGTGCTTTTTTTTTTGCAAGCACGTAGCATTAAATATGCAAATGTACACTAAGCATAACAAACAAATGCTGTAAAATTTAGAAGTTGTAAAATAAGAATAGTACATTGCTGTGTTGAGCTTTATTGTATAATTTTTGTATAAGCTGTTGTTGAAATTGAACTATCAAACTATATGCTAAAACAAAAGGCATGTTTATTTAATTAATTTGTTAAGCATGATTGGAAGTTTGCCAAATGCTTTTTTGGCAAGAAGAGAAAGAAATTTACAACCACCAACCAAAGTATATTTTCTTACTGGTCTTACTCATGCACTGCATTGAATTAAATCATGCCTACAATACATTGTCTCTCTCCCCATAATGAATATTCTCACCAAAGATAGAAGATGAATTCAAGCATTTTGTCTCCAGTAAATAACACTTATCTATTCCAACATGCCTATGACTTTGCTGGGATTGTTTGGTCTTAATTCAGGAGTGAGATTTACTACAATAGCCTGTACCAAATCCTGACAGATTATTTAAGAATTCCATCATATACCAAATTTGGTATATGTCATCATTCCAAATTTAAACTGTTGAGCAGTTTATATATTTATAGAATAGAATAGAATTTTTTATTGGCCAAGTGTGATTGGACACACAAGGAATTTGTCTTGGTGCATATGCTCTCAGTGTACATAAAAGAAAAGATACGTTCATCAAGGTACAACATTTATAACACAATTGATGGTCAATATATCAATATAAATCATAAGGATTGCCAGCAACAAGTTATAGTCATACAGTCATAAATGGAAAGAGATTGTTATATCATTTAATATATATTTATAATATATATTATTATATATATTTATATATTTAAATCATCTATATAGTCACCTTGGCAAGTTTATAACAAGCTTTGGGCAGCTCCCAAAGATTCCTGTTTTTTTAATTTTTGTACTCTATATCTCTGTTAAAATTCTTCAGACTCAAAAGATTTCACTCACTTTTGTTTCTTTTACGAGGGTTCAAATATACGGTATATCTGTGTGTGCTGTTGTTGTTGTTCAAATGTGTTTGATTCTTAGAAAGAAGTCTCTGCAGTTTTCTTAATAAGGTTTTTTTTTAAAGTTGTTTGCCACTGCCTCTTTCCTAGCCTCAGAAACTGGCCTAAGGTTTCCCAGCTGGCTTTATGTCCTAAGGCAGGATCATATACACATGTGTACACACACACACACACACACACACACACACACACACACACACTTACGTACACACATATTTTGTGTGTGCATATATTATGTATTCCTCTTTTTAATCCACTGAATCCACAGCTAGAACAATATGAAAGATACACAATATGTTGTACCCAGGATGTCATTTCATTGACATTAACAAGAGTCATGAGCAATATAAGCTGTCAACTGCTCAGGAACTGACCTTGGCAAGATCCATTCCACAACTTGCTCTTAATATGTCTACTTAGATATGAGCATTAATTTGGCCAGGGATAGAAGCAGAAAGTGTTTACTTTTACATATGGTGTGGAAAAAGTGTTTCTGAACTACAATCTTCCCCAAAACTCTATTTATATAAATAATTAATAATGTTAAGATCGGTTATTGGTTTTATTATTATTCATACATAACCAATTTGTCTTATCAGATCAAAAGATTAAAAATAATTCCAAACTGTCATTTACAGATATTTTGTTTTTGAGTACACAGGGGAATATTTTAAAAGGCCAAAGATGAAATGGCTTTGCATATGGAATATAGCAAATAATACTATTCTAAATGTTATATTACATAGGAGAATGACATTTACACAATATTAAAATGTTATTGTTTCCCAATAGCATTTTTAGAATGCTCTCTTATGTTCATTTAATCAAAATTTCAAAGGTTACTGTAGCGTCCTTTGAAAGTCTTCAAAATGTATTCCATTAATGCAAGGCAATAATAAATATCAGTGACTACATTTCTACATTTTCTATTTTTTTTGTTTTCAGTTTAAAAAAATAAAAACATTTTTTTTGGCACTGAATTTATTAAAGCATCCATGGACTAGACTGGAAAATGCAAACTGATGATTCATTTAAAATATGTTAATAATTTAACGATAATCCATGTGGATACTTATGGATAAATATCCTTAACAAATATCCTAAGCTCCATTAGGAGTTTTTAAATCTATCAGTCTAACTTTCTGCCTCCCATCCAAATATTAAGCACATATGATCCTGCCTAAGTTTCCAAGATCAGTCAAAGTCTCCTAGTAGTTTCCGCCTAACTGGGCAAGTATGTCCTTCTAACTGGGGCCTCTGGTGGCTGGGGCCTCTGGTGGCTCAGCAGACTAAGTCTGTCTGTTATTAACATAGCTGCTTGCAATTACTGCAAGTTCAAGTCCCACCAGGCCCAAGGTTGACTCAGCCTTCCATCCTTTATAAGGTAGGTAAAATGAGGACCCAGATTGTTGGGGGCAATAAAAGTTGACTTTGTATATAATATACAAATAGATGAAGACTATTGCTTAACACAGTGTAAGCCGCCCTGAATCTTTGGAGAAGGGTGGGATATAAATTCAAAAAGAAAAAAGAAAAGAAAAAAAGAAATTTCTTTCAATTGTGAAATGATTCAGATCAGTTGGTTTGGAAAGCAAATGTTTAAAGTCTTATTATAATTATTTAATGGAGCAAATCCATATTTATTTATTTATTGATTGATTCATTCATTCATTCATTTTCCTGGCTTTATTTTTTTATAAAAACTCAATCTGACAAAGACACCTAATACCCATCCGTCCTCCTATTTTTCCACCTTGTGAGGGGGGTAGGCTGAGAGAGAAGAACTGGTCCAAGTTCTTGGAGTAGGGAAATCTTCTAAGATGTTTTTAATGTTAACATCTCTATGCTACAGTACTTCAGTATAATCTTCTTTGATTTTAAACCAGTTGCTTCTCATCCTTTGGCATTTTTAAGTATATTTATTCAAGATTAGAATCTAACTTTGGAGATCTTTACAATACATACAGTACATACATACATACAAAATTTTATTTTATTGTTTTATATTATATAATATATAAAATGTATACTAAAGATACACACACACTAAAGATCACACACATAGTGGAAATTAGTTAGCTTTCTTCTTCTTTTATCTTAACTTGGAACTTGCACATGAGTAATTTGTGGTCTGGTTGACAGTCATATCCTGAACATGTCATCATCCAGCACCATCTCATCAATCGTTTTATACCTGCATAATTTTCTTAATGAAATGTAGAAAATTTTTAACATTGCGTCCTTCAGCACACTTTGAAACCATACCTAGGCTATTGTCACTAACGTAATCTTCTACCTCCACCAACTTTCTATATTGTTGCTATCCAATATAGATATCTGTTTGCTTTAGCTTGGTTCATTTTTGTTCCTTGGATGGCTATCAAAAAATGATAGCCATATGATCTTGATGTTCTTTACTGAACTCTTTAAAAAACACATATAGTCACAGACTAACTACCTCAATGATGTGTGACACAGCAGGATTTGGGAGAAAGTAGTTTAGTGATATCTATTTTGGAGAAAGTAGTTTAATGATATCTATCATCTATCTGTCTGTCTCTCAGTCAGTCTGTCTGTCTACATCTATATTTGGTGCTCAGCCAAACTTCTGCCTTTGAACAAAGTCTCTTCCCAAAATCCCCAAAGTTTTAACCAAAAACTGTCTACTATTGACCTCACCCCTTTCCTAAAAGGTCTGTAAGGGGCGTGCATAAGAGCACAAGTGTGCCTACCATTCCTGTCCTAATGTTTCCTTTCATTATATCCAATTAATATAGTTATTACATACTTATGCTTATATATATGCTTATATATCGTATAGTTATTTCATGCTTATGCTTATATATACTGTTGTGACAAATAAATAAATAAATAAAATAAAAATAAATCTATCTATCTATCTATTATCTATCGATCTATATATCATCTGTGCAACAAAATAGCTTTAAAAACTGACTGTTACTACATATATGGTTCTAGTTTTATTAAAAAGTTATTCAAGGCACTCCCCACAATGTAGTCAGCGATTAAAATCCCAATAGGATTTTTACTCACATGTTGAATCTTTTTGCTTCTCCCTTAATTCTCTGGATTAATTCTGAGAATGGGCAAAGGATGAAAGGAAAGGAAAATTACTGTTTCCTGTTCTTCTGATGGAACCAATGTTTAATTGGATATTATGATATTACTGGATATATAATATATAATGGAGTTTGCCAAATAGACTTCCTTTATTAATGAACTGAAAACATGTGTAGAGAGAGAGAGAAAGAATGTGCCAGTCTGTCACATACTTTTTTTCTTATCAAATAAATTACAGAACTAAATCATGTGTCACATTCAAACCTACTACCTAAGAAATAAGTCTATTTTTAGTATCTACTTTGTAAAAAAGTATAATGTGATTGTCTAGAAATCCTCATTTTCTCAAATCTCATTAATAGTTTGAGCTCTGTGCACAGTCTAAGAGAACTGAAAAAAGATCAACAAAGGTCACTGAAAAAAAATTGAGAAAAGTAGTAATACAATTTCAATTGGTAAGATATAGGATTTTCTTTAAAAAAGCAGATTCAAACATTTCAACTGAATTGTGCCTATGGTTTATGTTTGTTTCTATTTGGTTTTGAAAAGTAAAACTAAATATACGAAATGAAATAATAAAATGTGCATTAACACCAGTCTGGTTCAATTTTCAGGAATTTCAGCTGGTCCTTATATTTTTCCCAATAGGAGCTACTTAACTCTGGATAGTGAACTAAACTTTAGTTTTTATCATCAAACCACATTTTGGTCTCTTCAACACAAATAAAAATCCTTCTAATAGGGAATGTGGTAACATGCGAGTGGCTCAAGTCAAATAACATCAAGAAAGGATTTTCATTTAAACTTAATCTAAAGCCCTTTTATACAGGTGGCATACAATGATCTATCACATCTGGTGGTTCTTGAATTCATACAATGAAGCCCTGTCATGTTTAGGCAATTATGATACATGTACACTCCTCTGGGCAGGTAGACTTTCAGATTTTAAATGTCTCTTTTTTTTCAAGTAGACCTTCAATATGAGTAATAATTTTAAAAAACCTTGATTTAAACTGTGATCAACTAGAATAAGGTCTAGGTAGATCCTAATACATTGTGCCTTTAAAGTGGAGTGGGGCCATGATTTATTTTTGTCAGGACATTCTCTACAAGCTAAGTCATGTGAAGAAACGTCCCCTTTCACAATGATATATAAAAGTAAACCAGCTAAAACAAATGTTTCTCTGCCCTTCAGTGAACACTTGAGGTTCAGCTTGCTTAGCTTTCCACAAGGCTTTTTATTGTGACATTCTTAAAATGTTCCTTCTGGGAGGTTCCGTACATCATTTTTAAGCTATCAAAAAACTACCGCTACTGAACAAAGGATTACTATACTGAAATACAGGAAAAATGTATGAGCAAGGGCAAAGCATCATGAAACCAGCATTAATATGAACAGAATAGGGGAATGGAGGCTACAACATATGAAGAACAGTTGCAGGAACTCAGTATGTCTAGCTTAATGAAAAGAAGGACTAGTCACTAGGGGAGACATGATAGCAGTGTTCCAATATCTCAGAGGTTGCCACAAAGAAGAGGGAGTCAAACTATTCTCCAAAGCACCTGAGGGTAGAACAAGAAGCAATGGGTGGAAACTAATCAAGGAGAGAAGCAACTTAGAACTAAGGAGAAATTTCCTGACAGTTAGAATAATCAATAAATGGAACAACTTGCCTGCAGAAATTGTGAATGCACCAACACTGGAAATTTTTAAGAAAATGTTGGATAGCTAATTGTCTGAAATGGTGTAGGGTTTCCAGCCTGGGCAGGGGGTTGGACTAGAAGATATCCAAGGTCCCTTCCAACTCTGTTATTATATTATGTTATAAGTAAGATTGCATAATGACTTTACAATGATTTAGAATCCAAAGAAAAGATTTGAAGAATAATTGCAAAGAGATTTGAAGGATCCTTTGCAGGGACTGAACACATGTTATAGTTGCTGATGTAAATTGTTCTGTGAGGATTGTTTTCTTGGGTTTCTTGAAAAAAAGGATCCATATTTGGCTGCAAGTATGTCTCACTCATTAATTTTTCCAGGAGAATGCACCTGATAAATAGCTTCCATATTAAAGAAAAAATTTCAGGTACTGATGCTTTCATTAATTTCTTCATTAAATGAACATGTTACTAAGAAGAAGCGGTAAAAGGAAATTACTTCATTGCCTCTCTTTTTTTTCTCATGAAGATAATGATCAATAGTGATTAAGCCATAGTTATCACAACTAATGGTAAATAAGGGCTCTGCTGACAAGGAAATTGTTCTATCATTTTCTCTTTTTTTGGTGAAAAACGACTTGTAAGAGATAATATTCCAGTATATCTCCTTGAGACATTGAGATGAAATGACGAGTTTCTACTGTAGCTTAACTGACTGTTGACATCTCCGTTTGAATCTTGTCAGAGCTGAGAGGCTTCTTGGATGAGAAGGGAAACATCTTCAAAGGAAAAAAACAAGGAAGTCCAGTTGCCTCCTGAAAAAGCACCTTTGGGACAACCATGACCTGGATGACTGAGAATCTCTACAGACATCCAGAAAGTAGGCACCTTATGATACCAAGATTCAAGATTTTATGATTACTTTGTGAACTTTGTGAATTATGTCTATGAGCATCCATTAATTTCTACCATACAAGGGTTGGATAGCACATTATCAGCTTTATAATTTACTATTTCCCTTCCAAATACCACACTATGGTAGCAGGAGACTTTTACACATCCTGTGGCCATTTGTTCTGCTTCTTTTTATATAATGCTCCTTCTTCCAAATATTAGATGAACTCCAATTGTAAGGGACAGAGAAGTCCATATTTTTCCTTGCTGATTCTGCTAATGTCTTTTGCAAAACACAGTGTTACAGGATAATGTAGTTAGTATTGAATACTCTTAGTATAAAGGACCCTTTTAATGTTTTAAATTAAAGCTAGTGTGATATTGATTATGAAATTAATCATATAACTCCAGTTAGGTGTTTTACTGCATATTCCAAAGAACTGAGAAATACAATTAGAACTTTCATTTATAACAGCACAGCAAATTATTTTTAGATTACAATATTGAAGGGGAGAGGGGCCTGTGAGTCATGCTGCTTTGGACAGCAGCTGCAAAACATGGTTTAGTGTAGAAACATATGGGCTATTTTACTCTGATTCAGCATAGTTACTCCCATAAGGATTTTAATGAACTGGCTTCACTTGGCCTCTAATAAACCAACATGGAAATTCTGCCTATATTTCTTATAAAAGAAAAATGAGGCTTGGGTCTATGGAACTTCATATTATATTTTTTAAAAGAAATAATCATATAGACCTTCAAGTCTAACTCCTTAGCTACCAAGAAAAATAAGTTCAGTAACATTATGCTGTAGATCTTTTAATTTCCATTGATATGACAATCGTCAAAATAATATTGTTATTAGGAAAATTTATAATAGCAAATCGAACATTGGTATTCTACTGGGAATATAACATTAGGTCTGTGCAAAGCCACAAGGTGATTCAAGACAGGATAGTAACATGATTTGCTTTTCCAGACTGAAGCGGCCATCTGTTTTGCCTTAATAAAGCAATTTGGATGACCTCAAAAAGCTTTGGATTAGTGCAGTGCCAGTAATACTGAAGCATTATCTGAGACCTCTCATCCTGGGAATATTCTAGGCAGCGCAATAGGAGAAGATTGCTGTTAGTATTTTCTTGGAGTTTTCACCAGAATCAGTTGAGTGGAGCTCAAAAGCTGAATGAAATGAACCACTATCATTATAGGTGTTCACGGGTGCTCATAGTTTATATCAAACATGACAAAAACAATGCTGCAGCCTAGCTCTGTCCATCTGAGGTCAACACAAGACAGCATAATCAGAGGTGGTATTCAGTTGGTTCTGACCGATTCACGTGAACCGGTAGCGGAAATCACGGGTGGTCCGCCCACCTGCCCCAGCTCTATGCCATCCTATTTAGACACATTTTTTTTTAAATTTACATTTATATCCCACCCTTCTCCGAAGACTCAGGGTGGCTTAAAGTGTATTTTTGAGGTGGGGTGAATGCGTGGAAGGCGCGCATGCCAGCAAAGTGCATGCATGGGAGCCCAGGCACATGCATGGACATTTTTTGCGAACCGGTAGGGAAAGTAAGTGAATACCACCCCTGAGCACAATGCATAGAAAAAGTACAGGTCTGACACTGCAACAATACAGTCTGTCATTATTCTTTTCCATTGTGCAGTTTCTGGGAATTATGATCACTTTGTTTCACTCTTTATCACAGACAGATGGTTGTTTCTAGAGACAGCTTTTACAAGAGGCTTTATTTGAAGTTTTAGAAAACAAAATCCCTCTTCATAGAGTCACATAGAACTAGATGTCGTCGTTTAAATACAAATGTTTTTCCTCTGTCTCAAGTTTTTGTTTCCAGAATAAATGGGGCCTCTTAAAAGGAAGGAGAGGCAATAGTGTGCCTGTGGACATCAGTAAATCCTAGGCATATCAATATTATCAGGGTCTCAGTTTTTAATTTAAATTCATTTTAAAAAATATATAAATCAAATATAAGCAGCATGCTGGAAATCAAAGCAGCAGCCTACCTCTTCATCTCATTTTCAGCAATGCTTAGGGCCACAACAGTTTCAGATAGTAGAAAGCATGCTGGGAAGGGAGGATAGTATATTTTCCTATTTTGGTTTCTAACCTTGCTTTAGAAGTAATTAATGAATGCACAGGTTTTCTATGGCAACTATTTGGTAAATGCTTTCCACACTGATTCTCCCAATAACAAACCAGGAAGGCTTGGCTACCTCTGTCTTAAGGACTTGTTTCAGTTATATTTAGACTTCTGATTGAAACTTTCTAGTGATGGCTAGCTTACACAATGTCAAATTTCACTACAACCATAAGGAAAACATGTCTTCCTGCATTTGTCACACACATGCTCCAAATTTGAAATAACTTCCCTCCTCAGACTGCAATTCCTGAACCTTCCTCAAGTTTGCTTCCTTCTTCAATCAGCATTGAAGGAATGGTTGTATTTTAGTGGATTTTAATGTTAAGTTACATTAACAGAAATTTGCAAGACTTTCTCCCCTCCTTTTATTTTCTGGAAAACTAGGAAATGTTTTACTTTCTGGAAAACTCTGAAATGTTTCCCACACCATCCCCCTTCTATGAGCAGAGACATCTTTTACATGGTGACTTCCAGTCTACATCTCTCCCACCTGTATCTCATTTTCCACATACCATATACCCCATTAAACACAAAAAGAAGACATGTATACCTAGAAAAGAACTCAACACCATAACAGGCTTATGACACATTATTTCAATACATTTTCCCCCAAGCACTATAATTATGTAATACTATTAACATTATTTACTGTCATCAATCTGTTCTCCCCCTTTGGTATTTGTTATTGACTACTTGGCTCCATTGAGAAGTCGTTTGAATCACCTGAGGTGACTCGGCAAGAGCAAATGAAAGAGTCAAGTGATGAGCGGCCAGATCCTTGCAGACTGCCTTATCTGAAGATTAATGGAAGCTTTGGAGGGAGAGCTAAGCAGAGGTAATATGCTCAGCTCTTTAAAAAGAAAAGCTCCTTAAAAAGAAAAGTTCAACACCTGTAACTGAGTCATATCTGAATCTGGTCTAAGACTAACTGTCAGTGTGTGCCCCTCCATTGGAAAGAACTTGCCAATCTCAGATCTAAATTGCTTTCCTTTCCTTTCTTAAATTGCTTTGCTTTCTTTTTTTCTGCTGTGGTCTTCAACTTAAATTTCTCATACTTAATTTCTAAATTTGATATGGTTTACTCACTCTGCAACAGGGCAGTAGTTTGTGTAAAAAAAATCTCTTTTCTGTAATGCTAATGTAGGTTTGGAAAGTTTGGTCTATTATGAAGAGGTCCTTTTCCATTCAAAAATTCCTTGAACCAATCTCATTTTGTAAGATTAATTTAACATCCCAAGCTAAAAAAAGTTGCTTTAATTGAATCTTCAAATATAATAATTCATTAAAGTTGAATGCCAGTCGACTGTCAATGACTGTAAGAACTTTGGCTCTTTGGCACAAAGATAGTAATTTATTTCCTTCTTTCTTGCTTCTCTTTTTCAGGCAGCACTCATGTTGTTTAACTTATATAAAACAAGTCACAGTTTCCACGGAAAAGTCAAGATATAATCTTCACAAACAAACTGTAACCTTAAAGTAACTCTGGTATCTCCAGAGATACTTTAAGTTTATTGTTGGATTATTTGCAACAGCCCTTATGGGATCAACTGTCGCCCTTGGACTCTATTCTTTATACTTGCAGTAATTCTCTACTTCTTCCAATTCTTTATTACATACTTTTTTCACCCACAGCTATAACAGGTCACACTGGAAAAGGAAAACATTGACTTTCAGCTTCTTGTTTTATGCTTTTCTAGAATGCCTTGAACTAAAAGAGAGTAAGATGATGGGAAGGAATTTTCCCCAAGCAACTTAAATTCCTCCAGAGTAAAGAAGCATCCCAGTATAATCTGATCAATTTTAGGCCATGGAGTGGACAACATCAACTTCCCTGAAGTGTTTCAGGGGTATGTTGCCTAGCATGTGTGTTTCCTGACTTTTCACAAGTTGTTTGGGGTAGATAGAGTTGCGTGGGAGATATCTATATGTTTAACAGGAGAGGGTTTGTTGCATTGTTTTTTTCCTAGAAACATAGGCATAGAAGGGATCTTGGAAGTCTTGTAGCCTAATCCTCCACCCGAGGCAGGAGACCTTAAACCTTTAATTTCATTAAACTTAAATTTTAAAATTACATTTCAGTGAAACTTGCAAGAGTTTTATTTTTTTTTTTAAAATTACTTAACAATATTAAAAATTAATACAAACTGAAATCAAAAAGAAAGGGAAAGGGAAGAAAGGAATAAGAAAATATTTAAAGAAGTGAGTTTCAATCTTCTTGATACAGTAGGTATAAACAAACTTATACTTCTCTACCTCCTTTGATATTATGTTACATAAATCAATTCTTCCCATATCTCAACATCCAACATCTACCCACAAATTCAAAATCATTAAAGTTTATGTACACTACAATATCATTTTATAAAAGTATTATTACTCTTATATTAAATTTAAACAGTGGGTACAAAACCCATTATCTAGCCTTTTTCCTGACAAAGTGCTCAGGAAAATACTCTGGTATCCTCATTTTCCTTTTCTAATTTTTGCTGCTTTCCTAGTAGTTGCCACTCTTTTATTTTTAATCCAGACTAAAAAACCAAATCAGTGACAAAGGTAAAGTAAAGAAAGACTTCTTTCTCTCTTTCTCTCTTTCTTCCTCTCTCCCCCTCTTTTGTCTTTATAAAATACACCAGTTTATTTTATTTTATTTTATTTTATTTATTTATTCATCAAGCATGTATTTTGTGACAGATACAAGTGTAAACATAATTATAAATACACGTAAAGGGTATGAATAAAAGAACACATTAGGACAGGGACAGTAGGCATGCTGGTGTGCTTATGCACACCCATTACAGACCTCTTAGGAATGGTTGAGGTCTACAGTAGACAGTCTAAGGTTAAAGTTTTGGGGATTTGGGGAAGAAACCACAGAGTCAGGTACTGCATTCCAGATGTTGACAACTCTGTTACTGAAGTTGTATTTTCTGGAATCTAGTTTGGATCAGTTTACCATGAGTTTGTATCTATTGTGTTGTATTGTATTGTTTTGGTTGAAGCTGAAGTATTCATTGGCTGGTAGGACATCGTAGCAGATGATTTTATATACTATGCTTAGGTCAGACTGAAGACGGCAAAGTTCTAAGTTGTCTAAGCCCAAAGTTTCGAGTCTGGTGGCATAAGGTATTTTGTTGTGAGCAGAGGATTGGAGGACTCTTCTTGTGAAATATCTCTGGATTCATTCAATTGTATTAATGTCAATATGCTGTCTTTTCTCTGTAATTCTACACAACCAACATTCTCACAGTGGTATGGATTGTGTATTTAATTATTTTAAAAGTACACCAAGAGTGGATTTCTTGATGAAAAAATGGTGAATTAGATGTCTCTGAAAGAGTGGAGGCAACAATATAGTGACAACTGTTGGACTGGTGGTAAATTTAATCCAGTGGAATCTTTCCAGATCAGGAGAGGATGAGAGATTGCCCACTTGTGCTCCAAACAACCACTCAACAAAGAGAGCACAGAAAGAAGTCATCCCATAGCTTTGAGACCTAGGAGATAACTGTCAAACAAAGTGGAAGTTTTAAGGACATTGGATTTGAGTAACCCCACTTTTTAATTACTTTTGGATTTACAATCATTTCAAACTTAAAAGATGTCATTCAAACAACAAATTTAAAAAGCCACCTGGTCAATAAAATTTCATCCCAAAAGAGAAGAAAATTAATGGTTTAAAGGATTTAAACAGTATAAAATGTAATGTAATTTAAGAAAGTTTTAAGCAAGTGATCAGACAAATTTAGAATATTAGAGTTTTTAGTAAATCTTTTGAAAATTGAGTAAACAAAACAATATATTTGTGGGAATATGAATTATTTAGTTTTTGGGAAGGAGATCACTAACTGAAAGTTGAAATTCGAAACAAAGAAATTTGAAAGTTTGGGAGTACAGAAATGGGACACTAAAGGGGACTAAAATTCTATGAAAATGAAAAATGAAATTTTAAACAATACAGACAAAGGTATGATGCTTGAGATATTTCAAAGAATCTTTAAAGAATTGGGAGAAAAACATGTAACTAAAATCACAGCAATATTTCCTGCGCCTATAAATATTTTTTTTTTCAAGAAAGTTAGAAAGAAGGAAAAGATGTGACAGATAGCAACATGGAAAGATTTGTAGGCAGGATGAAACAAATCTCAGCTGATATAGAAATATTAGAAAATAAAGAATAACTAGATCATAAAGCAGAGATGATCATCAGAAAGGAAGTTGCCTTACACATTGCCTTACACAATGTAAGCCGCCCTGAGTCTTCGGAGAAGGGCGGGATATAAATGTAAAAAAAAAAAAAGTGCAAATGCTAAACAAAGAGATGAGAATGTTTAAAGAAAGTTAAATAATGTTTAATTTTAACATTATTATATCCAAATGTGTTTAAGAAAGTAAGATTTTGTTTGAACTCTATGTCCTTAAAGGTTCTGCTACAGCTGCAAGCTAGTTGCGTGTTCCTCATTTTCTGGTCACTTGAATGACTAGTTGACAACAAGGTCCTTCAAATTCTGTGGTCTCCTCACAAGCAGCAGCTGTCTGGAATATAAATGAATGATAACCTCAGTCTTCTTTATCCAGAGAGGCTCTGCTGGACCAGCCTTGTCATTTCCTTTGTGCTCCCTATTTTGCCATAGTCATCATCCAGAAGCTGAGAGGTTTCTAATTTTGGGCAGAAAGACATGTCTTTTCTTTCTTTCTTTCTTTGGAAGATGCTTCAGTGCATTCAGTGTCTTCTGGCTGCAATTCAAGATGCTGACTGTCACCTTTAAAGCCCTTCATGGCTTGGGATCAGGTTATCTGAGGGAATTGTCTCTTGCCGGTCACATCTACCCGACACACCAGAGCAGGGAGGCAAGGAATGTTGTGGGTCTCATCCCCTAGGGCAGGAGTGTTAAAACCAAGAACCGGGGGCAGGATCCGGCCCATGGGATGCTTAGATCTGGCTCATAGGACCACCCTGGAAACAGCGAAGGACACTCACAGTGCCTCTGCCAGCAAAAATGCGTGCGGTCCTCCTGAGGCTGTGTACAGCCCTCCTGAGCTCCGTTTTCACTGGCAGAGGGTTGCAGGAGACCATAGCAGCTGAAAATGGAGCTGGCAAGGGCCATGGGCGGCACTTCCAAGCTCCATTTTTGCTGGCAGTGGGTTGCAGGAGGCCATCACAGTTGAAAACGGAGCTCATGAGGGCTGTGGGCTGCACTTCCACGCTCCATTTTTACTAGCGGAGTTTGATGCCCTAGGGAGATACACCTGGTTGGATCTAGAAGAAGGGCCTTCTTCATGGTGGCTCCCTCTCTCTGGGACATCATTCCCCCAGATATTAGAATGCCCCCCCACACACTAACACTCTTCCAGAAGGCGCTAAAAATTTGGGCCTGGGGAACACAGAATGGGATGGAGCCCATTAAGTGGCTTGTGTGATGTGTTTTTGCCAGGGCAGAGGGTGGGGGCTTTTTTATTATATTATTTTATTATTATACAATTCTCTCTTTTATTAGTTTTATTGTTTCTTATATGAGGTTTTTATATTCTTGTAAGCCGCCTTGAGTGAATGTGCAAATATAAATTTCCTAAATAAATAAATAAGTATCTTCATGATCATATATATATGATCATATATATGATACACACACACACACACACACATATACATACATACATACACACACACCTGGAAAAGTCCCACCAATATTAGAGAATTTTACTTTTGAATAGACATGCACAGGATTGTAATGTAATATCAAAACTCGAAATATATCGACTGGTTCAACCTAATTGATGAACTGATGTAATACAGTGGAATACAGTGGAATCAAATGTCTTATGCTGATTTCCCTGAGTCCTTGTAGTGCAAATACAGTAATCAGTTTAACTTTAATAAAATTGTATTAGTATAAATGGATACTGAATGTCCTTGAAAATAGTGCATTGCCAACAAAGGACATAGTAATAGACAAAATCTACATAAGAAAACAAAATTTGGTCAGGAGAATTTTATTTTATAACTCATAGATTATATGATTTGTAACTAGGCATTGATAATTTTTATTTTATTCAAATAAATGATATTCAGTATAAATAACATTGGCAATTTGCATATATGGGGAATAAATAAGTTGCTATTTAAATTTAAAGGAACCAATCCTGTACAATATATATGAATATAAAAATAAAAATATTTATTTCATATCATATCATATCATTAGGAAAATGTCCATATTTTAAATAATATTGTCCTATTAACTTTCATCCTGATTAACTCTATGGAACAAATGTTACCATTCACGATAAATAACACTACTAAACTGTGAAAATGCATTCTATTTCCTTGGCAATTTGGAGATGGTATCATGAGCATTCTCTCTCTCTCTCTCTCTCTCTCTCTCCCTCCCTCCCTCCCTCCCTCTCTATCTCATTTTTGTAATATACACAACTAATTTTTCCAGTTTTCTGCTGGGATGAACAGAGAAGTCTATACAATGGCTGATATATGTAGCAAGATTAAAAAATATTCAAACACTACATTAATTATACACATGTGTGTTTGTACATGTGTGTGTATGCATGTATATATATTTGTCAAAACTGACTTTCTAGTCTTTTTTGAGGCTATGATTCCTAAACATGTTTTGACTAATGGGATGTTGCTCATAAACATCATGTGTTTGTGTATTTTGTTTTATATATACAGTAAGTTCTTTCTACCCCCAAAGCAATCTTTCATGTGGTTCACATCTTATCTTAAAAATATTGTAAAAACAATATCCTTTTCTGAAACAGGCAATATCCACAACAACTAATTCATTTAATAAGTAACACACATTATTAGTTCTGGACAAAGAAGCTTCAAGAAGGCTATACAGTGTGTGAAGTATTGCAACCTATGACAAACCATATTTGTCTAAAAATTTCTCCAGTGAGGAAACAGTTTCTCTGCTTTGCCCAGTTTCTTTATTCATCTGATAGGATTGAAAATTCTCACAGAACTGATGATGGATTTTATTTCTTGCAACAAATGTGTGAATGTTATACATCTGTTAATGTACAAATCTCTGTATGTACTGGCCAGAGATCACATTCCCTAAAATGGTAGGTATCAGTGCAAAACTGTGTAATGTTATAACTATTGATTAAATGCCTCCAAAATGCAACCAATTTGTAAACCTGTTTTTTTCCATTTGTAAATATGTCCTCAAACCATATTTCAACACAAATTTTTCTGTTAATACTCTTCCATACAAATGTATATGGGAAGATGCAGAAATTACAAATACTCTACATAAATTTATTTTTATTTTATTTTATTTATTTGTCACAACAGTATATATAAGCATAAGCATGAAACAACTATATGAAATTAGATACAATCAAAGAGAATATTAGGACAGGAACGGTAGACACGCTGGTGCTCTTATGCACGACCCTTACAGACTCTTAGGAATGGGGTGAGCTCAATATTAGATAGTTTTTGGTTTAAGCTTTGGGGATTTTGGGAAGAGACCACAGAGTCTGGTAGTACATTCCAGGCATTAATAACTCTGTTACTGAAGTTCCTCCCAGAAAAGTGTTTCCCCCCCCCCCCCCAGGAAAATAATCTTCAAGCTCAAGATGTCATCAGCAGGATTCCTTCTTCCAATTTTGATGTACAATCTCTCTGTGAAGCAGCTTGGGCTAAGAGAAAGAGAACTTGTCCAAAGTTAAACTGTGGAAATACATCTATTTCACCAAGTTTACTTATCATTATATATGGAGAGAATCCAAGGAAGTGATCATTGATGAATTGAGGGTTGTTTGTTTAATTATTCCTGCCAGTGAAGAGGTTTTTGTGTTGGGTTACAGTTACAAAATAGCCTACGTGTGCATGTTTAAGGCTGATTTAGAGTTGTTGCAACTGGATGGAACCATTATTACATCCTACACTGTGAAAGGGCTGATGAGTTAAACATAGGTTGCAGGTTGCTACAGGCTGGCTGATGCAAACACGTCCTAAATCCCAAGTGCCTATGTGCGGAAGTGTGCTTTCTGTGTGCTGATTGGTTATCCAACAAGTTATGTGGTTTGCCCCTAGCCAAAATTCGCAAACATATGAATGCAACATCTATGCAACAGTTTACAAATGATAGATGTATATATTCCTTCACATTCAGTGACTGAGATGTTTGCTCGAACTTTTACTCTGTAGTATGAATCAGTGACTCAAGAAGTTATTATTACCATATGAATAAGTTTCAGCCATCTGGTCTTCTTCACTTGGATGCCAGCCTCCCCTTAAACAGAGTTTTTAAGATGTTGCTACCAAGCTGAGATTTTGTCAACATAACAAACAATCAATCATGTTATTTGAAGCAAGCTGTATGTGCTTCTTTATGACTCACAGATATCTCTCCCACCCCTTAAGTACCCTTATTCATCACAAGGTATTAATTATTTGGAACAGTTTCTCAACCTTAGCAATTTTTAAGGTGTGTGGACTTCACTATCTAGACGCGTTCCAGTCCGGCTTCCGACCCGGTTACAGCACGGAGACGGCTTTGGTCGCGTTGGTGGATGACCTCTGGAGGGCCAGGGACAGGGGTTGTTCCTCTGCCTTGGTCCTATTAGAACTCTCAGCGACTTTTGATACCATCGACCATGGTATCCTGCTGCGCCGGTTGGAGGGATTGGGAGTGGGAGGCACTGTTTATCGGTGGTTCTCCTCCTATCTCTCCGACCGGTCGCAGACGGTGTTGACAGGGGGGCAGAGGTTGTCCGCGAGGTGCCTCACTTGTGGGGTGCCTCAGGGGTCGATTCTCTCGCCTACCCTGTTCAACATCTATATGAAGCCGCTGGGTGAGGTCATCAGTGGTTTCGGGGTGAGTTATCATCTGTACGCTGATGATACTCAGCTGTACTTTTCCACCCCGGACCACCCCAACGAAGCGGTCGAAGTGCTGTCCCGTTGCCTGGAAGCTGTACGGGTCTGGATGGGGAGAAACAGACTCAAGCTCAATCCCTCCAAGACGGAGTGGCTGTGGATGCCGGCACCCCAGTACAGTCAGCTGCATCCGCAGCTGACTGTTGGGGGCGAGTTAGTGGCCCCAAAGGAGGTGGTTCGCAACTTGGGCATCCTCCTGGATGGACGGCTGTCCTTTGATGAACATCTGGCGGCCATCTCCAGGAGGGCCTTTTACCAAGTCCGCTTGGTCCGCCAGTTGCATCCCTTCCTTGACCGGGATGCCTTATGCACAGTCACTCACGCTCTGGTTACGTCTCGGCTGGATTACTGCAATGCTCTCTACATGGGGCTGCCCTTGAGGTGCACCTGGAGGCTGCAGTTAGTCCAGAATGTGGCTGCGCGAGTAGTAATGGGAGCCGCTCGTGGCTCCCACGTAACACCACTGCTCCGTAGTCTGCACTGGCTTCCTGTGGTCTTTCGGGTGCACTTCAAGATTTTGGTTACCACCTTTAAAACGCTCCATGGCTTAGGACCCAGGTACTTACGAGACCGCCTGCTGTTACCCTATGCCTCCCACCGACCCGTACACTCTCATAGAGAGGGTCTCCTCAGGGTGCCATCCGCCAAACAGTGTCGGCTGGCGGCCCCCAGGGGTAGGGCCTTCTCTGTGGGAGCATCGACGCTCTGGAATGAACTCCCTCCTGGCCTACGTCAAGTGCCTGATCTTCAGACCTTCCGTCGTGAGCTAAAAACATACTTATTTACTCAAGCGGGACTGGCATAATAGTTTGATTTTAAATTGGGGTTTTATTAATATTCTTAAATATTTTAAATTTAATTTTAATTATTAGCCGTTTTTGTAATTTTGCTATGTTTTAATTTGTTTTAATTGTACATATCTTGTATTTTATCTCCGGCTGTACGCCGCCCTGAGTCCTTCGGGAGAAGGGCGGTATAAAAATTTAAATAATAATAATAATAATAATAATAATAATAATAATAATAATAATAATAATAATAATAATAATAATAATAATAATAATAATAACAACAACAACAACAACAACAACAACAACAACAACAACAACAACAACTTCCCAGAATTCCATAGCCAACACTGCTTCTACTACATAGTGAGCTCCAGGGACGGGATTGCTAATTATGGCAGCTGCAATAGAGAAGACACAACTCCAGTGTTCCATAAGATAGCACTGTTCAATTGATATGCCCATCCCTGTCCAATCTTATAAGTTGAGAAATAAAGTGGAGAAAAGCCGTTCCATAAATAATTATTTAAATATGGTCTACCTTGATAGCTTATGTTAGAAGAAAGGAATAGTATACCTCTAATTAATTATGCTATCTCTAAATTGCCAGCAGTATGAAAATAGCTGTATTTAGAAGACATTCACTGTGATATTAAAGTAGCTAGACTAATTAACTTTTAAAATATTTCTGTTCTATTAACTGAATTCTTATGGGAATATGTAGACACTAAAAGAAGTTAATTTCAAACAATTATGGGCATAAACTGCAATTGTGTATTAGCAGGAATAGTGTGTTTAATCTTATATAGCCAGGAAAGAAATATGTATCTGTACATTTCAGTTTAGGGTTGTTGTTGTTTTTTTGTTTACTGTCTAATTTGCAACCAGCTTGATAAGAATGAACAATTTCATCAGTTATAGTTTCTTTATTTTTTTCAGTGGCTTTGTTCTTAATTTTTGGTTGTGCTTTTTTACTTTTTAAATCTTCATTGTTGTTTTAATTTCTTCAAAGGGATATATTTTGAAAACTTTGGTTAGTATTCAGAGATGTCTATGGGGGAGTGAAAAATGTTGAGATGATGGCCATAACCAAAAAATCAAAAAAGTGCCCCCTCATGATGCATGTGAAATGGTAATGTGCTTTAATCACACAATTGTGTCTGCCATCTTGTTTTTTGGACACTCTCCAGCAGACTCTTGGTAATATTCACATTTTCTGCATAGTTTCCCAATGTAATATTTTTTTCTATAATGTATTTACATT
Organism: Ahaetulla prasina; assembly: GCF_028640845.1. Lineage (NCBI taxonomy): Eukaryota > Metazoa > Chordata > Lepidosauria > Squamata > Colubridae > Ahaetulla > Ahaetulla prasina. The sequence goes on from NC_080540.1 coordinate 265,196,060, forward strand.
ATTCTTATACACTACATTATAAAATTTGAAGAATTATGAATTTTTGGAAAGAAAAAATAGTACTCACCCCTGAAGAAGCTGCTGCTGAAAGTGGTCCTTTTTTCAGGAGTGTCAAATTTGCATTGTCACAGAAGCGTCATGTGATATATTGGGACTTCTTTTCCTCTTTGCTAAACCAGGTGTGGGCATGGCCAGTGTGTGATGCATCCAGCCTGTGGGCTGGGAGTTTGACAGCGCTGTACTAGTCCTCTCTAGTCAAAAGTGATGAATCACAAAACTGCAGCCAGGTCAGGAATTCAGCCATTTCTGAGCTCAGTCCTTGATTAGGATTATGTCAGTTGCTACCTTATGCTTGCTTATGCTTCACATGGTGACAGATTGTCGTTAACTGTGGGGAGGAGAAATGAAGGGAGGAATGCTTCTGGAAATGAAAGTAAATGCTGTACCTTTTTGAGACACTGCTCAAGAACCCTCAGCTGGAAGAAAGAGTGAGCACCATATCAAACTATGCTTGGACTGTTCATTAGGAAAAGATCTTGCATGAACCAGATTGATTACACTGGGGGAACAATGAGAAACTATTGGGAGGGAATGCGACTTAGGGGTTTTGGCACGCAATTTTCAGTTCTGGATTTGTAATATTACAATACTTTTTCAACAAATGGAGACAAGGATTGTTTCTGTTAGGGGTTTAAGCTGTGGCAAGTCTGACACCTCTCTTATGGCAATAGGAACATAGTCCACAGCCCAGAATGGCTCAACCGTTTTTTCCCTTCAGAACAACATTGGGAGAAGTATTGAGAAACATTGGGAGTATGTTTCTCTCTCTCTCTCTGGACATGTTCTGAGTCTTACTCTGCTCAGTACTTTTTGACTGTCTTTTTTTTAGTCTTTCCTCCAGATGTTTCCTCTCCCCCCCACCTCTGAACTGCTGATTTCTGAACTGATTTCTTCCTCTCAAAAATACTGCTCTTTTCAAGTCCTCTCAGTCTTCCTATTCAGAGTTCAAGGAGAAAGGTTTTAGCCACCACCCAGTCAAGGAATGCAAACTGACTCACCAGAGATCAACTGTTTGCAGTTGATCAAGAAGTTCTTATCCAAATGGAAGGGCCTGAGCAGCTCAGACAGAAGAAAAACACTACTAGAAGCTGTAAGTCTTAGCATAATTTGGAAGATGAAAATATTGCTAATAATTTTTCACATTGTGTTACAGGTAGTCCTTGTTTAATTATCAAGATAGGGACTGGCACCTTCACCACTAAGCAATGTGGTTAAGGTAACTTCACAAGATGCCGATGGACTAATGAATATATTTCTGATT